>NW_023270854.1:12174923-12326253 GCF_011800145.1 Mirounga leonina | reverse complement strand
TATTTATTTATTTATTTATTTATTTATTTATTTATTTATTTATTTATGAGAGAGAGAGAGGGCGCACATGAGCGGGGGGAGCGCAGAGGGAGAGGGACCGGCAGACTCTGCACTGAGTGTGGAGCCCTACAGGGGTGATCTCACCACCCTGATATCATGACCTGAACCGAAATCAAGAGTCAGAACCTTACCTGACTGAGCCACCCAGATGCCCTTTTGTCTTGTTTTTTAATGAGTTTGTGTGAGAAGTTATTGGGCATAGTGATGATAATAAGAGAAAATATACATAGGAAAGAAGTCTGAAAACTTTCCAAGCATTTCAAAATGGTCTTCTCCACCCCCACCATCCCCTTGTAGGGCTGGGATGATGCACCAGTTTGCAGTCAGTCACTGCAGGTGGTTTTGAAAGAACACCACGCTCCGTCACCCAGGAAAACAGTGTGCTGAAATTTAGGGGCATCTGTGAAGACTATACTCACCCCCACCTTTCCCCTAACCCAAATCATGTCTTACCCACATTTCACAAGGACTGATTTTGTTCATTTCTGGAGCATCCGTTTGGCGAGAGGATATTGTGTTCCCAGATGTCCACTGTATGCTCTATGCAGGTATCCTTACAGGTGTGATGCATTAATCTACCTATGAGCCATCAGTTAGGGTATGAACAGAGATTAAGCTATCAGGCATCCTACGGAGAAAGCACAGAGCTGCATGAAGCAACATGGCCTCACTGAGGACCAAATTAGGTTTTCCAGCTCAAGGACTTTGCAAGGAGAGAGGGAGTTCAGCTAGGAGTGTGTGGGGGGCTGTCTGTAAGTGAGGAGGGAGGAATGGTGGTGTCAGATGGGATAGTGGAAGGAGGGCCCAAAGACACACTCTATGTACTGAAATATTGTAGGACATTTTGAAGTGCAGCGGACTCCAGGTTTTCTTTATAAAATTCTCTTATGAATCTGACCAAGAAAGCCCTACTGTTCTCCTCAGCTGGACTAAAACTTTAGATACACTCTTCCTGCTTCAGGCTCCTGATATACCTTAGGGCATTTACTTCTGAAAACTTGCAAGTGTAAATTCTTTCTCTATCCTTTTGAGATGTAAATATTGTTAAAAGCCTCTTGGAAACTTCACCACTTAAGACTGTCTTTCTCAAGGACCTGGAGTCATCCCTCTGAAATGCCATCATCAAGGAAGATGGCGCCCTTATTTCCAAGTTTCTGTGGGGTGGGGGGTAGGAACCTAACTTGTTCCAAGTTATAAAATTACCTCTTGTCATGAAAATGGGAGAAAATCTACTTTTCCCTTGGGGAAGGCCAACTCACAAACAGAGATGCCCTAAGATCCCCACCTCAGCTCTGAAACCTTCAGCCCTTTGTTTCCGGGGGAGATGAGCAGTGAGTTCTGTTTTCTCTCCCTATTGCAATAGCCTTGAATGCCTTGAATAAAGTCTTCCCTGCCTACTTAACTGTGTCTGATGCAATGTTTTCTTTGATAGTTGCATGAAATTGCTTGCCCTTCTTTCTTACACACTTTTTACACAACAGAAAGTGGTAAACTCACCAGCTGCTTAAGATTTTCCACAGGCCTTTGATGAAAAAGAGTCCTGAGTTGGGGAAAGGGCCTCTGCTGTGGTGGTATGCTGAGACCCACACACCTGATTCCTTTGTTGAAACAAAGCAAAACAAAAAATTCACAAGACTGTGTTTTTAATCTATGTTTGCATAACAGGTTCATTTTTCTCATTTATTCCCTATAGCAATTTTTTTCAGGCTCTTAGTCCTTGCTGACTTCAATAAATTGAGTGTTTATAGAGAAACCTTAGAACTCTCTTGGTATTAGTAACAAAATGCTAACTGTGGTCCTTCTATAGGTCCTGTTTCATAGGGAAATGAGAGAATTAGACTCGAAATCTTGAACCCTGTCACTAAGAATCCATGTGACTTAAGTAAGTACCCTCCATTGTCCCCCATCACCTTCCAGGTCAGAATACTTAGATGCCTACTAAGCATCCCTACTATGGTAGACTCTTTATATAATGATCTTTTTTTTTTTTTTTTAGACTCTTTATATAATGATCTTATCTAATGCTTATAAGTCAGAGGAGTATCACATTGTTAGCTATGTTTTGCAGATAAGAAAAGACTGAGAAGTTATGTATAATACTCCAGACTTCCCAATAAAGTTGGCAGAACAGTATTTTGAAATTCATTCTGATTGGCTTCAAAATCAGTGAATTTTCTATGCCTTAGGCCACTTCCTTAGCTGTAAAATGGAGAAATTGGTAACTGCCAGATAAGTTACATTCCAAGCTTGGAATTCTGTGACCTTGAACTACCACTTTTGGTGAGTGTCTTGGACCCAGAGAAGTACGTACAATCCCAAGCCTTTCAAGGAGGGCAGTAGATTGAGTTCTCTTCTCTGGAAGATTTATCTACTTTTTCCCCTACCAGGTCACCATTTAGGGTAACTTCTAAAAGGGCATCTAGTGCATGTAAGTGGTATGAATTGCCATAGTTTTAGCTAGAGGGCAGCTCTTGGTCTCTCTAGTCAGCAGATCCAGGCATGGTTTGCATGTATCCATGCATTTTTTTTTCCCTCTAAACTCAGAAAAGTGATATTTATAGTCAGACCCTTCTTGAGAGGCTTATAGGGTTTAGCAAATGAAACTGTCCATGGGTGTCAGACTCATTCCTGGCTCTGCCTACTTCTCTTTTCTTTGCCCTTTGATAAAAAGAAACGTCATTTCTCTAAGCCTTTGTTTTGTTTCTTATAAGGTGGTGAGAATAATACCCATCTTATGGAGATTTTCCAACAATTAGGTGGAGGAAAAACTCAGGGAGCCTTGGCTTCTCCAGACTGAATGCCTTCTATAAAAGTAATTACTGAATGTGAACAGAGGCATCTGATTCTGGTATGGGGTGCCTCTGGTATTTATGTGCATAAATAGAGCTTAAAGGAACCTCAGCCATCACCTGCTCTGGTGTTCTCATCTTACAGATGAAAAAAATGCAAGATTATGGTGATGTTAGGAAACTGAAGTCAGTTAGGCTAAGTGTTCAAATTCCCATGCTTTGTCTCATCCGGCTTCTCTCCTTACCCAGACCCCCAAACTTTGCTCACCCTTGAGCACTGGAACACAGAACAGCCCCTTTGGAAAGTCAGCTGACTTCAAGGAGGAAGGGTCTCTAATCAGGTCTCAGTACCAACTCAGCTCCACACACCCCGCCCCCCAACTCTAGTTCTTTCTAGCCTATTGACTTGTCCCTATAAAAGACAAGTGCACTCCTGCCTGACCTTTGGACACTTGCAGGCCTCTCAGTAGGAATGTTCTTCCTATTATAATAGTCTTTCTCCCCTACTTGAACTGGTATCCTTACCCTATTGGGATGACCCCCTTCCCCTACTGCAATAGCCTCCCCCACCCTGTTGTAATGGTCTTTTCAAATAAAGTTTCTCTTTAAGTCCAGATTTGTTTTTATTTGGCATTTCCATTCAACAGTTGTTGTCTACTGTAATCTAGACTCTGTTAGCCCATAATTTCGCATGGCTCAGTTTATTCTTACTATGCATTATCGTCTGTCTTGCATCAATGTAAGGATTATCTCCTTAAATACAAAATAAAACTGCTTGAAATGGACCCAGCCTTATGTATATATATTTATATCTTACTTCACACACAGGACCACACTTTGTACAAGACAGGGGCTTAGTGAATAGGCTTTGTTAGACAATTGGGTTTATATGCTTGTATTTACACAATTAATTCATTGTTATGTGAAGTACAGATTTAATGAATGCCACTTTAGTGCAAGTGTAGAAAAAAATGAATCCTAGGTTCTGATCTTCAAGAATGTGTGGTTTAGCTGAGGAGCTAGGAATCTTTGTCAGACAAGTAACAGTTAAGTGACAAAAGAGAACTATATAATATAATAACTCCAGTAGAATGCAGACCCAGATGTAGCCTCCTGTAGGTAAAAAACTCCTAGAAGAGAAGGGATTTTCTGTAAACCCTAAGTAAAACTAAGAGCGAGAACAGAATGAATTTGGGCTACTCCAAGCAGGGGGGAATGGTGGAATAAAGGCTGGAGCCGGCTTGGCCCGTGGGCAATCATTTAGGAAGCAGTTAAATTGAAATTCTGAGGATTTCATGAAGATCAGATTGGAAAAGGGCTCGGTTTTTCACTTAGTGTATTTTTAACCAATTTATTGATTCACTGCAATTAATCATAATTATATCCAATTAATTACATATTGCGTATTCTTGGGCCAAACATTATAGGGATGAAACGGTGAGATGAAATGGATACAGGTACTTTTACGCAACAGGATATGGTAAGAACTCGTAGGAATTCAGTTGTTACAAACTTTCTGCCTTTATTGTTGCAAAATTCATGATACTCTTTCAGGCTTGTTTTGATGGAAATTTGCCATAACATGATTCCTCAGAGTGAATAAAAGGAAGAGGTACCTCTTCCCATGAGCTCTTCCCAGGACACTTTCTCTATGTCTCCTCCTGCAGAAGTGAGATGGGTTTTCTTGAACTTCTTTGACAGTAGGCAAGAAACTAAACATTTTCTGGATTGTTCTACCTCAAAGACTGTTCAACTACTAAAATCTTTCTCCCTGGCTATTTTTTTTAAGTCTCTTATTACAGTCTTGGGACACAATTTTGCTTTTGCTTTTGGGCATGCTTGTACCATCTGTCAGATAGATACAAAAATTGACAGTGATGGTCCTTTTCTATGCACATGAAAAATAATTAAAAGTATAGAAAGAACAGCCACTGTGACAAAAAAATGCATGAGCAATAAGCTTTGGGTCTTTAGTATTTTTATATGCTTCCCCCCACCCTTGGTTTTGAGAGGCAATTATACCTAATTATTTTTCTTTAAAAACAGATTTATGGCCACTGTGGGGGACACTTCCCTATAAAGAGAACAGGGAAGTGAGTAATCAGAGCTTGGCTCTTAAAGGCCCCAACCTGATGTGGAGCATAATTCGCAGAGAAACCAAGCCAATCATGGTGAGATGTTCACAGAATAGATGCTCCTCCTCCATCCTCTCTCTAAGATGGCTTTCATTTTTTTGTTAGTTTAAAGAGATTCTGAAGTCTGATTGATAGTTAAATTTAGAGAAACCCTCTGCTTGACTGACACCCCAAATTTTCTATTAACTGCTAAAGCTGGTTCCAATTAATGATTTAGTAGCCCTGTGTAAAATGCACACAGTGGTAAATTAAATGTGTGCTTTAACTAGGGTATTCTTTTGTATTCTTTTAGGCTCCACAGAGTTTGGAGAGAAATTCCTCCTTAAGGTCCTAGGGGTTGAGATGATGGAGAATAATGTCTGTTTCAGCACTAACTTCTTTGTGCATCTGTGAGACGTCTGGGGGACATTTTACATGCTCGAGAAGAACCAGTGCACTGGTTTGTTTTGTTTTGTTCTATGTAGGGAAGTTGTTGCCTCTTTAATCCTCCATTTTTCAGATTCTAGAGACCAAGGCATGAATGATAGCAATTTAGTTACCACATTCTATTTCTGGCAGAATTGTTTGTAGTTTAGCTCAAAATATCTATCTTCTTAATTTTAACTGGTTTTGCCAGTTGCCAGTTAAACCAGATTGCAAGTGAAAATGAATATCATCAACACACTTAAATATTTCTGTGCACTATACAAAGCAGACTGTGGATGATTATAGACTACTGGAAAATGTGTTTCCACAGAAACTTTCTTGTAAATTGCTAGGAGTGTGTTCGACTTTGAAATTACTCGGAGATGGGTGCTCAAAATTTCAGCAAATCTAAAGAAAAATTATTTTACTTTACGAGCCTATTATATTTAGGGCATTGAAATTAATCTGTATTATACTATACTGGTGGACACATGTCATTATAGTATATTTGTCAAAACCCACAGAATGTGCGCCAAGAGTGAACCCTCACGTAAACTCTAGACTTTAGGTGATAATGATGCGTCAGTGGAGGTCCATCCGTTGTAACAACTGTACCACTCTGGTGGGGGATGTTGTTACTGGAGAAGGCTATGCACGTGTAGGGGTAGAGGGTATACCGGAAATCTCTGTACCTTCCTTTCAATTTTGCCATGAACCTTAAAACTGTTCTAAAAAATAGTCTATTAAAACATAAAATAGAATCACTGAACTCTACCTGAAACTAATAATACACTATATGTTCATTAATTGAATTTAAATAAAATAAAATTTAAAACATCAGTAAATAAAATATAAAATAAAACAGAGAGTAATATTCTCTAAGATAATGATTCATATATCCCCCTGTAGTTTAAATACGGTACATGGGACATTCATGTTGTACACAAGATAACTTTGAATGAAAGTATGTGATAATCTTAAACACCCCAAATCACGGAACATTCACTATGACCCTGCTGACTACCCCTGCCTGGTCTCCCTAAGCACCTGCCCTATTTTGTCCCTTCATTACTTTTCACCTGAATTGTTGCCACAGCCCAACACACCCCTCTCCTTCTACCAGCTCCTTTCATGATGAACTTAAAATTGCATCTCTAAAATGGTTTTAATTCAAGCACATCCCTTTTAGAGATCTTCAAGACTTACAAAATTGCAGAAACAAGTCAGATCACTCAGCTCCTACATAGAGGTCCTGTACCACCAGCCCCTCCCCCATTCCCATTCTTCTTATCACACTCTACCTCTTTCTCTGCTAACAGATCCACACACTAACTACACCTTCATATGTATTCCAGATGCTCCCCTCATCCACAACTCTGTCATTTTTTCTAGAATGTTCTTTTCTTCCACATTTCTGTATGTTAAAGTCTTATCATTCAAGGTTCATATAAATGCTACCTGTTCTTAAAAGCCTTCTTGTATATTCCCCTTGCTCCGCTCCCTCCCCCCACATACACACCCTCAGATCATCCTTGAGATTTTACTTCTCCAGGAACGGCATTCATGATGTTTACCCTCTGCACAGGATGGCTACCCACTGATCAGAACCTAACTGGTTGGAAACATTCAGGAGGTTCTGGTTGAATGGCCAGCCTGCAGTGTTTAGAATCTCTCAGTTGGTTTCGCTCAAGTGTTTTAGGAAGAGTCCACAGACCTCTTTCTGACTCATATGCCCCTCCTGTATGTCTCTATCCCAGCAGGAGTCACACTGTGCTTGAATCACACTGTGCTATGATTTCCACGCTCTGCCAGGTACAATGTCGGGCATATGTAGAGGTTCAGTAAAAGCTACTGGCAAACTGAGTGAATTAAAAAAAAAAATGCATTGAGGCCAAAAGCCAATTTTAATCATCTTCCCCAAACTGTTTAGAGTCATTGCATCCATAAAGTGCTCGAGAAACATTTGTTGAATTCAACTGGAGTCCTCGCTCCCTAATGAAATCTTGGTATTAATGAATTGAAAACAGTGATGATGAAGATGATGATGATGGTACCAAACAAGTATGTAGCATTTACTCTGTGCTGGTGCTCTCTCTATACTTACTTAATCCTCATGGCAGCCCTTTAAGGTGGTTCTATTATTATTCCTAGAAGTTCAGACACTTTGTCACTGGCCTGGCTGGCTTTTATCCTGGGCAGTCGGACTCCAAATCCTATTCTCTGAATTCATTTTTTGATGAATTTGATCTAATGAACTTATGATGTAAATGCATTGTTTTTCTTCCTAACCATCCTCCTTTTATTAACCGCTGATACCCTGGCTCTGCCCCCATTTCTCTGCAGAAATTTTCAACTGAAAGCTTGTAAATAACCATCTTAGAGAAATCCTCTCTCTAAGACCTGCAACTGTTGCCCATACACTGAAGTCTTTTTTTCCCCTCTGCATTCCACGAAAGAATGCTTTCATGGGTTTGCCCCTTCATGGTTTCCCAGCGGAGGATAACTCCTAAGAGTCTGCTCTTCCTTCATCCTGCCTGGCCACGCAGATCCTCAGTGGGCTGCCTTATTCCCCAGGCATCTGCTGCCACTAATACCCACAACGTCTTTTCCTCTCATCTTCGTCTCTTACCCACATTTCTGCCTCAAGTCTCCAAAACAGAGGTTGGCTTTTGCTTTCACGATTAAAAAGGAAGCATGTGAAGAGTATCACTCCCGTCTTGAATCAGATTCTCAAATATTCCTCACTTAATTTGTAATATGACTGGCTAGTCTCTGTAACAGAGAAATCTTAGAAATATTCCAACGGTAATTTCTTTTGTACTTAAAAAGAAAAATACGTATGTGCGTGCATGTGTGTATCTAGTGTGTCTGTCTTAAATCGGCATCATGTATATTTCGTCTGCATCTGTATCTATTCTTATGCCTCTACCTGCATCTGTATCGGTATCCGTATCTCCTAAATTTATCTTCTGGTTCTGCTTTCCTTGGGTCCTTTCCTCTGGGTCTGATCCTTATTACCTTGCCATTGGATGGGGACAGTTTCCCATATGGCCTCTCCCTTCCTCTGTTACATCATCATTCATACATGTACACATAGATTTTTTGAAGTCATTACACCAAAATCTTAATAAAGCTCATCTCCGTGGTAGCATTATAGATAATTTCAATTCCTTTCTCGTCTATATTTTTTTCCACATTTTAGGCAATGAACATACTTTCATAAAACAATTGCAGTGATTAGACTTTTCACAAGAAATCATAATAGTCGCTATTTTATAAAAACTCTAAGGAACGATTATTTTTTTTTTCTATAAAATTGAAGTAGGCATCAGATGTGTCCTTCTCAGCCACTCATCCACATAGGACGGCTGAGTCAGACTCTGGCCCAGCCTCTGTGAATGAGGAGCTGTTCTCTGAGAAATGGGATTGCTTGGATCACCCTTAATATTTCACGTGTTCATCTCTTTCCTTGCTTTGCCGGGAACTCTGAGACTGCCACATCCATTCCACGAATGTTTACTAGATGCATCTTCACCACCAAGTGCTCAGACGGAGTGAGCGAACGCTGGTCAGCAAATCCCGCTCTACTTCTTGTTGCTTACAAACTTTATATCCCCTCTACCCCTAGGACAGGATAGACACTCAAGAGATCCCTCTAATTTGATTTAGGATTTTTACCCATCTACTGTATTAAATTGCCAGTAAATTATAGTAGAATTACTTAAACCTCCCTGACTCTAGTCAGGCAAGGCACATATTTCATAGATTTAAAAAATTTTTAATTTAAGGAAAAACAGTTTTATCTTAACATCATGCTACCTATAGTCGAGGGGCAACTGCTTTGAAACAAGATAAGATGCCCAGTGTCCAAAATAATATAAAGAAAACCCCAATAATTGATCCCTTTTTACTCCCTCACCTCAATATTTCGGGTCTCTCTTCAATGTGCAGCTGTATTACAGATATTGCAAAATAATTTCTACATTTCTGCTTTCCATAATACCTGTTTTCTTTTCTTTTTAAAGATTTTATTTATTTATTTGAGAGAGAGAGAGCACATGAGCAGTGGGAAGGGGTGCAGGGAGAAGCAGACTCCCTACTGAGCAGGAAGCCTGATGTGGGACTGGATCCCAGGGTCCTGGGATCATGACCTGAGCTGAAGGCAGATGCTTAACCAGCCGACTGTGCCACCCAGGTGCCCGACACCTGTTTTCTAGTAGGTATTGAAGATCTGCTATGTGCTTAGCCCTGTGGTAGGCATTTTGCATGCGTTATCTCTTTAATTTCTCACAATAATTACCAAAAGTAGTTACTTCTTATCATCCTCATCTTGCAGATGAAATGGAGGCTTTCCGAGTCCCAGGGTGCCTTGCCAAAACCACACAGCTGGGGTTGAAACTGGAGAGACCAACAAGCAAGTCCCTTCCTGTCCCAGCACCCCCATTCATATGGTGGTTTCTTTTTTGCTGAAGGGATCGCTAGTCTGGTTTTTTAAACATCCTGGACAGCCAGGTTTATGTCTGTTCTGTTAAGAGATGGGTTATCAAGAGGGTACTTGTTTTCAGCCTAAGGATCAGCCCCCAGCTCACGTTAAATTAACCAAGGAAGCAACACCTTATAAAGTCTCTGGGAAGCCAATGCCATGACCCAATCTTTTTGCAAACTTCTGCCGGTTGTGTGGGATGGTTATTATTAGTAACATGTGTCTGTGCATGCGTATCTCTGCATTCTCTCCCATGCAACCTCAGCTTCCTTAGTAGGGGTGCGTCTTTCTCACGTGTTACTCTCCTCTCTCCATTTGATTCTCATATACAGTGACCAGAACATTCTAAACATGAACATTTGGGGGTTTTGCTAACGGAGTGAATTTGGGGAGTGCGGAAGGTGAGTTCACTTTTGCACACTGAGCTCTCTGAGGTAGAACCAGGTTACTCCAGGAAGAAATATGCCTTAGTTCTTCTTCTTCGGGGCTGTTCTTTTTTAAAGTTGCTATCAATGACATCCAATGTCACTGCCTGATACTAATGTAAGTGTCAGATTAAATCAAATAACAGTGTCTGTCTAATTGTTTTGCAAATGAACAACCCAAGTCACTTACATTCAATGTAGCTCGTCGACTTCATAGGGATTTAAATAGAAAAGTTGATTCTCTGAAAGAGAGATCTTTTCAAGTTTCCCGAGTTACTGGTGCAACATAGACAGTGCCTGGCTATTCATCAGTTTGGCTCATTTGACCCAAATGAGGAGAATAGAAGACATGTATTCTTAGACGGTGACCCCATCACCTGCCACCTGTCACCTCCAAGTCAGGATCTTGAGCTGCTCTCTAACACAAACTGGAGAAGTCAGTGAACCTTTACCTCTTGCAAAATGTTATTTTATTTAAAGCTTCACAACCACAGCCTTGCATGGGGGTATTCAACTTGATTGGCAGCGGCGCTCGATGATTTACCTGGGAGCACTGAAATGAAAATCACAGCCAGCTATCACCTTAAAACTAAGAGGTTTTTTTTTTTAATTAAATGTATGATTTATTTTCTCTCTAGTGGCAGGTAGTGTTTCCTATCCCACTGTAGACTTACACAGAGCTGTGTGTGCAGATATGGTCGTAACAGTTGTTAAAATATGAAAATACTTCTATGCCAGGGGATAATCACTGTCCTCAGCCCCCTGAGTGAACTCTCTCCAATCAAAGACCTTCCCTCAGGACTCCTGGCCTTTCCCACAACCCAGCAAATAAAGGAAATGACGCTGACACTGCCGGACTCTGCTCGGGCTCTGCACCAATACCGAGCCCTGTGTCATTTTGTTGTTAAATATTTTAAATATTGCCCCCGAAATGAGAGGGGGGAAAACTTCAGTGGGCTGGCTTTTATGCAACATCAATTTAAGAAATACCCTTTTTGTAGGATTCCTTGGATCTTTTACAAAACTGCAGTGATATGTCTATGGTCTCTTATCACAGGACTCACGTGATGAATTTTTAAGTTTCTTTGGAGGCGCTGATTTTTCTGGGAGCATAACTTGCATCTCTAGAAAATCTCTGGTTTCTTTTAATCAGACAGGAAGAATACATTACGATATAGTTTTTTTGCTTTGTCTTTTAGCAATTCCAGAATTAAAACGAATACTCAGTTCAACAATAAAATTACACAAGTACTTGGTACACCTTTCTTTCCTTCTGGATGATTAACTTACTAATTGTAAAATTTTATTTATTTTAATATAATTTAATGTTAGAAGCTGCATCAAAATTTTCTGAGAGGGGAGGGTGACAGGTGGTTAAGAGAGAACCCCAAATGGAGCATGTTCTGTGATCTACCACGAGCCGCAGGATGCTGCTACGTTTCACTGGGTTCCTCCTGACAATGTCCCTGCCTACACAACTTCTCCCCCTGAACTCAGAACTGAACTCACTCTTATCACTGAAGATGATATAGGTTGGAATAAATACTGAAAACACATGGAATTGATCATGTTTTCTACTTGAGTCCTACTCTGAGATGTGTGTACCCTTGCAGTTGACCTCGCCAGAAATGGGAAAGGAAACTTACAAATTATTCAATATATTATTATTATTTTATGTTTTGCCTTATGTACTGAAATACTCTACCCATGTGGATTCCGCTCTTGATATTAGCTTAGTTCGTGGATGATTAGCATCTTTCCATTTGCTTCCTTTTCCTCCTTTCTTCATAACTGTTTCACACGAGCACGTCTATCTTGTAGAATTAGTGAAGGCAGAAAGAAGTTAAACTTAAGTAGTCATTTTGCTAAAGGGTGATTCATAGCTAGTCTAAGGAAAAAGTGGTGTGAAATGTTACACGTTGAGGAGACCAATTAGAATGAATCCAGGTTTTGAATTTTCAGTGCGTGTCATTTTCTTTCTTTTCTTTCTTTTTTTTTTTTAAGATTTTATTTATTTATTTGACAGAGAGAGAGATAGCGAGAGCAGGAACACAAGCAGGGGGAGTGGGAGAGGGAGAAGCAGGCTTCCTGCTGAGCAGGTAGCCCGACGTGGGGCTCCATCCCAGGACCCTGGGATCACGACCTGAGCCGAAGGCAGACGCTCAACGACTGAGCCACCCAGGCACCCCCAATGTGCGTGTCATTTTCAAGAACATTCTTTTTTTATCATATATGCCACAGATGATGGGCAAAAATGAAAACCCACCCTATTTTAATACTTTCTATTTATTTTCAGTAGTTTGTGCATTTCGTGAATTTAAAGACAATATACTCTTAGTCTTATGATTCCCATTCTTTGTTCAAGACTTTATACATGATATGTGCTCGGTGAATGTTTATCCAATTTCATTTTATTGTGAAGTATGCATTGTGTGCTTAGCTCAATGAGGAACAAGTCCCTTTTCTTTTTATCACAATTTCTGTGCATACTTAATCTCTTATTTAAAGTTCTGCCCTTCTGCCAATCAAATGAATAATTATTATCATCCATCTGTCCTACTTTTCCAGTTATCCAATCAATAAATAATGTATTACTTACTGGGTGCCAAATATGTTTCTAAAAGAATATCTCCATAATAAGACTTTTTTTCAATGTATATACTTACCTTCCACATTAGAAGATAGATTTGTAAGTAATATTTTTTCTATATAATTTAGTGAGTTGAAATGGAGTTTTGCAAAAGTGCTAGGGGAACAGAGAAGATGGATTGACTCTGTCCTCAGAAATGTCGGAAGATCTTCAGAGGTGTTGATATTTGCATTATAATTCCAAGTATGAATATAAATTTCCTGGGTAAAAGGAAAGGTAGCAAGCAGTGGCATTCCAGATGGAGTGAACACCTTGTTCAATAATCTGGCTTATTCAAGAAACTCTGAAATGTTCAAGTGGCACGGTGGGGAGAGGCAGTGAAGGGCTATCACGGAGGACCTTCCATGCTGTCTCAGTCAGTTTGGGCTTCAGTAACAAAATACCAGACTGGGTACTTTAAACAACAGAGATGTATTTCTCATAATTCTGGAGGCTGGAAGTCAGAGATGAGGGGGCTGGCATGGTCCAGTGTTGGTGAGCGTCCTCTTCCCGGCTTATGATTGCCTTCTCACTTTGTTCTGTTATGGTGAGGAGAGAGAGGAAGAGATGGGGGAAGGAGGGAGGAAGGGAAAGAGAGAGAGAACAAGCAAGATACGGCTCTCCCATCATAAGGGCTCCATCTTCACGACCTTATTACCCACCTCCGCCCCTGCCCCATTGCCCCCATCTCCAAACACCATCCCATTGTGGGTTAGGGTTTCAACATATGAACTTGGGGGAACAAAAGTGTGTAGTCCATAACACACACACTAAAGAACTTGGGTTTTAGTTGGTAAGTAAAATAGCTAACAGAGATTGTTGGCCAAGCATCTAAGTCACAACTATTGACTTGTGCTGATGTGCATGGACGAAAAGGGGTCATTTCCCTTAGATTTTTGTTTGCAGCTCTTTTAGCCCTACTGTGCTGTGCTATCGTGGGAAAGCATGCAGCAAAAATATGGCAATTTACCATTAAGAAAACAGAAATGGTATGTTCTTCAACCAGTATGTTTGACTAAAGGGTTCCTCTTTCGAGAATTCTAAATAATAATATTCATGACTAAACCTTGGGAACTACATGCTACTATTTATTCAAAAAATATGGTGGTAATTTCTTTATCATTTTAGATGATAATGGAAACATTGGCCTTGATATGCTGTGCCACAAATTTAACTTGCACCTAAAAAAAATTCACGCTAGGCTTATGTGACATCTGTTGAGAAATCTAAATTACCCATTGACAAAGATCATTCAGATAGGAAAGGCTAAATCTGTGTAGAAAAGTGAAATTCAGATAGAAAAGGCTAAAGGACTGAATTGGGCAGCTGTAGGGGAGGGATGATAAATCATGCATTTATGTCAGAGGAAAGTGCCTATTTCTGTATTGTTGGTGGCCATGTTTGAAATACAAAGCTAGTAATTTTTCTTTATATATAGCAACTGTCCATGAAGGGCTCAAACAGCGTCTACGTAATGGTTTCTCACAATATTTCAGTGGAATAAGAGATAACCTATGATTGTAATTTATAGACCACGTGATTGCTGGAAAAGTGCTAGAACGTTTGTAGCATCAGCTTGTCAGGGGTTTGGTGCAACAAGCAGACAAGACCCGAGGAGAAGGTTGTAGGATGGGATTGGGTTGTACAAGGCAATGTACTGTGTGAAGACAGTTCCAGAAGTGTCATCAGAAATGGGGACAGATAATGCCAGGATGGCTGGCATTCCCATCCTATTTGAAATGAAGAAACATATAAGAAGTAAATTATTTACCCCAAATTAAAAACCACCAATTTTCCTAGACCAACACTTTGTCCAGTGGGGTCCATTATATTACATATTACTCATCGTGATATTATATTGCATTTGCAATAGCAAATATTTTATTTTGTTTTTTAATAAGGGGTAATGCCAATTTTATATAGAATGCAAATTGATTTGTTCAATAGTAGTATATTGCTATATCTACTTCAATAAAGAAATGAAGGGTTAACATAACAATAAAAAATTAAAATAAAAAAAAGAAATGAAGGGAATTGGGAGAGTGTCACAATTTCGCTGATATTCTGTAGGAATTTCACTGCATTCAGACATAAAAAGTATCTTCTTAAATGATCTCTCCAAAGAAAAATAGGCAGAATTACTCTACAGTGTTTGCACGAACAAAGCAACTAGCAATAGATCTATTGTTAAATAGATTAATAGATAATCATGAACAGCTTGAGAATTTTTCCCTTCTCCACGGTTCCTTGTATCTATACGCGGGTGATGATAGAAAAGGGTGCTTCATGATATCAATTATTTACACGTATTCAGTAATGATCTGTTTCTGGCTCTGTGCTGAATTCTTTATATGCATCATCTCTTATAAATCTTAGATAACTTTTCTTTACAGTTGATATTCTTGTTCCCATTCTTACACAAGAAAAACAAAACAGAACACAAACCCTGGAGCTCAGTAAAGTTAGCTTTAGACCACATACACACTGGGTGGCCGAGTTGGGATTAGAACCCAGTGTAGCCTGGCTCTGAAGGTTGTGACTTTAGCCCCAGCTCCAGGTTCTTCTCACTTCTGCCCAGTCTCTGGGGCTGGGAAAAGTAGAAAAGAGAAGGTATGAATTCCTTCCAGAGGGTGGGAGGTGTTTGCTCTGGGCACCACTGCGGGTGGGGAAGCAGCTGAAGGATGGGGCCCAAGGAGCACTGAAGGGCTCTCTGGGTGATGTCTATCTTACTCTTCTGGGGATGGCACTGGCCCAGCAAGATGTCACTCCCAGGGTAAAGTCAGGAGGGATGAAGGTTCTGGCTGTGTGGCCAACAGTACTGACAAGTTAAGTAGAGAGAATGGGCGAGTCCTCGGTGTGCTTATAGGCCCATGGAGGGATTGGGCAGCTGGGACTCCGGTCACTGCAGTGCAGGGGCTTGGCCAGAACCTACTGTTGTTGGGGTTGCTGCTTTTGGGTTACTTGCATCACTTTGTTCATCATCGGGAAGGTCTGGGAGGACAGTCTAAGAAATGGGATGCTTCTGTAGGAGATGGGGCACCATCAGAGGTAGTAGCAGCTCACATTTCTAGCAGGTACCACTCTGGCCACCGCAGGGGACGGATTGCAGAGGACGTATGGATCGGGAAGGAAAGACTCTACCGTGTTGACTTTCTTTCATGTGTATTACAACAAGGATCCAGACCAGAGGTGGATGGAGAAGAGCAGCCAGATTTGAGGGATGTTTGAGGTTCTAAATGAATTTTGAGGTTTTAGAGCTGAGAGCAAAAAGATATGCTGGACTCAACTTCCAGACTTACTCTTCTCCAACTTACCTTTGACTCCAAGGCCAGATGATGTTTCTGACTTGTGAGTTCTAGGGTCCTCCTGTTTAAAGTCACCTGAATAAAATCCAAATTGTTCAGGAGATCATGGAGAGGCTCTCAAGTGCTGGTTCATTTCTATATTTCCATCCTGATCTCCAGCCACACACCATGGGTTTTCTGCATGGGTATCTTTTGCTTTTCTACTTCAGTGTCTTGCACGAACTGGTCCCTAAAGCCAGCAGCAAGCACCTTTTCCTCCTGTATCCCACGGTTAAAATTCTATTCATCCCTCCAGGAGCAGCTTAAATCACACAGGGAAGCTGTTCCTAATCTTTTCATTTTACACAAGAAGAAAAAAAAAGGACATTTAACATGTTGTTCTTGTGGTTTCTAATATAATATTTTAAAATCCAAATCTAATCTTATTCTTTCCTGTCTTAAAATATTCACTGGTTCCCCTTTTCTTAGGATGTAAAGTAGAGCTTTACCCCATAAGAAAACCAACCTCACGTAAAGTAGTAAATACTTGGATAATGAGCATTTATAGGAGTATTTTAAAAAATTAGTATTTGTATAATAACTATTTGCTTCATTGAGTAGCGAGACACTACCTATATAGTTTTTAGGGTATTAAATAAGTTGAGGTTTCAGATAAAAAGCTGTTTCATTTATTTTGAATTATATTAGATTCTTAAAGAATATGGAGGATTATTTCAACATAAATATATCAAACACCTTGTGAAAAACAGGATGTAAGAGAAACACATTATATCACTTAAAACACCAAGGTGAAGCTAACACTCTCGAGGCATTAATAGATGGAAAATCTGGCAAACAGGGATAGTGGGAGATCATGGAACCTTTCTACAGCTGGTGAGTGTTAGCAAGGGAAGAAAAAAATGAAGTCCCGTAGTAACAAAACAGCAGGTGAGTTAGAGTTTCATAATTATATCCAGTTTTCCCATAACATAGAGAAATTTTCTTGAGCTGCTCAAGATTTGTCTCTCTTCTATTCAGAAAATGTAATTTCTCTGCTTCCCGAGTTCGAGTAAGATTTCTTTTTTTTTTCCTTGTTTTTCTGGAGTCATGGTAGACAATAGCAGCCCTGGACTCTGACGTGTTCTGCATACCTTCCAGTCAATCTTACTTCTCTTACTGAGTTGTTTCTTTGTGAAATGACTCCTCATTATTTATGTAAATTGGTTTTAAATGAGAATATTTAACTAAAAGATTTGATCTTAATGTCATGACAGCTATTATAAATATGGGTGTCCAGGCTGTGCTTGTCTTCTTTCTTCTAATTTATTTATTTTTCAGATCTATTATTTGTATCTTCAATACGTTCCTAAAAGGAAAGTGTGTGTTTGAAGTTTCCGGGAAAACTTCAGGCTAAGATTTAGGGTGAAATGGTGGAAATGAACATTGAACGATAAATTATGAGGTGTGCATTCAGATTCTAGCTCTTTCAGCATTCCCTGTCTCGTCTCTCCTGCTTTTCTCTTTTGCCATTCTAACTTTGGTGGTGCAGAGCTGTTTAGTCAGCCCTCAGTTCCTCTTGAAGAGAAATTGCTCTATGAATAGGTGTAAATCGGTGTGTTCTGTGGAGGAGGTGAGGTCAGGGTCTTCCTACGGCACCATCTTGGACTGGAACTGTAGCTCTTTCAACATTAATTGGAACAGTAGGCAGGCTTACCTCTCTGGGCCTGTTTCCTTACTTGTTATTGGGGAGTTAATAGATAATGTCAGTAGTATTATTTTTCTAGGGCTAAATACCACAAACTGTGACATAAACAACCAAAATTCATTGCCTCGCAGTTCTGGAGGCTAGAACTCTGGAATCAGTGTGTCAATGGGGTTGGTTCCTTCTGTGGTCTGGTGAGAGGAGGAGCTGCTCCAGGCCTCTCTGATCTGAAGATGTCCATCTTCTTCACGTGGTTCTTGATGTCGTCTTTCCTCTGTGTGTCCTTGTGTCCAAAAAATTTCCCTTTTATAAGGACACCAGTCAAATTGGGTTAGGGTCCATCCTAATGACCTCACTTTTACTTGATAACTTCTCTGAAAACCCTACCTCCAAGTAAAGACACATCCAATCCATAAAAAATGCCCTGAAGCCTTTTATTTTCAGCTTTAACATTTTGTCAAGGCCATATATGTGCTAGTCTCTATGTCTTAGGTTGTTTTAGTGAGAGAAACACAAATGCACCTGGTTTTGACTCAGTGAGAGGAATTTGTTAGCTCACAGAATCCAGAGAACCTGAAGTGCCAGAGATGCAGCCCAGTCCTTAAATGCTGTCGGGAGTCTCTCCATTGGCTCAGCTCTGCTTTGTATCAGCTCTGTTTTCTTTCTTCACAGACTGACTTCTCCCATAACAAAACACGTAACTGCTGGTGTCTTCCAAGTCTTCCAAGGGTGGGCCCGGGGAAGGAGAATTGTCCCTATCTTCTTGGAGTTTGAACCATCACAGGGCAGCCACCTGAGGGCCCAGCTTGGATCAGGTACTTACTCCATCCGCACCCCCGGAAGGGGGCAGCTGTGCTCCATCCACTGGTGAGCTGGGAGGGGTGCAGGTATTTCCCAGGAGTGGGGTGCTTCATGGGGGAGGCAGTTCCATAGAATTTTCGGCAGTGGCTCTCTGGTAATCTGTTAGGACAGCCCTCAGAAACCACTGCAGACATCATACTTCAATTTTGAGCAATTTTGGACACAGATACAACTCCGCAGAGGTTTACGACTTGTTTCAGAAGTAGGGTTAAGCCACTTAATTAAAATCCAGAATTAAAATTCTGACGTGGAGGTTTGTGAGGAGTGTTGCTCCATATAACGCTCTCTCTGGGGGCCTGTCAGTCAGACTCAGGGAGTTCCTAATTTATAGCTGTGGGTTGTCAGCTTAAACTTTCAAGGTTGAAATCAAATAAACATTGTTCAGAGAGGAAAACCCATATTAAAGTTTGGATTTACTCAGACAAATTTCTCTGACAGTTCAACGTAAGTCATTAAAACTCAGTAAAAAACACAAACACAAATAATTTTGAAAATACCAATTTTCCTTCTGTCTTCACCCCCTCCTTCTCTCTCTTTTTCCATAGGCCTTGGTGTTTTCTTAATTCCAGAGTATTGTCTGATTTGGATGGGAAATATCAATTTCCTCTACTGAAATTCTTCAGATTGCTTCTCTAAATGTCAGTGGTATGGGGCTTTCCCTGAAAAAAAAAAATTGCTGTCAGGGAAGCAGTTTGCAGATCAAGTAGAGAACAGGAAGCAGGATGCTATTATTAGCTATGGAGAAGGTAGCGAGTTTGCTGGTTACATGAGGGAAATGGTAACCTTCTGAGAAGGAGGGACAAATGAACAATAGGAGATCTGAGCTCTTTTCTCCTTCTTTCTGCTTTCCACCAAAAAAGAAAAAAAAAAAAAAAAAAAAAAAGCCCAGAATTGTGCTCTAGTCTTTCCATCTGTCTTCTGTCCTTTAAATCCAATCCACCAAAGAATAATGGTGTCTTGATTGAAAATGTTTCAAGGTTGATTATAAAATCCCTAGTTCAGGTCAGTGGACGCAAGTGAGAAGTAAAACCTCAAGCACCTTCCCATGAAAATGTTATTTGTATCACACTCTGCTTTTGCTGTGTTACAGTTTATAAAACTGTGGACAGCCCTTTCTCAAGTTGCTGTGTAGTTCTTCACGGTTCATAATAATCTGACTGTAGGTTCGCAATTTCGTTTCTAATTAGTCTTTGGCATGTGAAAATGCAGAGCTGCTTTCCTTCTAGTCGGGGGTCTGTTTATTTCCTTCTTTCACCTTTTCCTTCATTTTTCGTCTGCTTCTCTTTTATTCAGCAGCCAGTTGGGTGTGTCTGGGGCTGTTTTCTCACCCTTGGCCATGGCATCCTTAGTCTTTAATTTCTGGCAGACTTTTTCCTAATGCTTGTCAAGTTCCATTTCTCTCTCTGGGTTTTCTTAGTATATAAAGCTCAACCATCACTCATTGCTTTTTGAAGATAATGTTGGTTGTGAGCCTGGAACGACTTGAATAAACTTGCAATAAATGACCCTATCCGAATGCAGAGAACACTATGCACAGGGCGCAGGCGATAACCAATGCATGGAGACGGTATCAGTAAAAGCTGTCAGCTCCCCAGCAAAAACAGCGAGAACAGCCACAGGCAACTCCTCGTAATAGAACTTCTGCAGCAAACAGTTTCTTTCGGTGACATTGTCCTCACCAGCTTCCAAACAGTCTCCCTCTGTAGGGACTCCCCCTCCAATCAAAACCTGAAATTCCGATCAGCAGGCTGAAATACTTGTCGGCAAACCACTCAATTCTTAATCTCCTGAAAATTAAGGAACCAAATCTCGATGTAGGACAGATTCATAGCAGCTGCCTCTAAACAAGGTTGTCTTTCTGCTCTCTTTCCTCGGAGCCACCCACTGTGCCTGCTCATGTCATTAAGAACAAAAGGACGCCAGGTGGGGGTACATGGAGATGCAATCATACGTGTAATCTCATTGTATGAATAGCATCCCAGGTGAAGCCCGATAAAATTCCTAGGATAACAACTTTGGTGCTACTGGGTTACTGGTCGATACACAGAGTAATCCTAGGAATCTGTTGCTTTTAGTCGCAAGGTCTGAGTGACGCCTTTGCTTAGTTTCCCAAAGGAGTCCAGCATTTTCTGAGCATGCACCATGTCTTTGGGTTGAACAAGTTCAAGAATCTCCCTCTAACAATAAAAATAAAATGTGTGTGTGTGTGTGTGTGTGTTTCATCTTGAAAGATTTAAATAATTGCGTGAATGAAGTTAAACTCAGTATCAGATCAATAATAAATGGTAGAGTTGCACAAAAATGAATGAAGCGAGTGATAGGTAAGCTACAGGTCATCCTCAAAGGTCCTTCTTGTACAGGGTAAGTGCAGGACGGCCACAAGCAGCTCCCGATCTAGAAGGTCGGTGGCCTTAGAAGCTGAGAACAGCCTTCAACGGACAGCCAGCAAGGAAATGGGACCTCAGTCCTAGAGCCACAAAACCTGAATTCTGCCAACAGCCTGCACTATGAGGAAACTGACCCTGCCTGAGAGCTTCTAGGAAGGAATGCAGCCCTGGGAATGCCTTGATTTGGGCCCGTGAATCTCTAAGCAGAGACCCAGCTGAACTCACCAGACTTCTGACCTACAAAAATGATGAGGCCATACATTTGTGCTATTTCAAGCTGCCAAGTTTAGGAGAATTTGTTAGGCCAGCAATAGGGAAGTGATACAGGAGGCAGTCAGTTCATCTTTAGTGGTCGAGTCGGTGGCCTGAGATGAGCTGGCCTAGCTGGGAGATACATCATCTGTGACTCAGTTACAGCGGACAGGGTGGCCTAATGAGCCAGGCCTGACTCAGATGTCTGTTCCTGGAACCATTTGGATGGAAGGTTGGGAGGGATGATTTCTCAAAGCGCACTCAGGGCCCCTTTATTGAGGGGAGGAGGGCGAATGTTAGGCAGAAACATAACATATGATTTCCACAGGAGCACCAGATTTTATCTTGATAGCAGTTGGGTGTCTCTGGAATGCTGTGTGTCAAAATCACCCTCTGCCCTGTGCTTGGGGCCGACAGATCAGGAAACACCATGTCTGAGTTATAGCAACTAGCCTCCTGTGGACCAGGGAAGCCGAGGCAAAGGTTTGACAACAGACTGCCTTAATTAGGGGTATGCATCATAATCTCCTCTGGAACCCTGGTCAGTGATCAGACTATGTAATAGTCAATATATCTAGAGCCTGCTCCAAGCCTAATAAAGTAGAATATCTGGGTGTGAGGCTTGAGCACCTGTATTTTAAAATCGCTCCACAGGGGAATCTGGTGCAACTGTTGATCTAGAGTAGGGGTTGGCCAGCAAATTTTTCTTGTGAAGGGCTAAATAGTAAATAGTTTCAGCTTTGTAGGCCACGTGATCTCTGTGGCAAGTACTCATGTCTGCTATTATAGAGAGAAAGCAGCCATAGACAATTCCTATACAAATGGACGTAGCCATGTTCCAATAAAGTTTTATTTACAAAAGCAGATGGTGAGTTGCATTTGGCCCCTTGGCTGTAGTCTGTGACTCGTGGTCTAGAGCATGAGGATCTCTACAGAGAAGCAGGCCTGGAGGGAGAGCAGAATTTCCTGGAAGGTCAGACATTGTCAAAAGGGATACTGTCACCTGGTAGATGGGGCATGAAGGATAAATCCATAATTTGTTTAGAGAAAGGAAAAGTGCCTGTTGAAAAGCATACATTTTTTTTTTTTTAAGATTTCATTTATTTATTTGACAGAGAAAGAGACACAGAGAGAGAGGGAACACAGCAGGGGGAGCGGGAGAGGGAGAAGCAGGCTTCCCGCGGAGCAGGGAGCCCGATGCGGGGCTCGATCCCAGGACCCTGGGATCATGACCCGAGCCAAAGGCAGATGCTTAATGACTGAGCCATCCAGGCGCCCGAAAAGCATACATTTTTAAGAAAAGACAGATGTGCACAGTAACATTACGTTCTGTTTCCCCCGGTTGTCATGCATAGGCAGCAGTTAACCAAAACTAAACAAAATGAAACATTGTATTTAAAATAAAAACAGAAGCAGTAAATCCTGTCATTTTCAACAACATGGATGAGTCTGGAGGACATTATGCCGAGTGAAATAAGCCAGTCAGAAGGACAAATACTGCATGGTCCCACTTAAGAGGCAACACTAACTTTGGGAGGGGTTGGATTTGTTTATTACCTTGATTGTGGTGGCATTATCACAGATATTTGCATATGTCCACACTCATCAAATTGTACATATTAAATTGTGCACTTATTTTCATATCAATTATACCTCAATCAGGCTGTTAAACATTTTAAAAATAAAATTATGGCTTCAGATTTTAAATCAGGTAACTGTACCTGTTTTATCTTTTATAAGTTTAGAGGAGTAAAGAAATGAGCAAAGTGAATTAAAAAAAATTGAAGAATAAATAAAAAATTAGAGAAGGATAAAAATATTGCTTAAAGTGTATTTTGAGTTTTGAAATTTAATATCAAGATGAGAAAGTATTAAGTGGTTACTTAAGTTATCTGTTATCACATGGAAGAAGTACAAAGCAAGGGCTGTACAGAACGTTTAGACTGAAATGTTATAAAATAGCATGGATTTTATAAAAAAGTTTCCTATCGAAAGAGTGTGGATTTGGGTTAGTGTTTGAGTCTTAATTTCTTCAGTCTAGGCCTGGTGACCTTGGGCAAGTCACTTAAGTTGAGATAATGATAGTATCTACATCAGTGGAGTTGTGAAGAACCAAAGACATTATTTAAATAAAGATGTTTCGTAAATGGTAAAAAGATCCTAAAATATAAGTTGTTAAAATATGATAACTCTCTTGGATATACTGGAGCTGGTGTCTTTGGAAGAGTTCTATTCTATTCTGAGATTCGTTTATTTTACAGAAGTGCAGTTTTTTTCTAAACACTTTGGTATGATACTCACGCATATGAAACAATGCTGTAGCATTATCTGCATACTTAAAATGGGAATATTCTCACTTCATGATTAATGTTAGGGTGAGAAGCTAGCTCAAAATATTTATGGCATGTTTAAGGCTGATTAATCTTATGATCTCACAAACCTGATTTGTTTCACAGTTTCTAGGCTAAAATAAGATGTATGTTAGTGAGCTATAAAGATCTTGGAATGAAATTTTCTCATATCTTCATATTGTATACGAACAAGCATAAGAAATGGCATTTTGCTGGCTAAGCTGCCGCTCAGACTCTGCCGTCTGTGAGTATTGGTGGGTGTGGAGTTGGGGTGTGTGTACGTGTGTCTGTGTGTGGGGGGTGGGGTTCAACATCTTCCCCTACAATCAATAACTTGGATACAGTTATTGATCAGTATGGGGCTTTAATTCTGAAATTGGCAGGAGAGAAGGTAGTTTCCTTGGGTATGGAGGCCATTGATTCAGGGGAGCTGGTAGCATGGCGTCTCTTTCTGGTCTGGCTCTTGGATTCAGACTAATCGCAGGACTGAGGTCCAAGGCTGTTGGAACTGTATTTACCAGAGGATTGTGAGCCTCTTGGTGCAAGTACGTGGCACAGTGACACAAAGTCGAGGAGACAGTAATTCTCACCACTTCTGAATGGAGCCCTGCTGTTTGATGAGTCTCTGGACACCAAGTGTAAGGTAGAATATGGATCGCAGGGATCCCTGTGCACCCCTGGTAAGAACATACCCGAGTGGCTCCTGCGGGTGGATCATAAATAATAGTGCTTGGTGAAATAAAGATGGCTTTTTACACTTAATCCCCACCCCTCACTCCTTGAGAGTTTCCAGAGAAACCTATTCTAGTGTCAGAGTAATGGAAAGCAACATAGTGTTCAAAATGAAGAGAAAGAATAAATACGAAGGGATGGATACATGCTATGGAATAATGCAAAGGAGCTGGAAGTCATTGATGACATGTGCATTCTGCCACATGGACAGATTTTTAAAAATACCATGTTGGACAGGAAAAAAAAATTAGAAGCAGAATGAAGTCCATAGTTACCATTCATGGAAATAAAAACACTCCAGATTTTAAAGGATCAAACCTACCCACAGGAATATACTTTAAGCAAAATGAGCATCATGAGGAGAAGGGTGAGAAAGTAGGCATTGAAACTGTGAGAACTAGCATCACTGTGAAGACTTCTGGTAAAACTAGAGGTGGGGGCATACATCTGGCCTTGGGTTATGTGGCTATATTATAGCCCCATCCTTTATTTTATTTATTATTATTTTTTAATTTAAATTTTACTAAGTTAACAAACAGTACAATATTGGTTTCAGGACTAGAAGTCAATGATTCATCACTTACATACCTCACCCACTGCTCATCGAAAGTGCCCTCCTTAATCCCCATCCCTCATCTGGCCCATCCCCCACCACGTCCTTTATTTAAAAATGATCTACTTGCTTCCATTTTATTTATCTACAGGATTCCCTCTCTTTGCTTACCAAATCTGGATAAATTTTAATAGGTGGCAATAGGAAGATCAGTACAATAAGAATATTAAGTACCTATTGATATCTAATTGGGCAGCTTGGATGTCATTATATGGTAATTAGTAGATTACCCAGGATCTGAAAAATACTGATATATATATATATATATACACACACACATATATATATATACACACGTATATATATATATATATATATATATATATATATATGTAATTAACATATTAATTAAGGTATTAAGAAGATGGAGTTAAGGTCCGTGATCAGCTAGATTTAAGACAGGGAGATTCTCCTGGACTCACCAGGTGAATCCAATGTAATCACAAGGGTGATTGAAAGTAGACGAGGAGGCAGAGTTCAGAATCAGAGGCAGACGCAATTATGGAAGAATGGTCATGGAGATACAGTGATGGTGGCTTTGAAGATGGAAAATGGGGGGCCATGAGCCAAGGTACTCAAGATGCCTCTAGAAACTGGAAAAGGCAAGTAAATGAATTCTCCTCTGGAACCCCCAGGAAAGAATGCAGCCCTGCTGAAATCTAGATCTCTGTCCTGGGAAGCCTGCATCAGATATCTAATTTATAGAACAGTAAGATTATGAAGTGTGTTATTCTAAGCCACTAAATTTGAGGTAATTTATTGCAGCAGCAACAGAAAATTAATGTACTTTTGTGTGTTTGTTGCTCTGCAGGCATAATCATAGACCTATATAACGATATGCCCTCAACTTAAGCTGCTTATACCTGCTGAGAATATCGTTTCTCTTTTTCTAGGGTCCGCTATTTTCTAAAAGCCATTAATTTTTGAACTCAGAAGGTAGATTTCAGACTAAACTATTTGAAAAACACAGGGTACTTATTAGTCATTCCAGAATGAGGAAAAAAGTCAATGGAAAATATTAATATTTCATGGAAAGAACAAACCTCAGGCTATTCTTGATAATTATGGGGAAAAGTTTTAAAAGAGAATTAACTTTTTAAGTTAATATTACAAAGTTTTAGTCACCCCTGGATTAATTTTGTCCAAAATTATATAGCAACCAAAATAATGGTTTTTTTTTTGTCTTGTTAAGAAAGTTTTAGAATTGGTATTATTGTCAATAATAGCAGAGATTTGATTATAAAGAAAGCTATTTTTTTGAACACAGAATGTCTGAAAATGATGATGTAAATTTCCCAAGCAATGGCTCCCATTATGATTTTTTTCTACATTTACCATTTTTTAATTTAATTAGACTGTGTATGTGTGCGAACATATGATGAAACCTTATGTCCAGTGAATATGGCTGGAGGAAGCATCTTCAGTGACCAGTATCCCTTCAAGGTTGAATACTGAGATATTGTTCAACAAAATGGCACAGACGTGAGGGGTTGGACTGCACCTTGTGCTCTGATAATTATCCTGAAGGGAAGTGGCATGACATTCCCAGTGCATGTTGAAGAACATAACTGAACAGACCCAACAGGTGAGGTTCCAGTGGCAAATTGGTTTGCCTTTCTTAAGTTGCTATTGAAATAGCCATAAATGGACAAACAACTAGAAAACATTACGATGCCTAAATCTTTTGAGAGGCTCAAAAATAGAACATGCTATTTGAGCAGAGTCATGCTTTAACACATGCTCTGGGTGAGGAGAGAGCAATAGAAGTGCTGAGAATTTCTCTGGCAGACTTGGACCTATTTTGAGAAGGGAGGCTTAAGTATGTGTGTGTTTATTATATTGAATGACTGCTAATTAATAATTAGTGAGCCTCCTGTGGAAAACTGAAGGCAATGCTTTTAGTTCAGCTTCACATATTAGCAGGTCCATTTGTATGCTTTTCAGATGTTTTTAAAGACAATTATTTTATGGCACTGTTTTCCCTAAGTTTTTCTCTTCTTCAAGAAATACACATACAGATTGCATAATGGAACGCTGTGTAGTTATTGTAAAGGAACTTACTTGGGGTTCAATAATTTTGAATATTCCTCAACATCACTTGCAAATTCTTTGGGATATTACTAATGGTTTACATGGGACCTAGGGATTCAGCATCATTCATTCCCTTCAGAAAATGAAAACTCATGGATAACTTCAAGCTAACTGGATACCTTATAAAGAATTATACCAAATGGGTGTGGTGATATTATGTAGTAGCTATGTTTCTACAGTGCTGTTGAAAGTGAATAAAGTGTATTGAATGAGTTTATGTGAGTTGAAGTACTGAGGAAATTTACAAGTATTTGCATATATGTATCATTTCCCCCAAGTAACTCCACAGAGCTGTATCTGTTCTGTTTTCTGTTTTTAACACTGCAAGTAAATTGGACTTGAAGTTTACTGCTTTTTACAAATGGTGCACAAATATGTAACTTCATTTTTTTGTAGCTAATCTCATCTTTTTCCCAACCTCCATTCTTGTCGAAATGCCTGACCTCGTCCATCGAAGGAATCACGGTTTCCCTTGTTTTAAAATTTGGTCACTTTGAGTTTACTACTCAGAACTTTAGGTGTTATCTCCTATTTCCACTCTTCCCACATTGCATCTGGATGCAAAAGGAAATATTGTAATGAGATGATATGGGGGAAAGGGGTGCCTTGCTGGTTTGGTCAGAAGAGCATGTGACTGGATCTCAGATTTGTGAGTTTGAGCCCCACACTGGGTGTAGCAATTACTTAAATAAATTTTTTTTAAAGATTTTATTTATTTATTTGACAGAGAGATAGCGAGAGCAGGAACACAAGCTGCAGGAGTGGGAGAGGGAGAAGCAGGCTTCCCTCGGAGCAGGGAGCCCGATGCGGGGCTCGATCCCAGGACCCTGGGACCACGACCTGAGCCGAAGGCAGAGGCTTAACGACTGAGCCGCCCAGGAGCCCGCAATTACTTAAATAAATTAAAAAAAAAAAACTAAACTAAAAAATATATATATATATATGAGGGAAGGATGACCACGGTGGAGAGCTGCTTCAGTGTCTAGAGCTATTATAATTCCTACTTGGTTTTATCACCTTTGTCAAGGCCCAACTCTGCTGTACTAGATTAGCCTGCATCCATCTCAGGTTGATGCACTTGGGCTCCACCCTCAGCTGCCTCCACTTGGCTGACCAAGCACACCATGTTGGATGCTGCACCCTCTGAGGCAAGAGATCTTCCGAGAGGCAAGGGATCTTCCAGGCAACAAGCTTCCTACAATCTTCATCCACCCCCAAATGATCCCTGGGGATTTCTTTTTTTTTCTTCTTTTTTTTAAGGTTTTATTTATTTATTTGACAGACAGAGAAGAGAGAGAAAGAGCTAGAGAGCACAAGTAGGGGGAGAAGGAGAAGCAGGTTCCCCGTAGAGCAGGGAGCCCGATGCAGGGCTCAATCCTAGGACCCTGGGATCATGACCTGAGCCGAAGGCAGACGCTTAACTGACTGAATCACCCACGCGTGCGCCCCCCCAGGGATTTCTACCCCAATCTCTCCCCTGAGATTCAATTCAGAGGGGAGAGGAGATAGAGGAGAGTAAAGTCTCAGCTCCTGCCTCTCTTTCATGCTCTATTGCTAGAACCTACAGTGACCAGAAGGCATTTCTTCCAATGAGGTGAAAACTTTCCTGATCTTTTCCTTATCTGATATTCTTACATCTCTTCACTAGAACTAACTGTAAAATCATGCTCAGATTTGTAAGCTTTGCTCTTAATATGCAAAAGGTTTTTTTTTTGTTTTTTTTTTTGGCTCTTTATATAATCTTCCCACGTACCATCAGCCAAGCCAGGCTTTCAACTACGTTCCTTATAAAGGAACATAAGGATGTTTAGGGAGGAGCCCAGAGCCAAGGCAGGTTCTCTTTGTTCCAGGCTGCCTCCAAAGAGGTGGGAAGCCAAGGGGGCGAGGAGGTCCAAATTTATGCTCCTTCTAAAGAGTTGGAAGAAAAAATTCTTCAGCCATCTGGACATATTCTACTTCTTAGAATCAGACTTGAGAGTTTCCACATATAGCGGCCACAATGTGGCTGTTGGTTGGTGTGTTTTATTTTACCTTCAACATTGTAGCAAAGAAGAGGGAGAGTGCTTTTGCAGCTATCTTGTGCAGGGAACACGGGTTTCTCTAGGCTGGAGAATCTCTGGTATCCTGGAAGCCACGATCGCAGCTAGTTTCAGGGTTCCTGGAGACGAGCTTCAACACAGGGCAGTGGGCCACAAGGTAGGCATCACTGGGAGAAGCTTAGTCACAGGAAGGGACATTGAGGGAGAAGGTGCAGACAGGTTCATGGAGGTGGAGGGCATAGGAGTCTGAGCAGTGTCATTCCCAGAGCAAACTCACAAGTAGAGTGGGTGGGCTTTGGATAGCTGTTTGCTGAAGGCGTGGGATGTTTGAGGAGTTCAGGGAACAGACATGGAGCAGGAAGCTACTTCAGCTCATAATAAGTTAATCTTACTGGATTTTGTGGCCACTGGAGGGAGGAATCCATGGGTCAAGTGCCTTGTAAAATGTTTTCAACATCGCTTGAGAAGTGGAGGAAACAAATTTCTCGCCAGTGGAAGCAGGAGCACTTAAAAACATAATCTGTAAATAAGGGAGCACTACCCTCGCCCTTTACAGCAGGGAGTGTTTACCTGTGGTCCTTGAACTTCTGGGGAACCCGTCAACGGCCCCCAGGGGTAAATTGGCCCTAACATTGCGAGCAGACCTGTGTGCATGTGCCTTTGTGTCTCAGGAGAGATCCTCGTATTTCCAACAGATTCTCAACAGAGTCCCTGACTCCAAAACATGAGGGTCATACATTAAAGGACATGTTACACAAGCAAGTAGTGTACAATTCATGACATTAAAATCCTTTTTTCCTTTCCCAGAAATCCCAGTGAAAAGAAAGCAATGCCACTGATCATGGGGTTCATTTTCGATTTTCATGAATCACTTTGGTGATAACACTCATGCAATAATGTCCACTTGAAAGAGCACCACAAAAACACCTCTAAAAGGGAACACAATTGCCTTTGGCCTCCTGTGAACACTCTCAGAGGACCCTTAAGACAAATAATTGAAGAATTAAGACTATCTTTAAATCATCGGGATTTCTTACAGGGACCCAGCTCCGGAAAATTCATTTGGGAGCTGAGAAGCATGTGTTAGGATGAGCAGTAGCATATGATAAATAACTTACTGTAAAGGGCAAATTTCTGTGAGGAATTAACCATTCATCCTCAGGAGGCCTTTATTTACTATAAAAACCTGAGTGCCTTCTGCTGTTATCAGGCTGAGAATTACAGGGAAATTGATTCTCCTCCCAGACTTTCCCAATGGTCCCAATAAACCATTAGGCCCTCCCGGCCTTTACCTTCCTTGTCAGCAGCTTCCCTGCAGTGGTCAGCACAGCCTCTCGGCAGCAATTAGTGGTAATAAGTAGGAGCTTGCACAATTGATGGTGTCATTCGTCTGGACGGTGTGCAAGCAGCAGTTATGAAATGCTTCACGGAGCAGAGTGCTTGTACTTGGTCCCTCCCTCCCATCAATTTTCTGGGTAGCAGAGCCTAATGAAGGCACAAGGTAGGTGATGCAGGGATGGTAGGAACTCGGAAGCAGTGCTTTCCATCCTGGTCAAAAGGACCAGATTTTGCTTAGTACAATGGCTCAGAATTCCTTCTTCCACCACCCTAATTGATGCTTCTCCTTGCTCAACCCTGATGGTTGTGATAGGAAGGGGGCGTGGAGGGAGGCGAGGAGCATGCACACGATCTTTTCTTACCTCTCTCTTTCTAAACAGTGTTACTGATCTCTAACATTTCTTTTTGATTCTTTCTTAGAATTTTCACCTCTGCTTACAGCCCATCTCTTCCTGCATGTTGTCCACTTTTTCCATCAGAACTTCTAGCATCTTAATCATAGTTGTTTTAAATTCCCCATCTGATCATTTCAACATCTTGCCATAGCCGAGTCGGGTTCTGATGCCTGTTCCGTTTCTTCAAACTGCGCTTTTGTCTTTTAGTGTGCCTTGTGATTTTTTTGTTGAATGCCAGACATGATGTACTGGGTGAAAGGAAAACCGGCATATAGACCTTTTGTGATGTGGCGGTGAGGAGTCTGAGGAGTGGACGTGTTCTTTAGCCCTGTGATTTGGTTTCAGTCTTTCAGTGAGCCTGTGCCTCTGGGTTGTGAATGTCACAAGTTCTTCTCTGTCTCCGCCCTCTTCCTTAGGTGGGACAAACAGACTCTGTGTGTGTGTGTGTGTGTGTGTGTGTGTGTGGCTAGAGTTGGCTATTTTCCTTCCCCACCCCAGGTCAGTAATACCCCAATGGTTTAGGGTCTGGTAAAATAGTTTCTCTTAAGAGCAGCCCTTGTTAAGAAGAACAAAATACTCTGGCATTTTTCAAAATTGTTACCCTCCCCCTCCTCCTTCCAGAAGCAAGAGGGGATTTTTCTTTGATCTTTACTGTGCAAACCTGGCTGAGCTTCTGGAGGCAAATCCACAGAACTGTGGGAATGTCCTGGAATTTTTGTCTCTCGGACCAGTCCACCCTGAACCTCCAGCAATTTGTCAGCTGCAGTCTCGGTTTGGTTCTTATAGGAGTTTCTGCTCCAGGAAGTTGTGATTCTCTTATCGGCCTGTCTCTCCAATTTTGGAGTCTGCTCCTTTCCTTGTGACTTCACTTCTCTTTTTTTTTTTTTTTTTTTAAGATTTTTATTTATTTATTTGACAGAGAGAGAGATAGTGAGAGCAGGAACACAAGCAGGGGGAGTGGGAGAGGGAGAAGCAGGCTTCCTGCCGAGCAGGGAGCCCGATGTGGGACTCGATCCCAGGACCCTGGGATCATGACCTGAGCCGAAGGCAGACGCTTAACGACTGAGCCACCCAGGCGCCCTTCACTTCTCTTATGGAGCTGAGACTTGTTGATTTTTCAGTTTGGCTTTCTCACTTACTGTTACAAAGGAGTGGCCACGTCCAAGCTCCCTGCATGCTTGACTGAAAACCTAAAGTCTGTCTCTGGCTTTTGAATAAAAAATTTTAACACATTCATTACATTCTATAAAATGACTTTGGACGTCTTCTCTGCTATAAAATGATTCTCTTTGAGCAATTCAATAATACCTAACCTCGTGGTTTAATTACTCAGTATATGCAGATGGTTCTCAAAATTATGTCTCTAACTCTGGTTTCTCTATTGTGCTTTAGATTTGCTTGCCCATCTTCAGGCTAGATTGATATTTTTGAAGAAGCAATCCTCAGGCTGAAATGTCCAAAAACTGTGGCCAGTGTCTCCTTGCTGTTATCCTGGGATTGTCACTTGCCACCTGCTTTTCCAGCAACATCTATGTTCTCAATTAGTGTCACTGACACTTACCCAGTTCAACTCCAGCCTCATTGACCTTGACAGGAAACTTTACATCGGTTTCCACCTGAGCTTCATTTCTCTTATTCCATGTCCTTTGAATCCCACATTTAGGTAATGTCAACCAGCTTGTGGTTCTCTGGACATATCATACTGTGCTTTGAGAACATGTCTAGGGCTATTCTCTTCTATCTGCTTGTAATGCTTTCCCATATTTCTTCCCCATACAGCATATTTTCTCCCCTATGAAGCCTTTTTACATGTCTGGGGGAGAGGAAGTCCTGGGGTGAACTGCATGGTGCATGCAAATCATCTGTTTAAATGCTCATCTTCCTTTGTAGGCTAAACCTTTCAAGAGTAAGGACTATGTCTTATTCATCTTTATAGTGTCAATGCCAAGCACATGCTAAATGTTCACTAAGTATCACTTGAACAAAGAGAGGGAGAGAGAATGGAACTAGAATCTATTAAGAGCAAGATACTTTGCCAGGTGTTTTGCATGAGTGAGAAGAGAGGAGGAAATTTGAATAATACACAGTAAATTGTGTCTTATTTTCCTTTCACTTTCAAGAAAGTATTGGTCTTCCTGTTTCTGAAGAGCTGCAATTAATTTATTGACTCTTTTGGACTGTTGGGTACTTTTCCCTTTATTCATTCCACGGTGGGGTGGGAAGCAGTGAGGCAAGTACGTTTGTTGGTCAGATCACTATAGGGTATTAGTAAAGAATATTTGCTATCAGATTTTGCTCTTCTGATCCGCCCTTCCTACCTTTCCTCCCATCTGCCTCTCCATTTTCTTCTCTTCATGGTTGGAGTGCATCTAGGCTTTGTTGCTCTGTTCAATCCCCTAGGCTTGAGGGAGCAGAAAGAATTCCTCCAACTTTCCTATTTCCATTTTCCAACATCTCCCCATGTTACATAGAATAGGAAAAGTGTAAGACTGAATAAAAAATAAGGTACAAAGTTCCTGAGAGTATTGTTAGAAGTTATAGCTGATTAAAATTTGAGAATATTACTTGTAAAAGATTGTCTGTGGAGAAAAGGCCCAGAATATGAATTCATAAATAAATAAAATGAACAATCCCATTTCCCATAAGAGACAGATAAAAAAATGGATTTTTTTTTCTTAAAATAAGTTAAATTGCAAGGAAGGAGAATAGGACCAATTGTGAATTTAAATGATGCCCAAATATTGCAATTATAACTGCATTTCTTATAAAAAGTGAAATATTTCTTTAGTATTACAGATTAAATTTAATTTCAAACTCTGTAAGAATTTATTAAGTGGAAGGTGCCATTTGAAAAGGAATTACTTCTGCACATAGATTTTTTTTTTTCTCTCTCTTTTGGGTTCTTAAATCACACCAGCTGATTCTGGATTGAATTTCAGAAAAGTTTCTCTAAGTGCAAACACTTTTTAAAAACAATGTGGTAAAAATATTTTTTGGAGGACTGAGCCAGCAGAGTAGATATCATCACTTACCAAATGTTGGCTTTATTGACTGTAAGATTCTCAAATGTGAGAAAACATTTATAAACCAGCTGAGACTTAAAATCGCCAACTCTTAACATCCAGTGGGGATGGAGATAGATATCTTCCAGAATATATAGTTCTGAGCATATTTACCCTCAATAAATGTTCAAAAATACATTTTGAAAGAACTGAATCCTATTTAAATATTATGAAGTGAAATAATTGGCAAAACATTGGTGTCTGCACATTTACTTAAAGAACAAATCATCTATAATCTATATTCCTCCAGAGTCATCTTCCTATTTGGAAGTTTCAAGAAATTGTTCTGTACTTCATTTTGCTGGAACTTATGAGTAATTACATCTGTCAAAATTTGTGTGTACTGCTTCTGCAATAAAACCTTGTCTCTCTGGAATTGAGAGCAAAGATACTCCAACATGTATGAACTGAGCACGATCCACTATGAACTTTCTCACAGCTGGACTGCTTCTAGAGTCCCGGGGATCAGTGGGCTCAATTTGTGTGTTTACTGAGCAAGTGAAGAGAACATTGGTAGTAAATGACATAGGTGACACTGTCTCTTCTCAGAGAACCCAGAATGTCTAAATTTTAAATGACTCAAGAGTTCAATTGGGCTTCTTGTTTGTGATCAAATATCCCTGCATCTCCCCTATGGATGCTTTCCAGTCAACTTTTCCTGTGCTCCTACTTTACACATCTGTTTTTGTGAAAATGACTCTTACGTGTCACTCTTCTCCTGTACTTTTGGGGTGATTAATAATTGTGAGGAAGGAAATGTCAAAGCTCAGAAGATTGGTTGGGGGCCTCTCGAACCACTCTCAAAGATCCTAGGATCAACCCACAGGAAAGCATTTTCTAAATTTAAGGGAATCCTGAAGATAGCGCAGTTGTTGGACCCCTGGATATTTTCACAATTGCCTCTTTTGTAAATTCTTTGGGAAAAGGGGCTGCTCTAGCTAAAGGTCATATTTTAAATACTCATTCGAAAGCAGTCTGTACTTATTGAAGGAATACTGTTTGGGAATGGGAGTTTTGAGAAAGTTGGATGGTATGAGGTATTAGCTATTCTTACTTTTAACCTTAATAATTCATAGGTCTCTTTTTAGTGGTGAATTCCATGTAAACCATGTTGAGCCAAAAATACAAGGAAATTTTGTGGTGTTTTGCTCTGAGTTTTTGTTATGATCAGCTTATGACCTTCTAGGCAAAGAGACATTAGTGAGAGGTGTCTTGAAATTTCCACGAATTACCTTGTGACTTTGGATTTGTTACTCGTTATTTTGTTAAATCCTCTCATAAACACTTGGACTTGTACTTTATTGGTTTCAAGTAACAGGGGAAAGTAAGCATCAGAAAGTGAAGTCAGAGGGCTACCCAATGGCTGAATCAGGGCTCGGACTCCTGTCTGGAAGCCTTAGGGCTCCCCATCGGTGGTGCATGCCCTGTGTTTATGACCTTTTCAATTCCTTTCCTTTCTGTCAAAACGTCTGTCCTCAGAGCCCTGGTTCTGCTGCTTGATAGCCTGCCAACCTTATTGAATCCATGCTAGTGTGCTCTTGAGTGCTAATCAGATCACCGGCTAATGATAATGATAATATAACTGCTTTTTTTAAATAGAGATATTCTCCAGATAATTTATTAAGATCAAAGAGTGGATCTGATGGTGACATTAGAGTCACCTGGCCAACAGGTGGGGCAGACATTGTTGGGACACGGGTCTGGTAGTGTCCTTCACATTGAAGTATATGGTAGGCAACTGAAGAGAATTGGCTTCAGTAATCCTTTCCCTTTCACATGGATATTATCAAGGAGATATGAATGTGAACAGAGTCTCTTCTGGTATAATATTATAGTCCTAATTCACAGGAATTTATGGCCTTGTTACTACTTGTACTACATATTTGGACAACTAATCAAGATGACCCCATTAGATTCACCTGGGCTCCTAATCCAGTGGCCTCACTGCTTTCTAATGACCTTCACTGGCCATGCCACATCTCTGGTGCTTGGTGATGCACAATGAGTCATCCCGCATCTGGGTCTCGGTCATCTCATCTGTCGGGTAAAATGGTGGCACTCACTCAATGGTCTTCAAGGTTCCTTTCAGTTCTAACTGAATCAGTGTTTCAAAGTTTGTCCCACACTAATTGGTTTGTACTCAACCAACAAACTTCCTGCATTTCTGGAATGAACAATCTCTGTATACAGATTCGACATTGAGAAAATCTGATCCCAGGAACTTGAAGGTCTTGGTTGCAGTGACCACAGCTCATCTCTGACCTTGATGAGCCATTCCTTGGCTTCCCTGGAATTCATTACTCAAGAGAGATTGGCTGTGGCCCTACTTATTCTGTCTTTGGAAGAAATAAAGTTCTCCTACCTTATTGCTAATCTTCCTTTCATGGTAGCACCAGAAATCTTGATTTCATTGACTCGCGTGTGAAGGACCTTCCCCATCTCCCAATATTCAGTCATGTCTGGGTCTGATGGATGAAGAATCAAGGTCATGTGCCCTTTGCTCACCCAGAGGTAATAAATGTAGCTTGCTGTGTCCACATGCCAGCGATATAGGCGCCAGCAGAACCGAGAGGGAAATGGGACATTATAGCACAGAGAGTTCATTCACCCTTTTTCATGATAATGTGTTTTTGACTGCCAGTGGTAATCTCACCTCCTCTTTCATGGGACTCTCTTCTCTCCCCCAACTCCCTACCCTATATTTTAAACTGCTATATATTCATATAAATCCTCAATTTTTCTTTTTTGAGCTTAGTGCACTGAACATTTCTACTCATGCATAAAAGATGCCCTGAAAATTCCCATCACGGCTGCATAAGTGTTTGTTTATTTTTTACTTTTTGAGAATCAGGCTCTGAGGTAGTGCCTTCAAGAGACAAGCATTTATAGTTTTGCCATATGATTTGATTCAGTTTTTTTCTTCCCTCTTGCTTGTTTATCAGGAGTCAAAGGGGGGAATTTAAGATGTTACAGGAAAAGAGTTTCCCTTGGTGGTTAATTTTAGGTATTTGTGAATAGATGGAATATATGGGCTTTTAAAAAGAAATAAAGCTATGGGAAATAAAATGTATTATATATAGATCAGATGTGATAAGGAAACTCATTGCAATGTTGATCTGAATAATGTGGAATCACTAATTTTAAATTCATTGCAATCTAGATATGGAATAGGTAATTTAATCATAAAATTTCTATATTTTGATTTGGGATTCAGGTATAATCCTTAGAGTAAAAACAGATCATTTTTAATTATTTTGGTAAATTGCCTAGATCACATATAAATGAAACTAATAAAAGAAACACTTTCGCATCAGTTTAGAGCTTTACAAGCTATTTTTTTTCTGTGTAGCTCTAGTGTTCTGACTTCAAAAGATACAGTGAAGAAATGAAGGTATTTTATATTAGCATACTAAATTTTAAAATGTTTTCTGTCCAGAATCTAATAAACTCAAAAACTATGTCTTTGTTTCTTTATAATGAAGAATAATTTTTGAGTTGCCCTTAAGGAGGACAGTGTTGTTGGCCTCCTTTGAAGGGTACAGTTAAGGACCAGACTGGAAATCTTCTCTATAGACTTTCTTGTGGATGAGAATCAAAATCCAGTTGTTTCCAATTACAGCTATGAAAATACATATGTGATATCTATGCAAAGCTAGTAATCAGATGAGCGTTTAGTGCTTTTCGAAATGAAGTGCTGAGTTTTCATGCAAGAGGATGGGAAATGCCCACTGAAACCTTGGGCTGACTCTGACCAGCTAATTTATAGCTTATCTGGATGAAATATCTCCTTTAGGGTTGACTTAAGACAGTTCTGCCAGGTATTTCACATCTATGGCCCCAGAGTAAGCCAACAGCCAAACTCATGCAAGCTCTCATTGCCAGAAGAATGAAAACTCCTCCATTCTATCCCAAACTTGTCTCAAAAGGAAATGTTTTTCATAGGACACTCATCTATAAGAATTAATATCCCAGTCCACCAAGAATGACAAACCATGGCCACGTTCTTTCCCTCCTTCCATCTTCACTAATTAGACAAACAATGTTCTAGCCATGGTATTACAGAGAGAATAAAATGTTTGAACAATTATTTGAGATAGTACAAAAATTCCATTTGACATCTGCAGATTATCTAAATTAACTGAAAATCATCCAAATTAATGGTGGTTTTTTAAAGAAATATTTGTTATAAATACTTAAAAATATCTATATTGCTTTTTAAACACTATTTGTAATATAAACATTTGTGTTCCACACTGACATTTCTGATGCATTTTGTTGCATGTGAGTATGGAAAAAGATAAGAGCTGTCTTTTGCAGAGGTGTGGTTAAACTTAGATTAGACTTCTAATGACGTGGAAGCAGTTGAAATAACAGAAAATTCTTGGTGGAGAGATGGAAGATGCACCATCATAGAGTTAACATCATTCTGTCGATATAAACCTAATATTGATCAGACATGCTCTATTTTATAGAGACTGACAGCTTCTAACAAAGCGATTCCATCAATTAATGCACACATAATCACATGGATACGGAGAGCAAGGATTTTCAGAAGTCTATGGATGGGCTAGAGATGCTACTGGGGGGAAAATATGCATGAGCCATAAGAGTCTTTTAGGCAAATGATTCTCTGTCTGATGGAAGGATTCCTGTGATCAGTGCTATATTTTCTGTAGTGAAGTGTTACTTTCAACGCGTCTTCCATAGCTTGAGACACACTTTAGCTCATTCTCTCCCTATACTTTGGAAAGGAAGCAGCCACAATAGCAGTTAATCATGATCTAGCCATAGACTTTAAAAAAAAAACCCTCTCCTGATACAATTTGCCCACAAAGCTTTCAAAGGAGGCAGCTCGGAGTTGCCTAGAGTGAAAGAAATCAGAATCCAATGCAATGTAGATGCAATAATTCTCTATTTCAGCATACCTATCCACCAGCTTAATATAGCTATCATTTGTCACAAGAGGCTTTTGGGAAACTAAATGCAGAGTTCTCCCTTAGGCTAGATACTTACTTGGCTAGAAGGAAAATTGCTGGGGAGGGTGAAGAGTAACTAATCTCTGTTCTTCAGAAATGTGCTCGCCTTACATTCTCTTCTATTAAAATAGAATAAAAGGCAGTGCTGACTATTCAGGTGATCTACCCTGTCCTTGGGGTCTGGAATCTTATTAGAGAAGACTTTATAGTTTTGTGTAACTGCAACTCTTTTGAGAGCTCTCCAGAGATTTCCTCCTGACCACTGTTCCCCTTCATCTCCATTCCCCACAAGCACAATCCATAAATGATGTTTCGATGGTCCTTAAATCTCCCAGTCCTCACTGGTAAAGCATTGGTGAAAGTATTTTTGAAGAATTAATGGGATACAGTATTCCTGGGAGAAAAGAACCTAGGCAATTAAAATGGGAAAATTGAAAACTTGTTAAAGCAGTCTGGTTTGCTTTTCTGAATTAAGAGCTGAACTTGGCACTGTTAGGGTCCTTCTCAAATGTCTTTTTATAATTTCTCGCCCCCTTTTCTGTTTTCCTCTACTGGAATCCAAAAGCTCCACTAGGCAAGGAGTACGTTTGTCCTATTCATTCCTGTGTCTCTAGATGCACATAGGATTAGCTGATGCTTACATATTTGTTACATGATTGGAATGATAAGTGAACCCAAGAAGTAGGATCCATGGAGAAAATATGATGAGAGTATGGATGTAGAATTCTCTCCCCAGTGTTTAGGATTCTTGGAATTTGGCCAACTAAATGTTAAATTGGGAAAACTCCTTGTTCAATATAGGGATCATTCCCTTTTCTGAGCCAGGCCTAATTTTAAGTTATTGTTAAATAGGCAATGATGAAGAAATTGCCACATGACAAAAGACTTGAAGTCCACCTTCATCTCTGCTTAAGGCAATATGGCAAAATGTTCTGAAAGCCCTGTGGGGGCCTCAGTCTTCTGTTTACATACTTTCAACCCTTGCCTTAGGAAATGAAAGTTTTTAGGAATCCTCACTTCACAGTTTTTTGGAGGATAGATATGGGACATTAAAAAACAGAACAAAGGGGCGCCTGGGTGGCTCAGTCGTTAAGCGTCTGCCTTCGGCTCAGGTCATGATCCCAGGGTCCTGGGATCAAGCCCCGCGTCGGGCTCCCTGCTCATGGGAAGCCTGCTTCTCCCTCTCTCACTCCCCCTGCTTGTGTTCCCTCTCTCGCTGCGTCTCTCTCTGTCAAATAAATAAATAAAAGCTTTAAAAAAAAAACAAAAAAAACAGAACAAAACAACCTCCCCCCCCCCCCCCCCAAGAAAAAACTAGACATGAATTTCAAATTTTAACCCACCTATTCTGGAATCTTTTGGTTGAAAAGATTGGCTTGATGACATCAAATCATAACCTCATCACCTAATTTCTGCTAAGATTATAGGCCCTTCCTTGCTAACTATAACACTAAACAGAAAGTTCAGACAAATATGTTGGTCGGATTTTCTGAGAGGACCTTCCCAAGCATTCATTACAGGTTCAGTTTGACATAATGATGTGAAATGTGTTATTCCGCCAAGTTTCACACACATTGCCATGTGACTAACTTGGGAAACACCAGGTATTTTCATTTGTTTCCCCAAGAGAAAGGGAGAAAGAATCAACTATATGGTAGATATTCAGGGTACCTCCTGCCTATAAAACTCCATGCTGTCGCCAGAAGGATGCCTTGACATCTGGTGAGATTGCCGCTGGGTGGAGCATTACTGGGGAGACCCCGAAGGAGGCGCTGTGGTTTCACCGCTAGGACCATCCGTGTGCCTGCAGTCGGTGGGGTGGTTCCCGCGGATCCCGGGGAAGCTCGGCGACTGGAGGAGTGAGGGCAGGCAGAGAGAGGGATGGAGGTGGGCACAGAGCCCGCGGAGATGTCAGGCCACATGCCAGGCTTGGGGCACAACAGAGTTGGTAAGACTGACTGTGGCTGAGAGGTGACCACAGACCAGTGAGAAGGGAAAGACATACACACTGGTTTATTTTTACATAAACCAGTGATTTTCCAGCTTTGAATAATACTTCATGCTTCTTCGGAAAACTCCGCTCTCCTCAACTCTAATAACACAAACCTCCCACAATACAGCACCCCTGGGTTTCTGGTTCAGAACTTGACGGGCATGTGCTCTCGCTCCTGCTTGAGAACCAAACAGTGACATCTCCTGGTGATTGCATCCCCTGTGGGATGCCTGGGAGCGAGGAGGGGTTTGCACTGCCTACTGTGACAGACATTGCATGTGGACACCGCTGGGTTCGTTCCTCTACACTCAGCTCTGTTTTGTTTGAGCTGGAGAAACAAGGTGGAATAGATCTAAATGTACCCAGGAGCGGGCATGGTCTTACCCACTACTCAGCAAAGTACTGTGAGAACTGCTAAAACTGAGGTAACCCCTACCCTGTAGGCTTCGCGACCGTGACCCCAGCAGCACCCCATTAGATGGTCAGCCGGAGCATGGCAGCACCCTCCTCTGGTTTTGTTCAATTTTGCAGCCTCGTTTCCAGCACCGTGCTGGGCACCCTGTAAACACTTAAGATTTGCTGAATGCAGGAAGAAGGGAAGGTCCCAGGGGAATACCTAATGAACCCCTGAATTATGCTGAGGTGGCTTTATTTCTGGCCCAAATCAGTATCAACCTACCAAAAAAAAAATATATATATATATAAGATTCACTTAAAATTTTTATTTTACTCTCTAGGGAAGAAGAGCTGTTTGATTTCTGATATTCCTCTAGCCTACTCCTGCAGCTTAAGACATTATATTTCAAGACCAATGAAAAAAAATAAATATAATACTGAAATAATGTGAGCGTTGTGCAAGAGATCATTAGAATGTTCTCTGTGAAGGCATTTATTTGTGATTTGTTCTTTTAAAGAAATTTTATGCGTAACATGTGAGTGGTGGCTAGATGTAAATTTAAATCATTTTATATCCCCCAAATGTTATGAGTTTATCCCCTTAGTAATAATGAGAGTTCAATGGCTGTGTGAGCCTAATCACTCAATTCAGACTGTTCCTTTGGGGGAACTCTAATTAGATGTTAATAAGAATGGCGAATTAAATGTGATATTAAGAGACTCTTTATATTGTATATTAATATATGTCAAGATAATAAGGTGTGTTTTAGGTATTTCAAATATAGATAACAAGAGAGGGGATGTAGTTTCAACTTGGCTGTCACCGATATTGATAAATTTCTACTTACTGGTGTGAAATACATTTTTTTTTATTGCTCTCACACTTGATAATTATCAGCAGATGTGCCTTAATAAGAACAGATTATTTCAACCAAAGTAAATAATTCATTAAGTTATAAATGATATGCATATTTGGCAAGCCAAAGTGAAAGCATTAACCAATCTGGGTCCCCCCCTCAACTGCTTACAAATTGCCTCAACATTCAAATCTATAAACCACTTAGCACTCGCCAACTCCTGCTGAGGCAAAGCTTTACCAGTGCGGAGTAATAGATTGTTCAGGAGCACAGGAAAATACATCAGAGTTAAGAAAAAAAGGATGGCCTTAGTGGCGTTAAAAGAAAAACTCTCCCTCTTCCCCTGCTTCGGTCTGTAGTCTTTGCTACAGAACCCTGCAAACTCTTCCTCTTCAGTCCTGGGGAAGCCTGGAGGAATTATGTGTTATGAGTTAAAAAACTAATGAAAGACAGAGAAATACTTGAGAATAAGAGCACCTCCTTCTTTGAGGTAACATAATTCCGGTTCTTCTTTGATACTAAATAGATTTGGCTTCATTTTCATTCATGGCACTTTAACTATGAAACCTGTTCTGTGCAAATCGGATGTTTTGTGGGATGTTGCAGTGATACTACGGATGTTAATCCCAACTGTGTCTTTCTTTGAGCCAGCTTTACTTTTATACTGGTATTATAACAGGAACTTTCTACTTTTGCTGAACCACATTTTAAATTTCTAAGTTTAGATTGGGTAGACATTCTTAGACATTCTGCTTGAGTATACTAACTACTGTCTGGAATGAAATGAAAAGTGACCCTGCAAGTAAATAATTACATTAATTATATACATTTCAACTCAGGGCACAGCCATGTTCTAGCAGAGATAACTGAGCTGATGTAATGGTCAGTGAGGTTGGTAGGTGTGGTAAGAACCAAGTAGAAGCTGACCAATGAGTGGGTATAGATTGTAAAGTCAGCCTCAGGGTTAAGAATGGAACTTTAGCTCTCGGGGACCTTGTACATATCTCTGTTTATAAAGAATATTGAACACAGTGAACCGGCTTTTCATTCACATTCAAATGCTTAAAAATCAACCAGTGGGTAACAAGAGGAACACAATGAATGGGGTGGACACAAAGGCCCACTGGTGTCCATCTTTATTAGATGAAGCAGGGGAGTGCCTATAATTTGGCTCTTGCTCACTCCTTTTCCCATCATCTATCTGTGTTGTTTGGGTTTTTGCCTTTGTTATGAGCCGGGAAGTTATGGGTTATTATCGATTTTTCTGTTCCCCGCGAAGCAAACTGCACTCAACGCAAGTCTCAGCTGCTTCGGTGAAGAATAGAAACCATTAGAAATGAACAGACTCAACTTGTTCTTTCTCTTTCCATGATAACCGAGTCAACGTGTGTAAGGTATTTTTGTGGCTTTTAAAACACGTTGCAATTGCTACCATTTTGTCATTTAATTTAGGACCTCTGTGGTCTATCACAGGTAGGGAATGCGGTATCTTGGTTAATCAAATAGCAGCATTGACCTACAATTCTCTCTACTATCTCCCTGTCGAATATTCTTCTCTCAGGGCTGTCATGCCTTTGACTACTACACAGAGCCCTCACTGGTCCCCTGTTCCCAGTCCCGAGTCCTTCCCACCCAGTATCCTCAAAACATCCAGGGATTTTTAAGTGCAAGTCAGTTCATATCAAGCGTCTACTCAGAACTCTCCAATTATTTCCATTGTACTTAAAAATACATACATTTCTTTCCAAAGCCTCCACAGCCCTTTGAAGCCTGATTTCTGAGCAGTCCCACCGCGGTGCTTCGGACTCTACCCTACACTCGCTCCTGCAGCCACGCGCTCCCCGAATATTCCTTCAATGCGCCGGCCGCTTCCTCATGGACATCTTTTGTATGATGTGACACGACGGTTTTCTTTCTATTCACTTCTTTCAGGTGAAAGCAGAGTGTACATGGCTGCAAAATCCGCCAGGTTATGGGGAGAGGTTACTTTTTTCAACTTTAATGATACATCAGGCTGTTCCGAAAGTCATTTTGTTCCCTTAAATAGAATCCTTGCAGTCATTGGAGTTTTATGCCTCTGGGCATTCAAACCTTTATCATGGGAACATTATTTGAATTCTTAAATTCCGTGCTATTTTTATCGTCTCTCCTCTGCCTACCTCAAAGAGGCTTGGGATTAGCTTTTGGAAATGAAGTCCATTGGAGTTTCTGGAAATGCACCAAGTTTAGAGCCTTGGTCCTTTCTTTCCTCAGCAGCTCCGGGTCTGTTGGCATGACACCATGATGTGGTAACTATCACCGTGCTCAGGCTAGGAACGGAATCGTAGTTTCGCCGCCTCTTTGTCTCCCTGTTTCTCTATCTATCTATTAACCTGTCTGTCTGTCTGTCCATCTGTCTGTCGATTATCATATCCTCTCTAATTTTAGTATCAAATAAATAACAATAATATTAAGTTTTTGAACACCAAGTACACATATAGGAGAAAACAATCCTTTAGACTGTGTCCCCACCAGTAAAACTGAATAAGCCATTGCATATGCTTTGGTTTTCCCCATTCATCTGAAGGAAGCTGATGTTTGCCAGGGCCCAATCTCCTAGGAAGATCAGGCAATTCATTTGATAGCATCTGTGAAATGTTCTGAGCACCTCAGCACAGGATGTTCTACAAACACGATGTATTATTATAATCAGCATCTCTATCTCTCCTGAACCTAGTGGAGCATACTATTTGCTATCCATCCCACACTGATGTTGTAGGGATTAATGAGATAATATCTATAAGGTACTTAAAGCTCCTTGGAATCAGGGGGTTATGTAAGTACAAGGGTATCTGATTATTATTAACCCAATACATTATGTTGCCACCTCACTGTCCCTTTTCATCAAGAGTAGATGTAAATGATTTATCAAATTCACACCGAGAGAAACAGCAAAATAACATTAAGTTGCTTTGGAAACTGGAGTGTGTGTGTGTGTGTGTGTGTGTGTCTGTTTGTGTGTGTATTTGAAATGTCATTTGAATCCAGTCTCTTAAGCAAACACATTTCCATTCTGAACTATTTTGGTTACACTTAACATAAAGAGATGTGATTAAAAGTTTCAGATCTTGTTTTATGAGGCTAAATGTTTTGAATCATATACTCCATTAGGAAGAAAAAATAATAAAGTGACATATAAAGTCACTGTAGTAACTTTGTGACAAGACTAGATTTAACTGTTTTCAGTCAGGGTTTTACTACATCTAATAGACATGTTAGCAATAAAAGCCGGGATTGACATTTCATAAACCTAAAAAATATTTCCCGTTTCCCTTACACGATAGTTTCTTTTTAAGGAATTTAGTATCCTGCAAATTAAAAACTAAAATTTGAATCAGAGACAGGGTCAGAAACAAATCAAATTATGTGTAGTGACAGACAAGAGCGCTCCATCACGAGCTGGAGTGCAGGCGCACTTTGCTGGCAACCTCCGTCCCAGTCTCTGTCTCTGTCTTTTAAGCCCTCTGTCCTTTTCTCCAGCCATCCCCCTTCATATTTCAATCCATCCGTCTATCCATCTATTTATTCCTCTATCTTTCATCTCTCTGTTGTGTATCACAGTTAATAAACTAAGCTGTGTATCTTCAGTTGAGATCTACATTAGAGTTCCTGATAACCACAGTTATGCACCTTGCCCTGGGTGTTTTAAGGGCGTTACTGAGCAAGTCTGAAGATGAACATGAGCCCTTCCCACCATTACTAGCCCCAGCCTGTCCTGACCCCAATCTGCTCTCCCCTAAGGTCCTTCTTATCAGTAAATGCACTCCAGAGTTCCCCACAGAAACCTAGGAGATGCTCCCCGCCTCCTCCGCCATTTTCAACCATTAACTATGTCCTGTTGTCTGTATTCTGGTTCCCTCTACCAGTTTTATCAATTGCTGTCACTCACAGAATTAAAAGACTTCTCTTTAGTTTGCAAACTTGCAAATCAAAAGCTTCACTGCCCCATCTGTTTACTTTTCCTCCTCTGCAGGGAGCCATCAAAACTCTCCTTTCAGGTGATCCTTTATCCAAGAGGCCTCTGGCATGTCCACAATGGATTTGGGATATATTTCATGGTTATAATCTTCTCCCTGGGTTCACCAAAGTCCAGTAATTAAATGCACATGTAAATTATTTTTTTTTTCCAGATAATGTTTGTTATGTGTGCTGTTAATGTTGAAAAATTAAAGTCTTTGGAGGAACGTTTTGTACAGTGATGAACATGTTTTACAGGAAAGTATACACTTCTCTGCTTTCTTAAACAAACTATTCTGAACATAATAATCTAATATTCTTGTGAGGAGTCGGAATTGACATTTTGGATATCAACTGTTTCATTACTGTGTGTAATATGTTCATGCCTTTTATTGAGGTGTGTAGGGTCTCTTTTCTGTTTGCTAAATGGCCTGAAGCACCTTACCTTTTTTTTTTTTTAAAGATTTTTATTTATTTATTTGACAGAGAGATAGAGAGCACAAGTAGGCAGAGCAGCAGGCAGAGGGAGAGGGAGAAGCAGGCTTCCCGCTGAGCAGGGAGCCCAATGAGAGGCTCGATCCTCAGACCCTGGGATCTTGACCTGAACCAAAGGCAGCTGCTTAAACCGCTGAGCTGCTCAGGTGCCCCGAGGCTCCTGTACTTTTAAAGTTGGAGCTTAGCTTCTATTACTGTCATGTTCAGATTTGCGTCAGTCAGTGTGTCTGTGTAAAATTACATGTTCCTAGAGGCAAGGGGTAGATCTATAAAGTTTTCTTCACACAGCTCTTCGCATCGAGCTTATTCAAACAAGTAGTAGATTTCTTTTGACAGTAAAAATATTTTTAAAAAAGTGATGTTACCTTTTAATTTCATTTTTGGGGGGCAAAAGGGAAATGCTAATAAAGTTAATATAAGGTAATAATTTTATATTAGTCTTTCCTCATGTGTGGTCAGCTCTTGGGGTGCATGTTTTAATCCACTGCATACTCGCCCCAATGGAATAGCGATCTAGGGGAATAGCTCTACCAATTATGGGTAATTTGAATAATCCTCTGCTTGCTGCTGGGAAAGCCCATTTTATGGTAATGGATGCTGACACTCCTCCCGGCCTGGTTCTCCCTGCAATGCTGTCTGCAATCATTGTCATGGAGAAACAGTTGGGTGTAAAAGAGCCCCATTCAGACAGGACTGCCGTGCATTTTGATCCAGGGGAAAATGGGAGGAAACCGACACTTATTCTGACTGGAAACCGATGGCTTTCTGGATATTACAGACTTTGAGCCCCTCGTTTCTCTCAATTTCTCTGAAAAAAAAAAAAATGTGTCAGTGTCCATTTGGGATGGCTTCACATCACCAGTGAGAATCTAACACGACTTTCTTCTTTCTCATTGACTTCCTCATCGAGCTGCACAGGAATTAGGAGGTGGTGGCCCTGGAAGCGGTTCTGCCCCAAGCTCAATGAGGGTGTGTTTCCTCAAGAGTGCCCTGGCTCCCGATGTATCAGTGGGGATGCTGCGTCATACAAGACCGTATTTCTTGAGGGGTATACAGCCCTACAGAAAGGGTAGCAGGTTCTCGAAGAAGATATTAGCGTGGGGATCAAATTTCCCCGACTAAAGCCAGTGTAGACTCTGCTAGCTCACGGCATGTTGGTCACCCAGATATCCAGTCTAAGAGACTACCGTAGGTTAAGACTGACGGAGACACCAGCCAACACGCTGCAGTCCCCATCAGCAGTAGGGGCCAGTTTTGACAGACTGAAGACAAGTGCAAAGCACATTTTGTCAAGCTCCTTTCACTCCTGCCATCCTTTCTCTTCTACCTTATTCTCACCAAACCCATCTCATCTTCTTAGTTTCCGTTTTTAAAATATGGTTACGACAGCACTGGTTTCAGGCCCAAATAACAGGGACTTGAACAAAGAAAACTGACAAAAAGTATCCTGGGACAGGTTTGCTGGCAATATAAATTGTTTTTTGTTTTTTTTAAAATATTTTATTTATTTATTTATTTGAGAGAGAGAGAGAGTGAGAGAGCACAAGAGGGGGGAGCGGGAGAGGGAGGAGCAGACTCCCCGCCGAGCAGGGAGCCCGATGTGGGACTCGATCCTGGGACTCCAGGATCATGACCTGAGCCGAAGGCAGTCGCTTAACCAACTGAGCCACCCAGGCACCCCAATATAAATTGTTTTTATGGGCACGCACCAGTTTTTTTTTGCTGGTCTCAAGCTGTCACTTTGGGTTATTTTCACTGTAGTCGCTGAGGAGGTTAGCTCAAAAGCAAACCGCTGAGAATGAATGAAGCAGAGAATGAGCGTGGCAGGAGAGTCCCCGGAAGGCCCAGCCTCACACGCACGGAGGTATTTCCCCAGCTCCCCTGCACGCCCCCCCGCGCACATGCATGTGCACATACACACACACACACACAGCACACTTGCTCAAAATTCTAATTTTCTTTTCCTTGATTATTAAAAATGAGGAAACAGAGACAGAAAGTTTCCATGAGTTCTCAGCTGTGAGCAAAGAGAAATCAGAAGAGTTTTCTCTATAGTTTTAGAGTCTGAATTAAAAGAGATGGATGATTTCCAGCTCTTCATGTAAGTATCACCAACGCTCCTCTTCCCCATTTTCTTTCTCTACCTATTGGTCATCATTAGTGAGCTTTACCTTTGACTGCAGAGGGCAAATCTACTGCATTGGTGCCAAACCTACTCCATTAATCAAGCAACAGATGGAGAAGAAAGGCCGGAAAACTGGAAAGCTAGAATCCTTTCTTGCTGCTCCCCCAGGATTTACGTACATTACCTGGAGGCTGGGCTTCTTGAGAGATGATCGTGTGCTAATAAGCTTTACAAATGGTGGCTTTTCCACCGTGTGTGTGTGTGTGTTTGGTTTTGTGTGTTTAGAGAGCTGAGCAGAGTATTGACTCTATACTTTCCAAAGTACTTTTCAAATATGTCTTAACTATAAGTTTTAACATATCAGTGCATTCTGATACCAGTGCTTAGTCAACTTGCACTCCCTAGTGTATCTTTCAAACTAAATTAGGGCCTGAACTGGAGAGTGCCTTCTTAATATTATGGAGACTCATAATGTGAGAAGGACCAAATGGGGCTGATAGGAGTAAATGTTCAAGGATGGTTTTATTCTTTATTCTGTTTAATTCCTAGGAAGTAGGAGTAGAATCTATGCCTCTCTGTTTAGGAACAGACCTCATGCAGGTATTATTCTATAAAAACTGTTGACCTAGTTCTCCAGGGAAACAGAATCAATAGGATGTGTGTGTGTGTGTGTGTGTGTGTGTTTATTTGTTTATTTTAGGGAATTGGCTCATGTTATTATGAACACTGGCAAAATCTTTAGGGTAGGCTGGTAGGCTGAAGACCCAGAAAAGAGCCAATGTTGTAGTTCAAGTCTGAAGGCCACCTGCTGCAGAATTCCCTCTTGCTTGCGGGAAGTCAGTCTTCCACTCCAGTCAGGCCTTCAACTGATTGGATGATCTCCACTCACATTATGGAGGGCAGTCTGCTTTGCTCAGGCCTCACCAACTGAAATATTAATCTCATTGCAAAACAGCCTCACAGAAACATCCATGATGTCTGACCCCACATCTGGGCACCATGGCAAAGCCAAGTTGGGACCTAAAATTAACCATTGTGCTTACTCTGACCAAAGGCTGATGGGGTGGTGGGACCCACCAAAGTCAGAAATCCCTCTTTCCTTTTAAATGCATATATAACCCTGTGTAAGCGCACCTGGGTCAAGGCGTGGTGAACACTCAGCTCTCCTGTGCTCTTCTCCAATCAATCCCTCCCACCCCAAACCTAACCACTGTCTGACTTCCATCTCAGTGAAGTAGTTTTGTTTCTTTATGAACTTCATAGAAATAGAATTGGTTAGCATGTGTTTGTCTCTACTTCCTTTCACTCGACATGTTTTTGGATTTACCCATGGGGTTCTCATAACTTAGATCTTTTAATAACAACAAAGAATCAGAATATGGGCATTTCTCTGTCCTGGTTCCTGTGAATTCCACTTTTGTTTCTTATTTTGTTTCTGTATGATCCACCAATCCTCTCCCTGTCTGTGCTGTTCCATGCCCCCACATCCTTTTGCATTCTAGACCTTATTTCTTTGTTGCTAATTGCAGAAGAAGCTTCCATTTCACAATCTATAATTGCTCCATATCAAGTTTGGAGGCTTCACCATTGTTGCATGAAGTTGAAATGCTGAAGCTTCCCTTCCTCTCCCCCCACCAGCTTTTAATGTCCTCTTTTCTGTGCCCCCTTGCCCCAAGGTCTCTCTGCTGTACAGAATAAGAGTGGGTAGAACGATATGGGTCACCACTGCATTTGCCTGGGGGAAATGACTTCAGGTGGAGCGCTACCTAAAAAGCCTCTCTACTCCTCTGTGGATGTCATTTTTTAAAGTTATGTTCACTCAGTGCACTAAAATCCAACATCCTTCCCATCAGTTTTAACCTTTGACGTTGCTGTCAGGCCCATTCAAGGGGCTAACGCATGCTTGAATGGCTTTGTAAACTTTTGGATGAGCTACAGCTTTGCTGGAACAGCGGGGTTGTAACTAGGTGTCTTTGGTTCGTGAGCCGACACTTTGCTATTCGTGTCAAGGTTGATTAGATTCCGGGCTCACACCAGCATGCCTCTGTGCAGAATACAATTGTGCGCCGACTCTGAAAAGTCACACTGGCTGATGTTCCCTGGGGAATGTCGTGGTCTGCTTTATGGGTATCATGTGAACCTGTTCTCGGGCCCTTGGAATCATCCAGAATTCCAGAACCATGCACAAGAGAATGAGGCCTTAAGGCCCATGAACTCATATGTCATCGTGTATCACTGCTCTGGTATCCAGTCAAGTAGCAAAATCTAAAGTGATTCCTGCAGAGGTCTCCGAATCATAGCCAAGGCTCATGTTTATTCAGATGCTCCATGCTGGTGCTGGCAACGTTATCTAGTATTTTCTTGACTTTATGAGTATTTCCATATACGCTCTTGTTTACGCTACTGGAATTTACCCTGGGCTGAACTGTCAAAATCAATTCAGCAGAGAGACCAGTATTGTATCTTTAGTATCAAGAAGGAACAATTTTTAAGCTTTAAAGAGAAAGACTTAAACGTGATGACAGAAAGCAAAGGTGATGATGTTTGCAGTACAAACTCATGTAAACACAGCCTTCCATTCTCACCTCTTGGAATAAAGTGGCATAGATGCCAGAAAACCTGACAGCAAACCTTGTAGTGTGTGCATCATAACCTGTTCAAAAGCCTTTCAAGAACTAGAGTGTGATCCCCAGCTGTGGGAAATTCTGTTCTCTAAATATAGACTCTGATGCCTTTTGTCCTTCCTTCCCTCTCTCCTTTCACCCTTCTCTCTCCCTCTCTCCCCTGTCTTCCTCACTTTCCTTCTCATATTTGCATGGATCTTGTGCGTACCATGGATCCTTCTAGCCCTTGGCAAGAATCACAGCAAATCAGTTAAAGAGCCAGGCCTCATGGAACCTGCTTTTTTCTTCTCCTCCTCTACCTCTTATGCCCCCTCCTCTCCTTCTGATTGTTCCCATGCCACATCATTGGGCTACACCTGCAGGAGCCCAGTAACGCTAAAGTGGTGGACCTCAGTTTCAGCTGGCTACCCCAGGAAAACCTTGGAGAAGAAATAATGCTGCCTCCATAGGTCTCTGTGAGCCTGGGCTGAAAGCACAGAATGGAAGGGGTATGAAGGCCCCTTGCTTACAACTGTAATTATTAGTCACAAGGAATAATGCGACGGGTTCTGACAGACCCCCATAAGTGATCGAGACCCTTGCTAGCTGTTGATTAGGCTTCCTGGCTATGTGTGATTGGGTTGCTCCTGCGTCAGCGACGCCTCGGCCCGGAAGTAGCAATCGCTGGGTCTGAGTGTGTCAGCTGAGAAGAGTAATCACGTTAACAGCTAGGAGATACTGAGGTTGCCCGGCTCACTTGCAGATAGCTTTTATGGCTTTTAATTATTTTATATTCTCACCTGCTTCCTGGAAATCACAAAACCCTTATTCAATTTCCCTGCATCATAAGTTAATCGAAACTGTAGACATTTCAGTCCCAGCCCTTGTGCACCGTGAAGATCTGGCTGTTGAAACTCAACTCAGCTCCTTTGTAACCAGGCAGATGGGAGGACTGTTGAGCACTGGGGTGAGCTAGCAGATGAGTACTGGAGGATATGGAGGGGCGAGTGGTCCATCCACGTTGGCTAAAATGGCACACACATTGACGGTAGGCTTCTCCCCTCCCACAGAGACTGGGAGACAGGGGTGCCTTCTTTCTTGATGATTACCCTTCAAAGGGATCACTCCCAGGTCCTTGAGAAAGAAATTCCTGGGTTGCAAAACTGGCAAGAGGCCTGGTGAAGATCCATCAGCATTTTAAAGGGACAGAGAAAATGTTTGCAATTACAAGTTTTCTAAAGTTAATGTTCTAAGAGAAGCTAGGTCAGGGGCCTAGAGTCAGGAAGAAGTACATCTCAAGTTTCCTGAAGCTGAAGGGAACGTTAAGGCTGTTTTGGGGAAGCCCATCCACTCACTTTGAGCTCCTGGTTTCCTTCACTAAATACTTGGTTTTGTGAGAAAGGAATAGAACCCTCATTTCTCCTCTCCCTGGGAGTGGTCAGTCTCTTCTCTGCTCCCCATCCTCTGCTTTCTTGTTCATACACCTCCAGGTGCCCTGGGAACTTTCTTCAAATTCTGCCAGCCCCTTCTCAGATGGTGCTGGTATTTATGAACTCATACTTCACCTTCCTCCTTAAAAGAGTGCAAAGAGGCTCAATCTCATTACGTCTAGCCTTTATAGTCTGAATTTAGCTTCTGGGTTCCTGGAGGACAAAGATGGTGTCATGACTGAATTCCGATTTATACACATCAATGGGCCAGTAAGCTTTGCTTTGCCCCCAGCAAAGAAGAGCTCATTCAGTGACTCAGGGAAGAAGGCAGTTGACACTGAAAACCAAAGAAAATGTGGAGTTTGTGCCTGTTTAAACAATAGAAGGCAGAGGAGTCTGCTTCTTGGCATTCTTTGAAGTCTGAATATTCACTCTGTGCATATGTTAAATGTCAAGCATAATTCACTCAAAATTTCAGCTCCAAAGAAAGCCAGAAGCAAGTTTCGGTGTCTGCAGGAAAACAGCGAGGGAAGCAGCTTGCAAAAGTGAGGAAACACTGGATGATCTGAAGTCGGAGGAAGGTGAAGTGTCAAATGTGTAAACAAAGACGGGGGAGTTCAAATAAACATAAACCCAACTGAGAATAATGTGTAAAGAACCCTATAGAGAAGGATCTCCAATGGCTAGGGACCGAAGGCTGCAGAAAGAAAGCTCAGTTAGCTCTGCAGGACCCGGAGTGTCCTGAGACTCATTGCAGAGGAAGCTAGAAGTCTGCATCACTTTGCAGTTCTAAGGAGCCATCACTTGCCTAATTGTGAGGATAAAAGAAGGAAAAATAATTGACAAAGCTCCTGAAGAAAACCTACCACTGAAAGATTTACATAGTTCTCAAGAGAAGAGAGCAGAAAACACTCACTCGCAGCAGTAAACTCTGTTGACCTTATTTACCAGGAGCTCTCAGCTCCCAGGTAGGAGTTCAATGGCTGGGTTAATGGGAAGAAAAACATGTTGATTTATGCTTTGCAAAATTTGGTGCTTTGCAAAAATGGAGAGAGTAAATGTTGACCTCTTGTATTCATCACTTGGGCTGCTTTAACAAAATACCACAGGGTATATACCATGGCTGAAACAATAGAAGTTTATTTTTACTGTAATAATGTAATATTCTGAAAGCTGGGAAGTCTGATATTAGGGAGTCAGTATGGTTTCTTGGTTTCTTGGTGATGGTTCTCTTCCTTATTTGCACATGGCCATCTTCTTGCCGTGTCCTCATGTAGTGAAGAGAGAGAGATCATCTCTTTAGTGTCTCTTTTTACAAGGGCACTGATCCCAGTCACAATGGCTCCCAAAGGCCCCATCTCCAAATACCATCACACTGGGGATTAGGGCTTCCGCATATAAACTTGGTGGCGGGGGGAGGACACAAACATTCAATCCATAGCACCTCTTAAAGTAAACACCATGGACTAGTCTATCAAATTAGGCATACATTTTATGGTCTGGGCCCAGAAGAGACATTATCTTACCATCCGTAATAAGTAATAGTAGAAAAAGTTGTTCTTTATGGGATGCTTCCTTCTTGTCCATCATTGGGGTTGCTCAGTTCAGCTCCTCATGTCTGCTCAAACACGAATAACCATGGATACTGGAAGACCCAAACCTTCACGGGGCTTCATGTGATGAGATCCTCACACAACCTTCTCATTTTATCAGTGATGGAACAGGGGCCAAGAAAGGCTAAGAGACTCTCCTAAGTCGGTTAGAAGGTGACTGCGCTGGCTCAGAAATTTTGATGCAGACTCCCAATGTGTTGGTTTGCTTCGTTTTTGTTAAGTCCACAGTAAAGTTTGGGATCTGTCACCTGCATGTATTTACCTCTAGTGAATTTATTTGGAGTATTCAAAGAATTAGTAAATTCCTCACTGTACAATACAACACTCTCTCTCTCCATGGAACATTTTTATTTTCTCTGACTATGGGTCCCACTGTGTTGAAAACCCTTTTTACCTCTAGTAGGGTGCTTCTCAGATATCGCTGCTAGTTCCTTGACTATTTAGTCACTTTAGTTATAAAAATATTCTATATTGGCTATGACCACTTATTTAGTTATACCCATTTTTTAAAGATTTATTTATTTATTTAAGAGAGGGGGGAGGGAGAGGGAGAGAGAACATCTCAAGCAGACTCCCTCCTGAGCACAGAGCCAGATATGGGGCTCGATCCCAGGACCCCGAGATCATGACCTGAGCTGAAATCAAAAGTCAGATGTTCAACTGACAGAGCTACCCAGGCGCCCTACTTATATCCATTTTAAAACTTCAAACTCCAAGATTTCACCCTACGTCTGCAGAGGCCAGACGAGCAGATCCATTACAAGCTGTCTGAAGGTGGTGATGGGGAATTCCCTGGTTGTGATGGGGAGGGAAAAGAGGAAAGGCACTTCTTTGTGTCTCCATACAATGAGTCGTGCATTCTCTTCTGGGTTGGCACAATTGCTCTACCATTAGGGATCACCCCCACTTCCTTGGTGATGAGGGTGCCCTGCCCTCGCTCCTCACGGAGCCTACTTTTCTAATGCTGAAGGCCATGCCATTGGCTCTTATTCCTGGAGTCTCCTTATGCCCTTCAACTCTCTCAAGAGCCACTATCAAGGTAGTGAGGGCTGACCACCTGTTTTAGGTTTCCTTAGCCTAAGAGGAGCACTTTCTTAGCACTTGCCTTCTCAACTCTCGAATTCCTCAAGTATCTTTCATCGTTTTCTGCAGCTTCCAGGTTGGGGCATGTAGTCTGCTGGTTCCTGGACTCACAATTTTCAGGCAAGAGAAAAATCGCTACCATGGAAAATTTGGGGCATCTCCTCTTCTTATAGAAAAGGAGGAACATCCTTAACCAGTGCTCCACAAACCCTACTCACTCAGAAGACAGACGTTTCTCATTACCCTACGAAGCTCTTCTATTTCTCTATTTTTCTTGTATCCTGGGGGTGGGAGTGCAGGGGGCCACAGCAGCAAGAGCACAGTGCTAATTTTCCAGAATCTGTTGTGATGAATTTGGAATATGGAATATTTAGCAACCACACCTTTTATGATCAACTGTGATGTCTTGCTGATAATGATCGGAAATGCATTTATACATATGAAGTCCCTACCTATATTAATTTTCTATATTTAGAAAATTTAGCTTTTTCTACTTTGATGACAGTCTGTGTTTTCATGATGATAACTCTGATATGTGTTATAGGGCTAGTGTATAATAATTTTATATTGATAGAAGCCTTGTTGCTGTAAACACATAGCTTACTTTTAATTTTGCCAGTTTAAAACATTATTTCCTGCACGCTCCGTGATATATTTCTGACAACCTGGATGAATTTCAAAGTGAACTTGGAGGACTATAGATATGAACATTTCATGTTTTTCTGCAAGAGATTGATTGACTGCTCCTAAAAATAGAATACCGAGGAGAGAAAATGTCAGAAGTCATCTAGACTCGTCCCCGGCTTCCAAGTACTTAAATTTAGACCGATTGCAGCCTAAATTAAACTTGTTCTTCTTGTTTTTGTCCCTATGTAATGGAGGCCCCAAAACCTTCTTTAGTGCTGGTTCATGCAAACATTTCTTCTAATACCTCGTGTGACGTGCGCTCACGTTTTATAGTCTTATCTCGCGGCTTGCGTTGCTGTGACTTTCTGATTCTTCTTCTACGTTTAGTTTCAGGGGTGGATAAAGGTGATCATCTGAATTCCCCTCAGACCTAATATCAGGCCCAGAAGCCTCAGGCAAATGGTGCTTTTCCAGACCGCTTCGAAGCCCTATGGAAACTAAGGGAGAATGACAGAGGGCTGATAGAGGTTGACAGCTCCCTGCTCCCTCCAGACCCACAGAAGAAAAAGGGGAAGCCTCTTTAAGAGGGAAGGGAGAGGGAAAAAAGGGCAGAAAGGGCAAGCAAGAAAGAGAAAGAAACTGAGGATGTCAGGCACCTATGAGGTTGGCCCTCCAGCATCCAAGACCAACATTTTCCTCCGCACAATATGCTGAAAGTGGTGTTGGGCGAACCTACTGGAACTTCACCAGCCCCTTACTGCCCAGCCCCCTTCATCCTTTGCCAAGGGTGAGAAGAGGAAGAGGTATGCAGTTGTGGGCGGTCAACCCACAAGCTTTTTTCACTCTCAGTAAGTATGGGCCATGCATGCCTGATGAACAAAGAAAAAGCCCAGAGCAGGAGAATCCTGGGGCACACTGGACCTTGCAGTGAAGGAGCAAGCTGAGGGTATGGGGGGGCTGTGTATGAGTAGAATTTGTAAAATAGGGTCCCAAAGAAGAACATCTTTGATATGGGATTATGAATGAGGTGAACTTAGAAACATATACATCTAATTATTTTTTGGTAGCTTTATCTAGTTTGGATAATTTTTTTTAAAAGATTTTATTTATTTATTTGAGAGAGAGAATGAGAGACAGAGAGCACGAGAGGGAAAAGGGCAGAGGGCAGAGGGAGAAGCAGACCCCCCTGCTGAGCAGGGAGCCCGATGCGGGACTCGATCCCGGGACTCCAGGATCATGACCTGAGCTGAAGGCAGTCGCTTAACCAACTGAGCCACCCAGGCGCCCTAGTTTGGATAATTTTTAAAAGGGTCATTGATGCTCTTATGTTAATATAAAGTTTTAACGTATTTTTAAAATTTTTTTAAAGATTTCATTTATTTATTTGACAGAGAAAGACACAGCGAGAGAGGGAACACAAGCAGGGGGAGTGGGAGAGGGAGAAGCAGGCTTCCCACGGAAGCCCGACGCGGGACCCGATCCCAGGACTCTGGGATCATGACCTGAGCTGAAGGCAGACGCTTAAGGATTGAGCCACCCAGGCGCCCTGAACGTATTTTTAATATCTTAATACAATGACTTACACTCTCTTTGGCAAGCTCAGAAACATTTATGTTTGCCCACCATGGAAAGTGATATTTGCTTTTCAAATATTAACATTTCTTTTTTCCCCCCACATTTCTTTCCTTCCTTCCTTCCTTCCTTCCTTCCTTCCTTCCTTCCTTCCTTCCTTCCTTCCTTCCTCCCTTCTCCCCTCCCTCCCTCCCTACCATTCTTCTTCCATTCTTTCTTCCTCTGTCACTCCCTTTCCCTCCCCCCCACCCCATGCATGTGTGACTTTCATTCTGCCCACATGATTGCCTTGATAGGAAGGAAGCTGTGTGTTAAGAATGAATGGGTGTTTCTTCAGCATTTACTAGTTCAAAATCATCTATGCCTAATGAATGAACTAATCTGGATAACTCTCCCCAAAGCTCTAATTTTATACCCAAAGTAGTTCTTTTTTTTTGTATGAAAGGTAAAAGAGGCTAGAGTGAGGACCCCCTAGTGTGTTAAATTTTTATTATTTCCAGACAAGGCAAAATTACAACTCCTATTTCTATTGCCCTGGGGAGAATTTAAGACCTCTATACCTACATTTTTAAAAGGTTAGGAAGAACCGTACACAGCTGACATTTCAGTGTATGATCAAAGTGTTCCTCAATCTTAAATATATACTTTAAATATGTCAGATACACCATCACCTGCTCACATACCACCTGACATTACCTGACCAAGTGATTTAATTGCTCAGTGTGTCCTCCTTTCTGTTTGTCAAGCCATTCCATTTAGCATCATGTCTGCTCAGGAGGATCTATTTCGTACTGGTAACAGATTGTGTCTATGCTTTTCTTTCAAATGCTCCTATCATTTTTAAATATTTTAAGTGATTGTCAATGCCCTTTCTTTGGTGGCCAAAAAGGAGAGCAAGAACTCAAAATTTGCAACATTTGTGTCATCTCGTGCCTGCTCTGATTCTGTATTTGGAAATTCTGAGAATTCACTGGGATGTTCCAATACATAGCATTGTGTTTTCATTCCAAAGTCACATTGTCAAAGTCAAAAAGAAGTTTCTGAAAGACATATAAGGAAAAAGATCTCAACGTCATGTTGCCTTAAAAAAACCCTAGCGAGGGGCGCCTGGGTGGCTCAGTCGTTGGGCGTCTGCCTTCGGCTCAGGTCATGATCCCGGGGTCCCGGGATCGAGCCCCACATCGGGCTCCCTGCCCCGCGGGAAGCCTGCTTCTCCCTCTCCCACTCCCCCTGCTTGTGTTCCCTCTCTCGCTGTGTCTCTCTCTGTCAAATAAATAAAATCTTAAAAAAAAAAACAAAACAAAAACCCTAGCGAGCCCTGCCCCTTTTGGGTAAAGGCACTAATCCCTTTGAATTTCAGGTATCAAAATAGTAGGACAGGCTAAGATTGCCTGAGACTCGGATGCACAGGGAGCCGACAACCCTACGGAGCATCCTTTTATGTATGGGCTTCTTTTCTTTGGTGAAATGATGTTTTTTCAAAGGAAAAAACAGTTTGTTGTGAGAAAATTCATGCTCACTGTCTTGGGCATTGTTTCCGTTTCAGGGTGGGGTTATTTTGCTTAAATTGCACATGAATCGTTCAACACCAGTGCTACGGTATTGTAAGCTAAATAGTAGCTTTCTTACAGGTGACAGATGAGCAGCGCAGCTGAGGAGGCCCCATTAAGCAAAGTGTACTGTTTGGTGGAGAGAATCATCGAGGAACTGAGTGGAAAATCAGAAACCCTCAAGAGGTACGTCAAAGCAGCTCGGGGCCCGTGTGTCACTCGCAGGCGCTGCTGAGCTGGGAAGAGCCTCGCTTCTCTTTGCCTTCTTCCTTCCCCCCCCCCCCCATGGAAGCCCACTGTTGCGTTAGAAAGATGCTCAGCTGAAGAAAAGGGAAATTCAGTTCAATGTGCATTGGCTACAGGGCTTCCATGTCAAAGTGTGGTCATGATCACTGTGGGGCAAAATAAAAGCGTACTAAGCAGTAGACATTATCTACAGAGCTTCGAATCTATGGTATTCACTCTATTTTACATGTGCTTGTGCAAACACGTGCTCATGAGATATACACACAACCGCGTGAATATACTAAAGCATTTGTCTTGGTCTGGGGCTCATGACATATACACACAACCATATAAGTATACTGAAGCATTTGTCTTAGCTTGGGCTCCTATAACAGAAAACCACAGGCTGGATGGCTTATAAACAAAAGAAACTTATTTCCCACAGTTCTGAAGACTGTTCTGAAGGTGTGAGTTCAGGGTGCCTGCATCGTCGGGTTCTGGGGAGAACCCTCTTCCAGGTTGTGGGCAGCCAGGAGAGGGCTCTCTGGGGTCTCTATTATCAGGGCAGGAATCCCATTCATGAGGACTCCATCTTCATGACCTACTCACTTCTCAAGGGTCCCACCTCCTAATACCCTCACACTGAGGGTAAGGATTTCAACACATGAATTTGGGGAGAACACAGACATTCAGCCCATAAGAGCATGAAATGAGATTTTAAAAAAGAAGCGAGCACATTCATTTCTGCTTGGAAAGTGATCCTAGGCTTATCCTGATTCTTGTTGAATGTTTCAAGCAGGGAGCCCACTCCTAATTCTACCCCCACTTCTTGTTCTCTCCATTCTACCTTTTGGGGGATACCGAGTCAGTATAATAGCCCTTTGTTCAATGTGTTCTGTGTCTTGATGGGCAGCAAAGCAACCCTTGAGGTGGTCAGCCCTTGAGCTGAGACAGGAGGTAATTCCACTGTGCAATGGACCTGGCACTTGCTGCAGGATGTGGTGTATAAGAAAACCAGAGGATCCCATGTTGTTCGTGGGTCCGGTGTCACTTCTTTGATATAAAGTGGGTCTCCTAGTGTTTGGATCTATTATGCAGGATCTGGTAAAAAGAAATCAGGTGGTTTGTGAGCCCTTACAGAGGCGCCACAGACAGGGATGAAAAATCCTAGCCAGAATATGTATCAATCCTAGCAGGACTGCATCAGTGTTCCCTCCAGGTTGAAAGGCGCTGTTGCAATCAACTTGCTACCAAGTAGCTGATTGGTCTCCTCCGGAGACAATACCATATTGAGAACTCAAGAGGTTATGTCTGCTGCTGACATGTCCAATATTCTTCAGCACCAGAAACTTTGGAGAGAGACAGCTCATCTTGATTGAGCTTTGTTTTTACTCCATCCCTGTTCCCATGACTACTTCATCCCTGGGCCCTCACATAGACCCTGGTGTGGCGAGGACAGAAACTGTCTGATCTCACTGGATGGGGAATTCTGTGTGCTCGATGTGCGTGTTCATCTGTGGCAGATGCTATGGTGGACACTGATAGGAGACATGGAGACCCGCACCCTCGGTGCCCAATCCCATAGGTCCATCCATAGGCCTCTTGCTCCAATGTCCTTGACTTTGCTCTTACAGTGTCACTCCTTGAATGCCTCTCACCTTCCAAGACATTTGCTTTTGGCCAGGAATTTGTATATGTACTTCCTTCAGAGCCTGTCTTCCTCACCTAAAGCTGACAACTGGGAGAATTCTTCAAAGCTGTGCCCATCAGGCTAGTTTCCCCACTGTAGTGATTTTCACGGCTTCCAGTGAGTGGACTTGAACTTTCTCAACTGTCCATTTTCAGTCTGTACCAATATTTCAAGTTGATCCATCCATGAACAAGGCTCAAATTATTTTTTTCTTTTTCTACTGGTTAACTCCAGCATAGGGAATCCCCTCTTCTCCCCCCTTCCCCTACTAGGCCGTAAAGGAAAGCTAAAGAAGTGATATCAGGTCAAGAGAGGTGGGTGACATGGGATCCGGGACTCTGGTTTGTTTAATTTTTTGGTGCTTTGTGGACCTGCTTGGCTTGAATGCAGAATTGCCTATTATCTATGACATACCAGTGTACCTGCTCTGCCCTGTGACTTGGTGGATATGACATTTCCTACTCAGATAAGCATCTCCACTTGGATGATCACATGATGTCCCCCGTTCCCACCCCAGTCTATGAGAGCGGAGCACTGTGCTCAAGAGAAGCTTCGTGAATGGTGAAGTGTGCTCATGCAGTAGGCACGGTGTTGTTGGGACTCAGATCTCTAAGGAAGGGCCAGTGCTGATAACTTTGAGGCTGGTTTTGAGAATGTGGAGAAAAAGTCTGTAAATCAGCCAACCAAGCTTCCAGGACAGAGGATCTTTGCCATAGTGATCCTGGCAAGACAGTGAGCAATCGGGAAGGAGTGTGCCTCTTCTTTCTCCAGCCTTCTGGCTGCCTTCCTGCCACATACTGGGGACCACAGGCAAAGGAGAAATGGGTTTTTGCAGTCCCAACACCAGCATCAAAAGCAAAGTTCAGAAGGGAGGGTTCAGAATGCCAGACCGTGGCTTACTAACCTACACGTCTGACAAAATCATAAACAGCAGATAAGGCCAAATAAATCCAACTCTGTCCAATTCTCATAAATCCAGATTCAAACCCCTTGGTGCTTTATCAACAGCATTTATAGAAACGCTTCCAAACTCTGGAATAGGTGAGTGTCCCAACTCATTCATTCATTCATTCACTCATTCCCTCTTTCATTAATTCATTCTTTCTTTCTCAAACAGTTACTGTACATCTGCTGTATGCTACACCCTTTGGCTGGTTGCATTGTCCTTAAGAATCTTTGACACACTTACTCCCTGCTGTTAAACCAGAACAGCCAGAGTTAGAAGGAGAATAAGGCAGAGAAAATAATTATGTAGGCCAAGAAGAAAGTTTCAGGGAGAAGAGCGTTCAATTTCAAATGCTAAAGAGAGCTCTAAATAGATGAATTAAATGAATAAAACCATCCTCTCTAAAATTAAATATTGGCTTCCGGTTAGAGAGAACAATTTACTACCACCAAGGTTATAAGACATTTTGGATGCATTATTAGTTGATAGTTTCTCAGAGAAGAAAGAAAATAGCTTTTTAACCACATACAGCCTGCGTAAGAAATAAGAATGCGAATTGAAGAAGGAATCAGAGGAATTCTAAAGGGGGAGTCTACAAAAAACAAGCTGTTCTTCAGGGAAGAAGAAAACTGTCAGGTAGCATGTAAATACAGTTGAAAACGAATGCCTCTGGTTTGCTATTAATTTAGTCATTCTGGGACTCCTAAGCAGCATTACTTTGCCTCTATGGTGTTCTGTTTCCTGTGCTTTGTTTGACCTATTGTTAATTTCTGATGTATTTTTATAATTATCTTTTTTTTTTTTTAAAGATTTTATTTATTTATTTGACAGAGAGAGAGACACAGCGAAAGAGGGAACACAAGCAGGGGGAGTGGGAGAGGGAGAAGCAGGCTTCCCACCGAGCAGGGAGCCCGATGCGGGGCTCGATCCCAGGACCCTGGGACCATGACCTGAGCCGAAGGCAGACGCTTAACGACTGAGCCGCCCAGGTGCCCCTGATGTATTTTTATAATTATCTTAATTAAAACATCTTTTATTCACCCCCAGGATCAAGGCAGAGGGTAATTTGTAAAAACAAACAGTTAAGCATGTGCACCATTGTGGGGACTGGGGTCAGGGAGGGAAGCCGGATCGTTTCTACTGATGTGGAAAGAGTAGCCCAGAGGAGGCTGGAGGAGGTGATGCGGCATGAAGCCAGGGCCCCCAGGAAAGCCTGTCGCTGAAGAAGGCCCTGGAGGATGGCTTTTATTGTGGATGGCACCCTGTTTCCCACAGTTGACTGGGAAACCTCTACTCCTGGGAGCCTCTAGGCAGTGACCCATCCTTGCTGCAGTCCATCCTCCAGGACGTGAGAGGTGTCATCCTGGACAACAAAGCCTTCACTTAGCAGAAATAAAACAGGTGTCAAAAAAAGCCATTCTCAGACTGACTCTTCATCCCTGAGGTTATTGGGCACTTTTCACTGCTTCTTGTGATGTAATGATTGAAGCTAGAGAGTTTCTTTTGCACTATTACAGACCATTCCGTATCTGATTTGCAACATATAGTAAGCAGAATAAGACCATGAAAGTTATGATGCTTTACCTTAAGGAGGGTTTAGTGTAAAGTTTTCTTATTTCCTCATGTTGATCTAAAACCCAGGCATTTTCTTCAATGAATTGCATTATTTTTTTAATGTTGCTAAAAGAAATGCCAAGTTCAACATCACACAGTAGTGAATTCTTTGCTTAGAGTGATAGCTTATAATAGGAACCATGTACCAAAGTATAAAATCTTTGATGTTGACATGCACTTTAATAGCCGTAGATAATTGTTTTAAGGCCATTAAGGAATGAATATGGGGGAAAGCCAATTTTCTTTGCAGTAGTTTTAGAGATAGGCAGTTTTAAAAGTGGATTTCATAAAAAAGGATGTTTGTAACTCTAGTTTCCATTGTAGCATCCAAGTGTAGAAAAACCTGGAGGACAATATAGATAGAAGCCAAAACTTTCAAGAATCACTTGCCCTGCTCTCAATGTGTACCACAATTGTACAACTTGAAGGCTAGAATTTTAGACGATACTCTAAGGAGTGTTGAGCCTATCCCCACATTGTGAGTGTTAGTCAATTTTGCTAAGAAAGCATTGCTTCCTGAAATCCAGACCCGGCGTCCCCTTCAACAGCACTCAATGACTCTCAGGTCAGAGATCTCAGTCACGTTGACTGAGGATCCAGGTCCATGTGTATGACACCCCAAATCACCCCCATAACCCTCACACACTTTGGAGGAGCTACTTTCTTAGGATCGTTTCTGTCACCACATCCTGAACCTGTATCCATTACCCGTGTTTCCTTCATGTACCGGGGAGGTGACACTCAGCCTCATTGCTGTTTGCACACATGTGCCTTAGGAACATTCTCACACCATTTACCAGGGTTTCCACTTCCCCGGGGATTAGTGATGTTGCAGGGGATTCACGCCACTTACTTTCTCCTCTTTTCTCTCTTCTGTTCCCATCTTCACACCCTTTCTCTGTCCTTGTGCTTCTTTCTAAAAGATAAAAGGAAGGAGAAGGAGAAGGAGAAGGAGAAAAGGAGAAATTCCCATTTTACACAGGATCCACTGAGTCCTCCAAAGATCAGGGGTCCACAGAACCTCCTTCTCAGCGGTTCCACCCAGTCCTTCCCTTGACTGAGGATCTTCTCGCAGCAGAAGTCTCTACCTGTTATGGGGAAGCACAGCTTTCTCCATGTCTTTATATCTCAAAAGTGCCTACATATACGATTTCTTTCATTCTTATGGTACCATCTGAGCAGTGGGAGTTTTCGAATTTGAGAGGAGAAATACTGGCTCAGAGAGCTAAGAAAGAGAAGAAGAAAGCCAAGGATATTAAATCACTATCTTTTTTTGTTGTTGTTGTTACATCCGGGAATGTTTAAACAGCATGTTAATGTCCTCAGTGGGGAAGCATCTCATTTCATGCCAGAGACCGATATGGACACACACATTTCGGTTAAACCAGGTCTTTCCCTGACTAAAGAGAAAATGCTATCATCTCAGCAGATATAGATTTGATGACTTCACAATGAGAGGGGGGGACAAAGCCCCTCTTCTCTGCAGTACGCCAGCAGGTACTGGGTGGGGAGGGGAGAAGCCTGGTGTTCTCAGCCACTCCTTCACTGGAAGCACATTTTGGACCAGGATTAGACAGGGCCGTTGTGTTATGATGCAAAGTAGTTTTTAGTGATGCTGTCATTTAATTTTAAATTCTGGACTCTGCTCCTGCTCTCTAGAGGAGGATGGGGTCCTTCTCTTGCCCTCCATTAACATACAGAGACCCCATAGCCATTCACTATACACAGACGAAGACTGTTCTTATGTCTATGTATTCTATATGTAAATGGCTAAGTGTTTTTGTACTTTGTCTTAACATGGAGCAGAACTTTCCATATAACTAAGATTTCCAGTACCTAAATTATCCATTGCTAAGTTACCTAGAAAAATCTCCAAATGAAGCATTCACATCTTCACTCTATTATTGCAAAATAACAAACTGTCCATCAACAAATGGTACTGTGTCTTTTGACTCCTCAGTTTGCTTGCTGGGAGAATTTCAGATCAGACCTTTTATTTATCTTAAAAAGATAAGAAAACTTTCATAATATAGGTATATATATGTATATATAATATGTATGTATATATGTATATATGTGTGTATATATATATGTGTATATATATATATCTCCAAGAATAATTTGGTTGAAATAGTTTCTTTCAAAATATTACAAAATTACAAAAATTTGTAATATTCATATAAAAAGACTCATTGCACTATAAAAATTTTTTTAAATTTTTTGAAAGATTTTATTTATTTATTTATTTGAGAGAGAGAGAGAAACAGCATGAGAGGGGAGAGGGTCAGAGGGAGAAGCAGGCTCCCTGCTGAGCCGGGAGCCCGATGTGGGACTCGATCCCAGGACTCTGGGACCATGACCTGAGCCGAAGGCAGTCGCTTAACCAACTGAGCCACCCAGGCTCCCGCACTATAAAATTTAACAAATTTAATATAAGGAGGTTTAGGGTCACTGTATCGCGGTCCAACAAAAATTTGTTGAAAGCTTATTTCATGATAAACACTGGAGAGTTGGGAATAAAAAGGCAAAGGTATTTTTTCTTAAAGATTCATTTATTTATTTTAGAGAGATAGAGTGTGTGAGCAGGGCAAGGGGCGGGGAGGGGGACAGAGGGAGAGGGAGATAGAGAATCTCAAGCAGACTCCCCACTGAGTGTGGAGCCTGATGTGGGGATGATCCCATGACCCTGAGACTGTGACCTGAGCCAACATCAAGAGTCAGATGCTTAACTGACTGAGCCACCCAGGTGCCCCTAGGCAAAGTTCTGAGAAACTAATGAGTAGATAGACTTTGTAATCATTTATATGATGCATTATAACAAAACAATGTTATAATAACAGCTAGCATTTCATGGACATTTATAATGTCCTGGACATTGTTTCTAAATCCTCACCTATTTTTTATTTTTTATTTTTTGTAGCTAATTTAAACCCCAGAAGGATCTTATGAGGTATATCCTATCATTATTCCCATTTTATAGATAAAGAAACTGAGGGACCAAAATTAGCCCAAATCACATAGGTAGCAAGTGGCAGAAATGGTACTTGAAAGCAAAGAGTTGTAAGTTACCTCATGCTGTGTAGACTCAACAGGCAGTGACTGATTCTAACCGGGAGCATGGAAGGTGGGGGAGAATTCACAAGTAAGGTGGATTAGACTGGTGCTTTGAAGAATGAGTACAATCTTCTCCAACATTAAAGGGAAAAGAACATTCTGGGATTACAGAGACGAGCATGAGCAAAAGCACAGAGGTATAGAAGTGCTTGATAGATTCAAGGGATAGTGTATAACTCAATAGTTGTGTGGTTGGAGACAGATAGAGAATCTCAAGCAGACTCCCCATTGAGTGTGGAGCCTGATGTGGGGATGATCCCATGACCCTGAGACTGTGACCTGAGCCAACATCAAGAGTCAGATGCTTAACTGACTGAGGGGGAAAACTGGGGCCATTTCAAGAGTTTTTGTTTTTTTCCAGGCCTCCAATGGCATGATTTTCAAAGTCTGTGGATCCTTTCAAGTCTAACACATTGACTTTTTTGCATTTTCATCATAAATATTCATATTTACTAGCGTCAAGTCATAGGCAACATACATAACGTTCCTGAACGTTGTCATTCTGTGATGTGAAATGAATGAGTGCACGTGTGTAAACAGATACAGGTTGCTCATACACATGATCAATTTTGCTAAATAAAGTATTATTTTTCTCTAGATGCATATGAGTAAGTTGAAAATACTGGCTTAGATAATGAGCAAACAGGCTAATGTACAATGAAATAATTTTCATCCTGGGTAAGCCCAGTTTCTTCACTTCATTAGTTTTTAATTAAACCTCTGTCTGATTAAGTCCTCCATCTCTTTTCCACAAACTTTGCTTGTAAAATTTCCTTCTTTTGGTCTTTTAGCAGCCTCTAAGCAAGGTGAAAAGCAATATTGTTCAATTACTGTCTGGTATCTTCCTTGTGCACATCATCTATTCTTTTAGTTAAAATATACTGTAAAAAAAATGATCAGAAAAGCAATTCAATAGGGTAAGAATAGAATGTATAGAATATATAGAAGGTAGAGAAACTGTGATGGGCAAGGACCTAGTAGAGAGCATGGGCCTTCCCAGAGCATCCCGAGGTTCTTTAACACGCCCTGACAATGGATAAAAAGTTTTCCTGGGCTTCTGAACCTGATTCTGACCTTTCTTAAGTTCAGCCAAAGGGGCATATCAGTTTCCTCAACTAGCAACAGCAAAAGACGGGGAAGACCAGTCCCGTGACCAGAAGTCCCGCCAGGCCCTTGCCCCAGCTTCTGCAAATGTTCAAGGTGGGCATTATCGAGACACGGCATCCAAAGCTTCATCACAAAACCTGTCTGTGGGGCACAGCCCCCTGCCCCATCCCTCCTTTAGAGGTTATTCTAACCTTTCATTCACTCACTCTCTTCCTCCATTTCTTATTTAGGGAGCAAATTTATTCAGAACGACGATGAGCTGACGCCGCTGGAATGGAGGGAGAATTCCCAGAAACACAGGAACAGCGCTGGGAAGATGTGGGCTCCTGGAGACCCGGGGAAGCTGGGTTTGCCGGAGGAGGGCGTGGTCATCAGGGACCCTGTCGCTGAGTCTCAGAGTGTGACGACTGAAGGGTGCTCAGGAGGGCCACTGGGGCTTCCCCAGGAGATGTTGCAGTGAGATGGCAGAAGCAGAAGAGGAAGTCAGGGGGGAACGAGGCTCTGCAAGTCGGGGGTAAAGGTTACTTTGAGGCTTGCTTTCTGTGCAGGGTGAGGGGACGATAGTGAAGTGGCTGGGACAGAGGTGGGATTAAAGCAGACAGGTCTTTAAATGGGAGAGATTTGACTGTATTCCAAGGAAGCCGAGACCCCAGCGGTGTGGGGCACGGGAGGGAGCACTGCATCACATAGAGTACTTGCCTTTGCATGGGGCTCAAGCCTTGTACAACACGTTTTATTTCAGTACCACGGTGTCTGGCTTCAGGTTAGCAATAGGGCAATTATTAGACAGCTAATCAATACGGTTGCTCCACCCCCTCCTCTTCTGATTATGTAATTATCCACAGAGCTATTCCAAGAACCACGGGCTGAGCTCTTTTCTCCCCACATGTAGCTGGAGGAACTCTATTCCCTACGGAGACTTCTCTTGCTCCCTAAATTTTAATTTATTAACTGTTTCACCTGAAAGCAATCACCCTTGCAGTCAATTCCCCAAATAAAACATCTGCCTTTTCAATTCAGACAGCTATAAGTGAAGAAATACACCAGGGGAGCAGAATTATGTTCTCTTTTAGAGAGTAGAGATGTTTACAAAGACATGCCCTGACACCAGCTGCCTGGTCTGCATCACGAATGAGCTGCACCCTTGAGAAGGGGTGTGTCTTGGGTTCACCTGCAGACGCAGAGGCAGCTCCTGGCCATCCTCCTCCCTCCTGTAGTAATTGACCTTTTACAGAGGCTACCTGAGACTCGCAAGCTCGGAGGTCATTAGTTCTCCCAGCGCTCTGTTTTCCTGTAACATCTATTTGCATGACATTTGTGGTTTTAATATGCTTTAAAATCATTGATCTCCTGAGGCCCTTAAGGTGCCACTTTGCAAGTCTGTTAAGAAGGAGGTGATGCCCATGCTCACTTTTCCTCAAACCTTGGTCTAAGTATGGAAGTCTGGGGGCAAATGTGGGTGAGTCTCTTATACCGTGTAGTATTTTTATCCCTCATAAGAAGTGTGCATGAGGCAGACCCTGGGGAAAATATGCTATTAATATATGGCTTTTCTCTCTGCTTTTTTTTTTTCCTGACTATTTGAGCCCTTTGGAGATTTGTTTTTTCCCCATCACTTACAAGCAGAGCTGGTGGAGATCCTGGAAAATCGAAACCACAGAGTTCAGAGGTCCTGTCTGTTTGCAAACCTCTTCCTCTTCAGGAGCTCAGCTGAGAGCCCTGCAGGGCCGTCTGTAATTATTACCCCTGCTTTCACAGGAGAAAGTGCAGACCCAGGTCCCAGGGAGTCCAGGAACATTTCTTTCTGTCACTTGTATACCCATACTCCTCTTGTCACACAAGTGAGCAGGGGACAAAGATAAGCCTCTGAAATGTTGTCTTCCTTTTTGTGAAGAAAAAAAAAAAGATGACTGTAATGACTAACCACCCAAGCAGCCCACACAATAGTGTTCAGGGCAAAGAAAGAATGGAGGGTTGGGCAGAAGAGACTAGAAAAAAAAATCTGTGCTACGAAGGGTCTAAATGATGCTCACCTACCTCTTCACATTAAGTAATGATGCTTTGTAAAATCATCACAGGACTTAGTGGGGTAGAATCCCACAGGTTCACTGGATGCTTCGCAAGGAATAAACACAGTGGTGTTGGAGCAAAGCTCTACTTGACCCATTTCAGAGTGAAACCAAAAAAGCATGCTGCAATCTTATATACCAGGAACAACATGGGGTTTATTTATTTTTTATTTTTTAAAAGATTTTATTTATTTATTTGACAGAGAGATAGAGAGGGGGAAAGAGAGAGAGAGAGAGCACAAGAAGGGAGAGCAGCAAGCAGAGGGAGAGGGAGAAGCAGGCTCCCTGAGCAGGGAGCCTGGTGAGGGGCTCAATCCCAGAACCCTGGGATCATGACCTGAGCCGAAGGCAGACGCTTAACCGACTGAGCCACCCAGCCATCCCGACATGGGGTTTATATGGTATGTGAAACAAAGGAGCTAGTTCTAGATGTGATAAGAAAAAGGAAAAGGGTGGGGACAAAAGATTGCATGTTGGTTCATTCAGTAACTGCTTAACCACAGGTGCAGTTGAAAATCATCTTTGCCTTCCAAGGTAGACATGTTTACAGCTATAAATTATCCAAAGTTTCACAATTTCCTTATATGTTCTACATCAATAATTTTTTAAAGTTCCATAACATTTTAAGTGTATATAGAGATGGTTTTTAAAGAGTTATTTGTCAGATAGAGAAAGAGAAGTGCTGTGGCCAACTAATTTGAAACCAAGGCCCTTCCCTCCTTCCTGAATTCAGAAAACTCAACTGAGGAGTTCTGTAATTTGTGATAAATGACAGAACACCCTCAAATTTAATCTTACTTGTTATCTTTGCCTAAAATTGATTAGTCCGAGAATAGGCAATTTGTTTAGTGCCTTGGGTCATAGACATTCTACATGCTTCAGCTTTCTCATCAGCACAGAGAAGGCAATTTACAAAGCATTACCTGAATAAATCAAGTATTTTAGACCCAAGCGATTCCTTTATAGTTTCTGCTCTAGACTGAGTATTTTTGTCCCTTCCAAGTCCTTATGCTGAAACCTAATCCCCAGTGAGGTGGTACATGGAGGTGGGGTCTTTGGTTGGTGATCAGGTCATGGAGGTAGAGCCCCCATGAATGGGATTAACACCCCAATAAAAGGGACCTCCCTTGCCCCTTCCATCATGGGAGGACACAGTGAGAAGAACCAGGAAGTGGGCTCTCAACAAACACTGAATCTGCCAGCGCTCTGGAATTTTCCAGCTTCCAGAACTGTGAGAAATATATTTCTTTTGTTTATGAGCCATGCAGTCTACGGTAATTTTTGTATAGCAGAGCCTGCGCTAAGACAGTTTCTTTTAATTAAAGATAATTTTCTTCTTCAGAGGAGACTTATGCTTCCGATTTCATATTTTCTGTCTCAGAGAGGTGGCTTACACTATTCTATTCCCAGATGAACCCGTGATGGCTTACGTCTCATCCTCTTCAGAGTTTGGGGGCTGCTTCTTCAGGTGACTTTCTGGAATGAAGCCTTGTCCCTTTAATTGTTTTCACTATCACTTTGCATTAAGAAATGGTATGTTGAGATAGCCATGTGGTGGAGAAGGAATTGGTTTCCCTCCCTCCCTAAAGGAACTTCAGAGTGCAAATTCAAGGCAAGTTACATGTATGGAATATGGGAATTTGAGAGTAGCTTTCTAGAAAAATCTTAGTTATTTTTCTACTTCCAATTTTCTTTTTCCTCCAGGCAAGTCAGATTGTTTCTGTATTAGTCCCAGCCTCACTTGATCCTGGCATTCACAGCATTCAGAGAAAAGTGCATGTTTAATCTTGACCCCTGCTAGATTCCAGGGTCCATGAAGGCAGAGAGGATAATATTTTTCTTACTTATTATTCTCAGATACTATATCCAGCACATTTTAAAGTGCTCAGTAAATAATTTGCCGAATCTCACTGAAGCAAACACTCTTTTTCATAGAATATTAGAATTGGATGTTTTATTTAAAAAAAAGTATTAAAAAATTATTCATTCAGATGTTTTAAAGTCTGTATGCTAATTCCAACATTTCTATCCTGTCTGGTTTGTTTCTATTGACTGTTCCTCCCTCCCCAACTTATGGATCATATTGTTTTGCTTCTTGGCTTGTTTGTAATTTTTGATTGTGTGCCGGACTCTGGAGCCAGGCTGGATTTTGTTTTCTTCTTTTAAAGAATGTTTAGTTTTATCCTGGTAGACAATTTCCTACAGATCAGCTCAATTCCTTCAGGGCTTGTTGTTAAACTTTGTTAAGATGAGTCTAGGCCAGCCTTATCAGCAATGTATGTGTGGTTTTCCTTTAGGCCTGCCTCACCTCTTGGTCAAATTATTTCACTACCATGACTTTTGGTTTCCTTACCTCAAAATGCAGTTAATAATGTTGTAGTAGACAGAGTAATGGGTCTCCCAAAAATGTCCACAACTCAATCCCCAGAACCTGTGAATATGTTACTATGATATGGTTAAATCAAAAATCCTGAGATGGGGAGATTATCCCAGATTATCTGAGTGGGCCCCATTGTAATCATGAAATCTTTAAAAGGGAAAAGGAAAGAGATGTGTTGAGGGAAACAGAGGTCAGAAACATGCAATAGGGAGGCCATGAGTCAAGAATGCAGGTGTCTTCCAGAAGCCAGAAAAGGCAAGGAATTCAGAAAAGAGTGTAGTAGCCCTGTTGACACTTTGATTTTAGGACTCCTGACCTCCATAGATTTAGGATAATAAATCTGGATTATTTTAAGCCACTAAGTCTGTGATGATTTTTTGTTGAAGCAATAGGAAGCTCATACAAATGCCTACCTTGAAGTCTGTAGAGAAGACTAGAGCCGGTGTATGTTATGCATTGGTAGATGATCAATACATTGCCTCTTCACAGTCCCTATGTGCTTTCTGAGGCTGGTGGTAGAGTTCCCTGGCCTGAAAGCATTGGCCATAGTTACAAAAGTAATGCTGGCATTAAAATGTACACAGTGTTTTATAGTTTATAAAGCTACTTAATGGGCATTATTGAATTTAAAACTCAGAAGGGAATCATTGTAAGTTAGAAATGTAAATATAGAATTTAAAATTGTAACTATAACTAAAGAATTCCCTATTTTACACATGGAGGAACCATGGTTTCTGGAGAATTTGACCTTCCTTTACAGACGCAAAAGGAATAAGAATGAAATCTGAAATTGTATTTCTGGATTCTGCATTCAGGATCTTCTCCCCATTTCTATCTATCTTGCGCTGTTCCTGCTTGTGATGAAAGCCTGGGGTATAGCTTCTTTTTTGTTTGCACCTCTTCTTTTTATGGTGAAGATAAAAATTCAAAGACAAAGACCACAGCCTCTGTCTCCCTTTCTTCTCTCCATCCCAACCCTAACTAAGTCCTAACAAAAGAAGTTCCCTTAGTGGGTTTTTTAAAAAAAATTATTTTTTCTTCCAGGTTTTTTTTTTTTTCCCCTTGGAAACCTTTCTAAACTTGAAAGTAGCCTTCCTTCTTAAAGGGATTCCTTCCTGATTATGTATCACATAGTGGTGGAACACAAAATAGCCAGTCTGGCTTCTGTTTTGTTGCTTTCTTGCTACATTTGTAGAACAATTCATTCAATCTCACTCAGTTTCAGCCTCCCCTCCTGAAAGTCCAATGGCATTGCTATATTACTCTGAAATGTTATTTTCAGAATAACAGCTTCAAATGGTTTGAAAGCTTTTAAAACATTTTGCTTCCATTTAAATGCATGTTTCAAACCAGGCTTCCAAATGTCCAGTGATTCAAAAACACCTTTAGGTAATATCTTCAAAGTAAATTCCAGCCACTGATTGACAGAAATGAACTCCTAGGGTGTTGAAATATACATCTACTCTTTATTGCCACATCCACTTAAGCACTTCACAATGTGGAGTCAAATCTGTTAGAATAGCCCTTTGGACATGTTTGTCTTGTTGGATTCAGGATGTATTCATTTCTGGCTGCCAAGGGTGTAGTTTGCTTCTCTTTAGGGTGCTCAGTTTGAACTGACATCTGTTACAGATACTGCCTGACTAACGAAGCCTTTTTATTTTCTTAAAGTGTGATGTGACCCAGGGCAGCTCAAGGATGAAAAAAAGAAAGACAAATAAAACAAGAAAGACCAAGATTTCACACCAAAATACATTTTTAAAGGGATGCATGATGCATTTTTTTCATTACAGTTTAGGAACGCAAAGCACAGACGCTAGGTTCTGTTAATCCTTAAATCGAGTTTTCGGCAGGTGCCGCCTGCTGTCGCCCCATAGGGTTCTTTGACCGTGACTTACATGCTCTGTCCACTTTAACAGGGAAGATCAGAGGCTTGAGATCTTTTATGAATTTCCCCTGAGGGAGAACGTGGCTAGTTATGCAGAGTAAATTAAACAGCCTGGGATAAACAAAAAGGCTATCACCATTGTGATGATTCCATTTAGTGTGGTGAATTTGATTTCAGAAACTGTGCAGAGTTGTGAAGTCAGAGGTAAGACTCCCTCAACACGCCAAGGTGATTAATTATTGGCTGAGGTGGTAGAAAAAATAAGGAAACAGTCTCTTTCTAATGCCTTACCTCCTGACTCTATTTTTCAGACTCATTTCAAATATTTAGGGTCAAGGTAGACCACCTTGCCCCAGATAGAAAAGACCAGTGAGTATCTGGAGACAAAAAAGTTGATCACGATCATTGTTACTGACCGTTGCCAACACTAGTCTGTTTTTTTTTTTAATTATATCACATGTCATCCTCATGAAAGACATTTGGAGGTGATGGAGTAACCCCTGTTGTAAAGATGAGGAAACAGAGGACAGAAGTGTTTAGGAACTTGGCTGAAATTGTCAAGGCAATAAATGGAGAGTCTTAAAGCTATTTGAACTCTGAATCTTTTGCTGTACCTGCTACAAAATAACATCATCTCCATAAAACACTGGGGAAAAAATCTCTTTATGGCAAGATTACTCTACAAAAGAGTGCAATACAAGATCCACTTTATCCTTTTATAGTCAATGCCTTTTCCTGACTCACATACCATAGGTCAGTTGGAATTGAGAAATATGTTAAGATATAATGGTTATCATCCAGCCATTGATGTAGGATTTCTTTTATATCCCCAAGTTGATTTCCTTTTTTTTTTTTTTTTAAGATTTTATTTCTTTATTTGAGAGGGAGAGAGAGAGAAGGAGAGAGAAAGTGAATGAGTGGGGGCAGGGGTAGAGGGAGAGAATCCCAAGCCTGTTACAGGGCTTGATCTCCCAACCCATGAGATCATGACCTGAGCCGAAACCAAGAGTTCAACGCTTAACCAACTGAGCCACCCAGGCGCCCCTATCCAAGTTGATTCCTAAAATGTCAATTTAAATCCCTGAGGGTGGGGACTTGGCTTTGTTTACATTTTACTGCTGACTTAATAAGTGAATGGGAAAAATCACAGGTTCTGTCCAAACTGTAGGGGTGATAACAATTCATTTGGCCATCTATAACTGCTTCAAATACAATATTTAATTTTTCAAGGAAATACCACCTTGGAATAAATGATAATTTGAGGGGGTAAATGACAATATATATTTGCAGGTGGGACACTATTTGTGCATCAAATCCAAATCTCTCTCAGCAAATTGAGCTCACTGGTATGCACTAGTGGAGAGAACAGACTCAACAGGCCACCCAACTAGACTTTGCTTTGGAAACTCAAAGAGGCAAAGAATGATGAGCAGTGCAGAGAATCTGATCTGGAGGTTTCTCAGAGGCCCAACACTGAGACAGCATGGACTCTGGGGAGAAACGATGAGAGCAAGCCCAAATCCCAGGAAGCAGCCCCAGGATGGGGTCACTGTACAGATGTGAGTAAGTGTACAGATTCGGAAAAGTACAAGGAAATAGAAGGTGAAGCGTTAGTCACATGACAAAGAATCACCTGTCTATGTGATCTTTCATTCATCCACGCATATAGATAGTAATTGCTCTCAGCACCTGCACTTTGAATGCAGAGAACCCGAAACATGGGGTTACGGAGGTGCTGGACAGAGTGTGAGAATAAAATACTACCTCCGGCCTCACTCTGCTAGACGAGACCAACATGCAAAAGGAGCAACTACAATGCGATTTTGTTGCTATTGTGAATAGAGGCAGAAAGAGTGCCGCTCATGTCCAGACAGCAGTGTGATGTACTCTGATTGTTGAGTTCAAATGGTTGTATTAACAAGATTACCTTTGACTTGGATTTTGAGGAAGATTATTCTTTTGACATAAGAAGAAACAGAGAAAAGAAAATAAAGATCATTCCAGAGAGAAAGTAAAAAAAAAAAAAAGTTAAAAATGTTAGAGTGATGACAAGAAACAGCCTATTTGTCTTTTTTGAGAAACTGATTATAAAAAATAGATACCTCTCCCCAGGAAAATGCAGGTATCTATTTCCCCCCCAAGTTTACTTATACTTATCAGGGGCATTACACTCTTTCCTTAAATTAGATTTGCCACTTCCAGCAAAGAGCATTTTGCGGGATGTGGGCACAGTGACTTTGCTCTCGAAGCCCATGCCAACGCATTCATGTTTACTGCACAGCCGGCTTAATCGCAAGAAGACCTCCCAGACAGAGATCATGTTTCAAATGCGCTGCAGTACTTCTTTCCACGAGAGACTTTTATGTTGTGTGTTTTTTTTTTATTCCTCTCTGTTCACTTTGGGGATAATTGTTTGCATTTGTAATATGTGCAAGCACAACATCTGCCTCCAAGTGAGCTCCTGTGTTCACTAGTCAATGAAGCAATGAAGCATTTGAAATGCAAGAACATTTCTCAAAACGCTGTTGCTTGTTAATAATTCTTCATGCTTGGAATGTTGCATCTCTTGCACCCTGAGCCTATTAATCTTGAAACTAACACAAGTTACATGGTTCTCATTATGTGCCGTTGAAGAATACAATAGAAAAGCAGAGTGAGCTCTCGTTGGAATCTTTCAGGCAAATATTTTGGGGAGTGGATCTTACTCAAGGAATGAAGAATTTTATTAAAGTAATATTTTATTTATTGGATTAAAAACTTAGCCTGCCAGACTCTGCGAGAAAGCTTTTTCTAAAAAATCAATAAGATAAGAGTATTAATCTAGTAGAAAAATGAAGTTGGCCCATAACTACATTAGAAGATATTCAACCCCACCAGGAATTGCAATTAGTAAAAAATATAAAAAAGGAAATGCCCTTTTCTTCACTTAAATTCCAAACCTGAAAAATGAAGGGTAATACCTCACACTTGTTAGGGAGGGTAAAACCAAGAGTACAAATTCGTGTAAGTTTTCTGGAGGGTAATTTGGTGTATTGTGCCAAAATTTGAAGAAAAAAATGTCATAATATGGGCTTAGCAATTCCTCCTTTTAGAGTGTGTCTGCAGTGTTATAAATTTCTAAATACATTTGTACAGAAATGGTCATTGTTAAAATGTGTAACATATCGAAAAATTGAAAAACTAACTAAAAATTGAAAATTAACTAAATTTCCTAAAATAGGATCGGTCTACTACATATATCATGTGGGTCCATGTGAAAGACCCTGCAATCAATCTCTATCTATCTATCTACATATTTGTATGTAGTATATTTATGAACATATACTTATTGTCATAGAAAGAAGTTTACAATGTTCATTGGGGAAATTGTCAATTGAAAATACTTGAAACAAAAATTATGAGTATGAGTTGTTAAAAATTATTTATATACATTTTACAGAGAAAAGTTTGGAAGCATATACAAAGAATGTCAATAGCTGTTATCTCTGGATAATAGGATTTTAAGTTACTTGTTTCTATTTGCTTGCATTTTCTCAGCTTTCTCAATTACCGTGTGTTATTTCTTTATAATGCAAAACATGGGACATATATCATATGACAACAAAAAGAAAAGCAGAGTTCATTTAATATTTTATTACAGAAACTGGATAGAGATACAACTTTAACTGTGAATATTTTTAAGTTTGGTTTTCTTCACTCTTCACTCAACATTCACTCCCCCACCCTCTGCCACTGCATGTAAGGGAAACACTCTACTAGATGAAGCAAACTAAATGAGCAGATGTGGATGAAAAGTCTACGATTAAATTCCATGTGCAGAAGCTATGGAGCAAATCTACAATGGCATATTGGCCAATTCAAGACTCAATTAACAGAAAATTTGCAATCTGGTCAAAATAAATGTTCAAATAAAATGGTAATATGCCTTCTACTGCCTCATAACGATAAATGAAATTTCATAAACGAGATGAATAGAAGGAATATTTTAAAATTTCGAATTTTCTTCCAACTCTCAGTGCGGCCAGGGAATGATGTTAATGATAGCACACAGCTGTAATTTCATATATAAATCAAATCATGCCCCAACCTTGTCATGAAAGGAAACAGAGCCTCTCTGGCCCGTCTAGTGAACTGAAGGAAATCAGGTTTTGAATCACTCACTTTTTGTCAGTCATTCACCAGGCATGTATGGAACGCCTCTGAGAGGCACAGTACAGTTTTAGACCCTGGAGGAGGATTAACATCACGGTCATGGTCATCATGGAGTTTGGAAACAATCTAGAACTAAGACACATGCAACGTCAAGTAACAGTGAAGAGGTGTATGTTCTTACACATCTAGATCAGTGGTACAGACCCTTAGCAAGAGGCTAAGAAAGCACATGGAAGGAGTTCTTCTGATGAACAGGATTACAGGATACAGAACAGAGAGGGAAAGGCCAGTCCAAAAAAAGGAATATGGTCATGTGAGGAGTGCAATATTTTCTGTTGAAATTATTTCTTAAGTAGTTTTGTAGGGAATGCATGTGTGGAAAGCTCCAAATATAATGTAGACAAAGCATAATCTTCTCTTGGACTGTTGAATTGAGAAGTAGGAAAACAGTATGCAGGGGTAGAAAGGAATGTAGAGTTGGCTCTAAGATGGAATATTTGCTGGGTTATGTTTTATTTATTCATTAAACGTATTAGGATTGCCTGCCATGTCCCAGGAAGTATGCAGGGCACTGGCACTACGGTGTGAACAGAACATAGGTCTTCACTCCCATAAAGCTATTAAGAACACGGTTCTGATAGGGGCATCTGGATGACTCAGTCTTTTGGCTCGGGTCATGATCTCAGGGTCATGAGATCAAGCTGGAGTTGGGTTGTCAGCTCCGTTCTGAGCGTGGAGCCTACTTAAGAGTCTCCCCCTCTTTCTGTCCCTCTCCCCTTCCCCCAGCTCATGCTCTCTCTCTCTCAAAAAAAAAAAAAATACAGTTCTGATAAAACATTTTATGATCGGGGCGTCTGGGTGGCTCAGTCGTTAAGCGTCTGCCTTCGGCTCAGGTCATGGTCCCAGGGTCCTGGGATCGAGCCCCGCGTCAGGCTCCCTGCTCAGCGGGAAGCCTCCTTCTCCCTCACCCACTCCCCCTGCTTGTGTTCCCTCTCTCACTGTGTCTTTCTCTGTCAAATAAATAAATAAAATCTTAAAAACAAAAAAACCCAAAACTTTTTATGATCAATTTATCATTCACTCTGTATACATATAAAGGAGCTTATTGGTACATATGTCCATTAAAATAAAGTTAAAAATAATGAAAAATATCATCTTCATGGTAATGTCTCTCAAATGAGTCCATTAGAGAAATAATAAATATTAGTATAGATTCTTCACATGAATCTCTCTTTTAGTCAGATATGGTAGTGTGATGGCTTTCAACTTTTTCTTAATGGAACCCACAGTAAGAAATATATTTTATATCAATCTTGGTATACACACACACAAAGAGGAAACAAAAGTTTCACAAGAGAATTAAAAAAAAAAATAAAGAAGTGAAATTATAAAGTGTGTAGAAAAGTATGTAGAAATATATAAATAATAAATAAATATACTAAATATATAAATATATAAATATTTAAATAAATATTTAAAATAATAAATATATTTTAAATATATAAGTATATTTAAATAAATATTTAATAAATATTAAATAAATAAAAATAAGTATATATTTAAATAAATATTTAAGTAAATAAATATAAAATGTATAGAAAAGATAGTATTAGGACATAGAAAAGAATAAATTTGTCCTTACTTCACACTATACATAGAAATCAACTGTAATAATATTATAAAGCTAATTGCAAAATAAAAAAATTAACATTTTAATTTACAGGAAAGTATATGAGCTAACTTTGAGCTATGGAAGATGTCTTAAACAATGCAGGAAAACACACAACCTACAGCAAAGGATAAAAAAATTGGCAGCATTAAAGTGAAAACAAACACACCTCTATATATCAAATGATTAAATGCAAAAGGAAAGATAAACACTTTTACTTCACGTAACCAGCAAGGGCTAAAAAGCCTACTGTATAAAGATTTCTTTTAAAAAAAAGACAAAAACCGTCCAAAAGCAAAACACATTTCAATGGAGAAAAGGGGAAGGAATATGAGTAGGTGATTAACATTAACAAAACCATCAAAATGCAATAAATACCTAAAAAGATGCTCAACTTCATTACCAGCCAAATGCAGTGAGATACCTTTTTTTTTTTAAGATTTTATTTATTTATTTGAGAGAAAGAGTGAGTGAGAGAGAGAGAGAGAGAGCACATGAGCAGGGGGAAAGGGAGAAGCAGGCTCCCCACTGAGCAGGGAGCCTGATGTGGGGCTCAGTCCCAGGACCCTGAGATCATGATCTGAGCTGAAGGCGGATGCTTAACCAACTGAGCCACCCAGGAGCCCCGAAATGCTATTTCTTAACTCTCAGTATGGGAAAGCTAGTTTCATAGTACAGATACTGGTTAGAATGTGAGTTCTTATATACTGCTGGTGGAAATGTAAATCATACCATCCATTTGAGGAGCAATTTGGCAAAATATAATACTAGAGATGCTCTTGTATGTATATTTAAGTAGACCTATACAAAAAAGTTTTTTTGCATCATTGTAAAAGCAAAATGAGAAACAACCTCAATGTCTATCAACAGGATGAATAATTAAATCATGGCATATTGAGCAAAGGAATATTATGTAGAAGTTCAAACCAATGAACTAGAGATACTTGCATCATTGTAGGTAAATCTCACCAAATAACCCTGGGTGATAAAAACAGATTATATAAGAATAGTAAAGAGTAAGATTTACATATTTCAAATATGCTCTGTTGTCTTATATTTACATGAATAGCATCATTTTTTTTTTAAAGATTTTGTTTATTTATTTGGCAGAGAGAGACACAGCGAGAGAGGGAACACAAGCAGGGGGAGTGGGAGAGGGAGAAGCAGGCTTCCCGCCAAGCAGGGAGCCCGACGCGGGGCTCGATCCCAGGACCCTGGGATCATGACCTGAGCCGAAGGCAGACGCTTAACAACTGAGCCACCCAGGCGCCCAATAGCATCATTTTTATTATAAATGCTTGGTAATGATAAACCCGAACTCAGGATAGTGGTTGCTGCTTGTGTTGGAAGACCCTAAAACCATCCTCAGACTTGAGGGTTTGATAGAATGACTCAGATCACAGAAAAGCTTTTATACTCATGGTTATGGTTTATTACACAGAGAAAGGATCCAGATTAAAATCAGCAAGGGGCAAGGTGCCTGGGGAGAAGTCTAGGAAAATCCAGGGGCAAACTTCCCTGCATCTTCTCCCATGGATGACAAAACATGTGAAGCACTGCCAATCAGAAGAGTCACTGAGTCTTGTTAGGTGCCTGAGTGTCCGCATGAGACTTGACCTCAGCTGCTCGGAAGTGAGCCTCCAGAGCAAAAACAGGGTCCTGCTGATCAAACTGGTACTACCTGAGGAAAGACCTCAGCAACATAAAAGCACTCTTAAGACTCTTCCAAGGGCTCAGAGCTCATCTCCTAGGAGTCAGCTCAGGGCCAATCCCAAAGACAAGCCTTCCTTGGGAATGTATAGGATTTGAGCAACTCCATTTCCACTGGGCTGACACCTTCTCAAGCACTTCTAGAAAGGTAAGATGGGGCTGGGATCAGCAAAGAGTACACAAGGGGCTTCAAGGTGAAATGTAGTTTATTTCTTAAATTGGGAGGGAGTGTGTATATGCGTGTCAATTATATAATTCTCTAGACATTTTTATGCTTACTTGCATAAAATTACAGAAAGTCCATGTACTAGGGGAATATCACTTAACCCAAGTTGTCTAAAAATAGTTAAGATAAATGATATTTGAATCATAAATAGTAATAATTTTTACAAAAGTAAAGTCATAAAATATGTTTGGTTTTGGCTTGAGAGTAGTCCACCTATCAAAGAATACATCTCATTAGTGAAAATAATGTCAGAATTTTTCTCTTGATGTGCATTCTTTTTCATTTTGTTTTTAGAGATATGGAATAATCTCAGCATTATTTCACTATCTAGGAGGCAATCTATGACTGTTGGTTTCTCCCAATTTTACACGAATCCAAGTTATTACACATTCTCCAAATACATCATAATGATTTTTGTCCTTGTCCTTTGTCTACTCCTGCTTTTTAAAATTCCTTCAATGGTCTTCCTTTAGTCCACGCTGCGTTAAGACTCCACTTAGACGCCACCGTATCAGTGACGAGTTCCATCACCACCACTATAATAATAATGGCTAGTGTCTACTAAGTAGCAGGGAGCATTCTGAGGGCTTCACAGGCACTAAACCCTTCAATCCTTACAACACCCAGTGAAGTAGGTGTTGTCATTCCCATTTCATCAGCAACAGAAACTTAGCCAAGGTCACACAATTCCTAAATGGAGCATGGAGCATGGGACCAGGCTGTATGACTGCAAGGTCTGCCTGTGTAATCACAATGCTCTGCTGCAGTCCACCGCCCCCCTTATCTCCAGCATTTTTATGCTTCTATTGTCCCTTGTATATAACTTTATTGTTGAATTTGTCACATTATGGAATGATTTGTGGTTGTCTCCTTCACCAAGCGGTATGTTCCTTGAGGTCTTATGGAATCCTCATACCCCTGTGAAGTGCCTAGGATATAGCAGGAGTTAAAGACATTTATTTAATAAATTAAAGACTATAGATTTTACTATTTCATTGGGATATATAATTCAGTCTTAAAAAAAAGGTAGTGTGTATAGGAAGTTTCAGTAGAGAAATGCCGGGGGGTGGGTGCGTGGTGGTGGATAAACCTTTAAATACTTTCATTTTATTTGTATTTTAATGAGAACACCAAATGATTCAGTCAAATGTATAAGCTACTCTTGTTTATTTATTTGGGGTAGTTACCAGATTATTTTCATGGAAATATATTAGCACTTCAACGTGGACGTGGCAGCTATAAATTAAAAATCCAGCAATACGTGTTTATCACATTTTTCTTAACCAAATGAATAAATATTCGATAATATTTTGATTATAATAATCTATAACACATATTAAGGACTCACATGCACATACTTATTTCTGTTTATTTTATAAACACATCACATACAAACACACTTATATGTGTTTCTTCCTTCCTTTTTTTTTTATTCCATTTGCAAAACCATTTTCACATTCTCTAAGAAAATATCCACTATAGATCACTGAAGAAAGAAAACCTACAACATTTACCTAGTTAGTTCCTGTTTTAAATTATTGAATTGTATTGAATGTAAAAGGAAGATTATCTGGGATACTGTCCAAGGCAGACCTACTCACCATTTAACTTATCACCTTTTAAGGGGGTTGCCAAAAAGGATGCTGGCTTTTGACAAAATAGCTTTCTTCCATATTTGATACACTCAATCTCTACAAAAAATGACTACGGCCATTTTTTCCTTGTCTTTCTTTCATTTTAAACATTCTACCTGCTTACCTTCTTCAATTTGGGGTTTATTTGACTTCCATGGCAAAGAAAATGACCCTTTCTTACATTAAATCTTGACGTTGGCAGTGTAAGTTAACAAATGCATTTCCAAGCACATCAGAAGGGGCACATGCATCACAACAATAAACATTTGAGCCTGAACCACTAACTCTTATTTTTCTTGCTTTTAGATTCAACACTGTTAATGGCAAATAAAAGCCCAAGCCCTTGGTACCAGAATTAGTATTAGAAGGAATTCATTGTAAGAAAAGTGCCTTTGTGAGTAGGTACAGGGGTTAGTCCAGGACTGTTCCAAAAGGAAATCTTGCTTTGCATTCTAGCAAACACAAAAAAGCCCCACAAAGGAGGCAGACATCATCTTCTATCATCCCACCCTAAATGAAAGAAAGAAAGCAAGCTGAAAATTGGTAGAAGAGTTGATTTCACTACATGTTTATATTAATAGGGTATTTGACTTTTGAATGCTTCATAAACCTTGTTATGCTCTGTGCTGTTTGAAGGAGTAAAATAGCTGGAATGCTGCCAGAACCCTTAATTGGAACCAGCTTAGCAGGGGCTGACAAGGTTTCCTAGTGTTTAGTTTCAAACTTATTATAAAAATGTAAAATTATGTGCCATTTATTTTCTATTCCTCTTTGGTTTATGCCTGTAAAGGTAACACTTAGCTGCATTAGGAAATAAACTCGTTTTTCCCTTGTCTGCCCCAGGCTAGTGCTCTGAATCCAGCAGTATGGGTATTGTCTTTGCTAATTAGCTATGGCCTCACTTCCGTCGCAACAGAGAATGTCCCAGAGATCCTACCCCCCATGCATTTTGATTATTGGCTAAATGATCACTCAACTGGCTAACCCATGGTCGAGTTACTGAGCTGTGTGGTCAATCTGTCGCCGATGTGGTGAACAAGGCCACGGAAATATGGTCAAAGATGGCTCTGGGGGCCTCTTAGGTGTCTCCTACCAAAGGGTCACATTCACTATTGGTCAAATATCACAAGCAGGCTTTTGGTTTTATTTCAAGCCCTGAGAAATAGATGAGCTTTATGCTTTCTGCCAAATTTTAGGGAATTAAATTCTTTTTATTTTGTTTTTTAGTTGGGCTTTTCAGCTTCAATTGGCTCTAGTGTTTCAACCTGTCTATAATGCTTATTATACTGTTGCCTGGCATTGGAAAAAAAGAATTCCGTTCCTTAAAAAAAAAAATTAAGTGCCTCTCTGTGCTAATGACACCAATGTGTGTATAAAACGTAATTCCCGCCTCGAGATTATTAATCTGTTTGGGATGCAACAGAAATTTGAACAAATACTTTAGAATTAAAGATGAGTAAGTTCTGATGCCAAATGTTATCTGGTTAGCTGACGTAGAGGCAGCCTACCCTAGCTTTTTACTAAAATATCTATGAGGGCACAGAAAAGGATTAAAAACTCAACCTAGGTGTTCTCTGGTTCCACACTGGAAGTCGTAACTCCATCCTAATAACAAATTAGAAGCCAAAAAGACTAAAAGGTCAACAAGTTCTTTTAGATCCACAGAAAAGAGAAGGGCAGACTCAGGGCAATCCACTGAATCCCAAGATAGGAGAGACAAATGGGTGAATACGGGGGTCATGGCTTACTGGCGCAGAGAGACTCACAAACAGAAGCCGCCTGGGAGCCAGCACCTGGGTAGAAAAACCTGAACTGTAATTGGTGAATTGCTGGAGGGCCGGTGTAGATACCTCTGAGAGTTAAAAACTCCAAGGGGACCCCGTCACAGATGGGCTCCCACCATATTGTGAGATTTACCTCCAGGAACTCAACCAGGTTCCTACAGTAAATATCCAGGGAAAATCTCCTGTTTCTAGCAGAGGAGGGAATAGAAGGAATTTTGAAATATAGCAGAGTACTCGGTTCTTCTTAACAAGACCTACCTGCAGGGCTAGTTACCCAGAGCCTAACCTGCTGGGGTGTTATCAGAGCCTGGCTGACCTGGTGAAGGCAAGTACCCAACTCCAGCTCAATCTCACCATCCTGTCCCACCTAAGGGGGAAAGAAAAACGGAGAAAAGCTTGTGTCATTCGTAGTCCAGAGGTACAGGCTCACTAGAAAACTTTTCATACCACCAGAGGACTCTTGCCCTCCCTTACACCTCACTACCACATCACTAAAGGACTATTTAAAGCAGTTCCTTTTACCCAGTACATCCTATCCAGTTACCAAGAAAAAAATTGCAAGGCAAATATCAAAATGAGAAGAAACAGAGCAGACATCAGAAGCAGACCTGGCAGGGATATTGGAATTATCAGACTGGGAACTGAAAACAACTATGACTAATATGCGACGGGCTCTAATGGGTAAAGTAGACAGTGTGCAAGAACAGATGGGCAATGTAAGGGGAGAGATAAGAATCTTAAGAAAGAAGCAAAAAGAAATGCTAGAGATCAACAACACTGTGACGGAAATGATGAACACCTCTGATGGGATTATTAGTAGGCTTTTGCTGCACCAGTCCACAACACAAGGGAACATGACTTCCACATTGCCAAGTCCAATGAACTATTCTTGGCTTTCATTTTATGTGGTGCATCCAGTAATATTTTATACCAATGTTCATTCCTTCTGTCCTTCTACACGTTCTTCATTTGGCTTTCAGGACACAGCTCACTTCCCACCCTCCATCACCCCTTCCCATTCTTCTTTTCTGGTTCCTACAACGTTTTCCTATCTCCTAATGCTCACGGCCCTTGGTCCTCTTTTCCCCACTATCTACATTTATTATCCCCAACTTAATCTAATTTTGTGGCTCAGGATACCATCTATATTCTGACATGTCTCCAAAGTTTACACTCCAACCAAACATCTTACTGCACTCCAGTCTCCTCTATCCAATTTAGGTCAATGGTGGAAGGGATGCCATGGAGCATCTGCATTTCATGGAGTTGTTCAAAGACGCAGGCTGATGGAAGTTTTCTATCATCTGCAGATGAGGAAGGAAGGTCATGGATTACATCTCATGCTTCATTCCAGAATTGACATGCATCATAGGAACACTCATATGGCCTCACATAACTGCAAGAGGTTTGGGTTCTCCCATGGATATTCAGTGAGCACATGATATACTGCCATATTGGACTGTAAGTGATACAGATTTATAGGAAAGAAATTGTACATATTCATACACACACACATAGAAATAAAATAAAGTATATATATAATTTATATATTTATAGACATCGCATATGGACAATAGAATTATGTTTTAATTTCAGCTTTCTCTTTTTCTGCATTTTCTATTTTTCATGATGCACATTTACTGCCTTTGCAATAATAAAAAGGTTAATTTTGATTCTGTAACTAAAAGCAAATGTTGGGACCAGAGTGTGGCAGTCCTCTGTGCAACACTGGACCATAATGAAAGGGACAGGGAAGAGGAGGGCATGGAGATTGAAAGACAATGGACTCAGGGCTGGAGGAGATTTTACCAGGGAGGGAAATGTGGAAGACATTTGTGAAGAAAATTTTACGAGAAAGGAAGAATTCCTAAGTGCCATGGAGAGGAAACCAGGAGGCAGATTTGGGGCTGCCGTACCAGCTCAGCTGATGGGATGGCTTGGCTCCTGGGAGAGATGGACAGTGGTAAATGTTAAGAAGTGGTTCATAGGAATGAAGAAGCAGAAATGGAAACAGTGGCCATACGAATAGGGCTGCAGAGGTGGACAGAGAATGTTTTGTGTAGAAGGTGAAATGTACTGAGCTGTTATCCTAAGGAAATAAGCCTGCAAAGGAAGCTGGGCTGGGCTGTAATCTCAATATTGCTAAGGAATGTATATATGTATCATGCAGGTTGGTAGCTCTAAGAGAGAAAACGGGCTATAAAGTGCTATATACTTAAAGGAAAAGCTCCATAAGTGATTGGAAGACAGATTGGTTTTAGGATGATGATATCTGGATATGAGAGAGGGGGATGTAAATGTCATTTGAATTTATAATGCCAGATTTGAAACTGATTCTTTTCTTGGTGGGCAGGAGGAGTGGCTCTTTCTGTTATAGTCAAGGTAGAAACTGGGTCCTGATACCGGCAACCTGAGATTGAGGTGAAAGCCACGTCTTGATACAAAGAAGATGGATCCCATTGTCCAATTCGGACAACGTTTATTTGATTCTGAAATTGGCATCTATTGTTTCTTGGATAAATCTATTCCTATTACTTGAATTTATGAATGTCTGAGTTATTTTTAGAATAATCCAGCAGACCTTGAGCAATTACTAAGCGGGGGGGTGCACGCCAAGATCAGGAAAATGTTCTTTGCATTTGGCAATTTAAGGACAATTGGTCACTATGTCCAGAAGAGTTTCAAAAGGTTAATGTGATGGAAGCCACTTCAATGGGTTGGCTGAGGAGTAAATAGGAGGAGAAGATATAGGGAAAAACTAGCGTGCATAGCTCTTTTAAAAGGCTATGCCTTTTAAAAATCCTTTATGCCTTTAAAAAATCCCTTCAAAGGGATTAAGAGAGATCTGTTCATTAAGGGAATGTGCAAGTGTGTGGTTTTTGTATACACACATGGAAAGAGTTAAAAGTATGTATTTCTTACCTTTCCTTTAAATAATTTTTTAAGTTGAACAGTTGTTCCTTTTGGCCCTTGTAGAATTTTGTAGATGCAGAAAATGTAGATTTGTTTTTAATCAGTGGAAGTTAACCTAAGGTTACAAGGGTCTTGGAAACTAAGGCAAGACCAAGCAAGCTGGTCTTGAAGTTCAAACTTATATTCACTCTTTATTTTTCTTTTTTCTTTTTTTTCTTTAATATTTTATTTATTTATTTCACACAGAGAGAGAGAGCACAAGCAGGGGAAGTGGCAGGCAGAGGGAGAAGCAGGCTTCCCGCTGAGCAGGGAGCCTGATGTGGGGCTCGATCCCAGGACTCTTGGATCACGACCTGAGCCGAAGGCAGCCACCCAACTGACTGAGCCACCCAGGAGCCCCTAAAGTATTTTTGAACATGTCATTTATAAAGACATCTAACACGGTTGGGGGGTCTGCTGGTAACAGCACTTTATTTTAGAAGCAGTTTGTCTCTGGCCCATAATTTTGCACTTGGGCCAAGAGGAACAGAGTTGCAGCTAACTCCACATACCTTCTTGACTAACTCTCAATTGTTTTAACTTGAGCATGTGTCTTAAGGTTCCACCATTCACCAAGTGCCTACCAGAGCATTCCTTCCAACAACAGAGTCATATTCCTTAGAGACTTCCTGGCAAATACATTTTCCCCATCTCATTATTACTACCTGTGAATTTTAGCTCCCCCTATAGATTAGCTTTCTGGCTATCTGACAAGCTCCTGCCCCACCCCCAGTGCAGTTTTGCTCACAATCTCCAACCTCTAGATTATTGGATTTTGGTCGATGAACTCTTTGTTAAGCCATACTACTTTATTCATCACCCCCTGTTAGAACAGCCTCTGGTTTCATATTTGGCAGGAAGTTCTAAGATAAGATGATAAACTGAGTGTGATGCACGGCTAGGCAGTCATAAAATGCAAGACCTACTGATTTCAGCCACTTTGCTTACAGTACTTACAACCAGGCTATAGATGAATGATTAAGCTCCATCACCAGTACATGGAGAAACTCTGTGGCAAACATGAGGAATAATTCACCTGTCAAACACTGATAGTAAACAGGGGGAGAAATACCTCCAAATTATTCCCATTATAAAAAAATCAAGGGAAGGAAACAAACCTGAGAATGCAAAAAGGATAAGCATGTGGAAATTTTCTTTTTCTTCTGAAAAACCATATTGTTGTTTTTGCCCTTTTAAAGAGTACAAGCTAAAGGCCCCTTACTAAGACCTCTGCCTGACATTGCCATTAAAGAAATGGATTATAAAAGAGCAGAAAACGCCAGCCCTGGAGGTTCTGTGAAAATACTGGTCATGGGGAATAGGAATTGGAAAGCAAAGACTGTTCATGCCGAATTTATCTTCTCCGGTGCAAAGGCTTTTTGCCTCCTCTCCCCCTCAAGCCCATGGGTGGAAGCAATGAAATTCACTGACATAACTGGGCCAGTTGCTTTTTATTTCAAGTATGCTGTGAGGAATACTTGAAAGCAATCATCTGTGCTCAGTAATTGGCTGATAAAGCTCAATATCCTCAGCAATTACAGTCACTGTTCATTCAGGAAATCCTCCATACATCATTTGAAAGCAGGGCAAAATTGTAAATTATTCTAATACCAACCTGTGTAACACTAGTAGAACATACTGTTATAGTGCGGGGAACAGATTTAGACGCCAAATGGAAATTCTCGTCAGAGAAAACACAGGTCACTGCAGTTTCAAGGGGAACTGAGAAGGACAGGGGAGGAGGGACAGACGTGGTGAACCTGGGTTATTCCCAGAGCAAATCTGCCTGCAGGACAGGTCTCCCAAGAATGACGAGATTTACAAAAAGAACAAACCACAACAGATACCCTACCTGAGATTAAGACTCCAAAACTGGTGAGCTGAATATGCCTGTAAAGAAAAGGACAGGGGAGGGACAGAGAATGGCTAAAGAGTGACCCCAACAACAAAACAGTCAGTGATTAGGTGTCCCACCGCCAGGGAGTTCTGCGGTCTGTCAAATAGGGAAGAAATTTAGCAAATGAATTCTGAGACCCTGTAGAGAGATGAAATCTTCAATAAAGACTCTTGGAAGGAAATCACTCAGGTCAAATAGAAAGGATGAGGCAGGAATAAGAAAAAGAAGAAATGAATGTCAATAACCCAGACACCAGTCCGGGCCCCATTCTGTCTTGCCCATCTCCCAGCATGGAACTGGGGCCATCCCCCTGAATGAGGACGGGGTCTTGAGATGGTTTTCTGCAAAAGAAATGGAAGAGGATGTTTTAGGAAAGTTTCTAGAGAATACTTATTTTCTCCTTGATCAAAAGGAGGAAAGCTCTGATCTTGAGTCTCGGGCCAGCTTCCTTTCCCTACCCCTCTTTCCATTTCCTGTCTTTAGATGTGGTTGTGGTGCTTGGATCTGCAGCAGCCACTGTCTGATCATGAGGTAACACATTTAAGGAATAAAGGAAATACTAAAAACGATAAGTAGGAGGATATGAAGAATCTAGAACAATAGCTTAACTCTGGCAATCACTTACCTACATCTAAATAGAGTCTTTTTTTTTTAAATCTAAAAAAATCAATAAATATGGTATGCTACATGCTCTACCTACAGGATCTTAGCAAAACATTCCATTTCCCTGGACCTGTTTCTTGAACTATAAAATGGAAATGACTTCTTTGCAAATAAATTAAGTAAGATATGCAGGTAAAGATGCTAGATGAGTATAAATTTCTTCCCAAGAGAATTAAATGTACTCTGCATAAATCTACCGCATTTCAGAACATGAAATTTTTTTTTTAAATGAGAGAGTGACATTTGCATTTAGAAAGCAGGAACTCATGAGACATTCATTATTATACCCATTCTTTCCAAAGAGTCACTTATTAATCTTCAGCAAATTATTTAATTCTCTAACCTGTTCTTCCACATGGGTCAGATTAGAGATGTAATGCTTTTCCTACCTGAGGAATGGGGCTGTTCTGAAGATTGAAGCTGGTAAAATACTTGAAAACTGAAAGGAAAATACTGTAATATGTAAATGTATAATGTTAATATATCATTAATATAATATATTTTTATATATGAGACTAGCATGTCCCTGCTTCTGCCTAACATGGAGTTCAAATGCTGAACAATTAATTTTTTAAAGATTTTATTTATTTACTTATCAGAGAGAGAGACACAGAGAGAGAGAGAGAGAGCACAAGCAGGGGGAGGGGCAGAGGACGAAGGAGAAGCAGACTTCCCTCAAAGCAGGGATCCTGATGTGGTGCTTGATCCCCGGACACTGGGATCATGACTGAGCTGAAGGCAGGTGCTTAACCGACTGAGCCACCCAGGTGCCCCCAAATACTGAACGATTATTTAACAAATTGTCCCTTTGAAAAAAACTGTTCACTAGGGGTTATTTTTATTTGTACATTTTCAAATGTCTATTCTCAGGCAGATGAGGGGGGTCAGATTATTTTAAATTTCACGGTATTCTATCATTTTATTTTTTAAAAGAATTCTTATTTATGATGTGTTTATTATTAATAAAATAATAATTGTATTTATTATTTTAAAATTACTACCTAGCGGCCCAGGCAGTCCTTAGGAAAAATTGAAAGAAGTATGAATAGAGAAAACTATGAAGGTACTTAACAGAATAAAACATAACAGCGATTTTTTCCTTGCAAATTTGTTTTTTTATCATAACAGCAATTTGGAGGAAAGAAATTAGATATATCTGTCCTGAAAAATATTCTATTTTATAACTGTATTAAGAACTGCCCAAAGTGTGATTTTATATGGGAAAGTTATTAGTTATCTGTCTTTCTGAGATTGGAAGAAGAGGAGATATATGGACACACACATGCATACATGGATAGATTCATACACAGATAGACCTGTATTTATTTATATATTTTTATACATTCACTGAAGCATTCTGATCTTTCATAAGTAAGATTCTGTTGCTGAAGGTTGAAGAGATTGTTATGGCGTCGATTAGATAAGTAGATTTCCAGATGTTTGGTTAGTTTAGAAGTTGAGGTGACCTTTCCAAGTTTGTTTGACCATTTTGTAGAGCACATTGCCTGTATTATTTGCACAGTGTGAGTAAAAATCCTGGATAGTGTTGTATCCATGTACAAGGGGCTGTAATCCTTTAATATAATTAGTGTTATCTTCAGTATGGGCTGACAATGTTCTAAAGGCAACTGAAGCTCCCTCATCTCTCTCTCATCAAATCTTCCCCCAAGCACTGTCCTTTCCAGATAGAGATGTCTTTCCAGATTCAGCTGCCCTTTCTTCTAACAGAGTTGACAACCCTTGCTCGGACCATAAATGTTATTTTTAAAACTTCCTTTGCTTACTGTTACTTGTTTTGATAAGGTCCTGGCCACTAGGACAACTACTGGTTGCTGTTGCCTGTCTATATTCTTATCAGACTGTTCCTAGTAAAGTTTCTACTTTTCTTATTACCTTTCTGTCTGCCTTACACTCAGGAAGCTTTGTCATTGTTAGAGCAAGAACTTAGATTAGGTAGAAAAACTTAACCTCTCCAAAATCAAATCAAATGCCATCCCTAAAACACGATTATTACCACTGTTATAGGGACCACCAGAAAATGACTAAAAATTACAAATTAGAATGCAGACTTTCCATTTGACACCAGTTAGCTCATGGTACTGGCCCATTGTCTTCCTATTGGGGAAAAACAAAAAACAAAAAACAAACAAATGGAGAAAAGACCCCATGTGATCTAGGTCATTAGGTCAGAATGCCATCATTCATTCTTCTTAAAAGTCTTCTTAGTTTTGCTGACTGTTCTCAGCTCCCTGGGTTTCCCTTCCAATTCCGTTCCAGCCCCCAAAGAGAACAAGTCAGGGCTTGAACAAAGGTGATTCAGGTGCAGACATCGAACACCCTTAAGACTCATGCAGACAGTGTCCTTTGTTCATCGAACACCCTTAAGACTCATGCAGACATTGGAACCTCCCCCGAAAAGTGGAGGTACGGCTCAAATTATGTTCACGTCGTCCAGAACAACTTGCTGCTCTATGTTGAAGCCTTAAGTTCTTTACGCTGGGAGATGTTGCTTTGAAACCCCATTCTGGTACATTTTCCAACCTCTCTTCCCTTTATTGATCATACTGATCCACTTCGGTCACAAGATCTCTTGACTGAGAACAGGAGCACCCGATGAACTAGGAGTCTTGCAGATTAAATGCTGTTGTACATTTTCGAGTTTGGCATGTTTTAAACTCTATGACTCTCACCACCAGTGTGGGGGATTATCCTGGGCAACTCCCGTAACCTGAGGGGAATGATGCATGGATGGCTCATCAATGTTAATAGGAGAATAAACCTTACAGTTTGTTAAGTAATGTAAAATCTATTAGAGAAGGGTGAATTGGTTAATGTATGTGTTAGGTTCCGAATTTACCTGAATCAAACCTCTTAATGGACTCCTTACTTTATGCTTCGTGCTAGTGAAGAATTAAGTTTCAGTGTATGCACCCTTAAGCAAAGACAATTACTTATCAGTGGTGTTTGGGAAATGACGTCAAATATTCTGTCCAACCCCAGAAGTGTCTCTGTGGTCATCTTCAAAACAATTCCAAACAGGAATGATAGAATTCCCTTTATTGATGGAACTGAGAGGTAAACCTGGACAAAAGCCACGTTTAGATGTGCAGGATTAATTTTACAACTGAAGGCAGTTTGTATAAGAAGCAACAATGAGGCCACATATTAGTGATTATTGCTGCTAATTTTGTGGTTTATGGAGCTTAGTTTTAATTTTTATATCCTATCCAATGAAGCATATTAGATATTCATACAAGTTACTTTGCATGAGACTTATTTACAAGGCAGACATAATTTCCTTGGGAACAAACTGCTTGGGTCCACAAAGAAGATTATGATCAAGATTTCTAAACTCCAAGAAAAAAAACAACAACTTTCTTTTTCTTTTTTTCTTTTCTCCGTCAGTGGCAACAGGAGGAAATTTCTTTTTTTTTTTTTTTTAAAGATTTTATTTATTTATTTGACCGAGAGAGCAAGAGAGCACAAGCATGGGGAAGAGTAGAGGGAGAGGGAGAAGCAGGCTCCGCAGGGAGCCCGATGCAGGGCTTGATCCCGGGACCCTGGGATGGTGACCTGAGCCAAAGGCAGACACCTAACCATCTGAGCCACCCAGGCGCCCCATGGAGGCAAATTTCTATAATGCACATGCAACGTAATTTCCCACTCCAGTGCTATTGTGCTGCAATTATATCATCCCTAGTTGGAATAGCACTGGCCATTTCTCCACGTCCAGTTGTAAAAAAATATAACATTATTGAGACAACTTTCCTTTGAGGAAATTAGCTTCTGACTAAAATGTGCTGCGACCATTTTTAACACAAGCTTCCTTCAGAGCTCTGGGTATTAATAGCTGAGATTAAAAATGATTTCTTATAAAAGGAAATTGTTCCAGAGTTGATATAATTTTCTAAGGGAGTGGGAGAGTATCTTAAACAAGACACGCAGAAAACAAATGTATGATTTTTTTTTTTTTTTGATGAATGGATCTTGGTTTAAGCCACGTTTCTATTAGCCAAAAGGGTCCCTAAAGAGAGGAATAAGATTCCTTGCTTCTCCCTTCTTCTCCTGAAACTTGCCAGGGAATAATAAACAGAATGAGAAATTGAGACAAAGAGTCCATGTTCTATGAACCTTGAAGACATCTGTAACCCTGATTTACAGTATGTGGGGAGACAGAACTGATGAGGAAGAGAGAGGAAATGACTGAGGGAGATGGAGAATGGCCAACCCTAAGTGTCTGCAGAGGGAGACACTGATGGGCCACAGGTCGATTTCCCCTACAGAATGCTGAAAGGCCTCTGGAATCAGAGGTGCCAGATCAGAGCATGTAAGGGAAGGGGGGACTGCAAACAAGGGGCTTGTTGCAAGGTCGGTCTAAGGAACTTTCTGTTCCCTGGAAGCCCACTCCCACTGAATGGTTGGCCCCCTCCTCTGGACGCCTCATAAATGTTCTTTTTGTTTATAGGAGTCTCAGAGGGACAGCAGAGAAAACAGGAAATGAAAACTTTAAACATGTCATGCAAGCCAATTTCTTGAAACTGATGGATGTTCATTTTCTGATGGAGAGGCCTCTCTAGATGCCAGTAAAATAAATGAAAATAGAAACACATTAATATTCCTCATGAAATTTAAGAATGTGTGGAGAGAAACAGTGATCCTCAAAAAACAAAACAAAACAACAACAACAAAGCCAAACCAACAGTAACAGTAAAAGCAAACACACAAAGAAGCAAACAAAAACTTTGCAACTTTATATCACAAAAACACTGTAAGCCCGGTCTAAAGATAATGGACAAACCTGTAAGAAGTATTTGCAGTTCATACCACAAAGAATTAATATTCTTAATATGTGAAGAACTCTTAGAAGTCAAAAAGAAAAAGCCCAACTCTACAATACAAAAATGATCCGCGTCTAAACAGATAGATAACAGAAAGAGAAATGCAAATAGTACTTAAAAGATGAAAAAAAGGTTCAACCTCACTCATAATGAGAGAGGCAAATTAAAATTAAAATGAGATAATTTTTTTAAATCTAGCAGGTTAGCAAACAGAAAACTTGACAACTCGACTTGGAAAAGCTGTGGGGGGAAAAGGCCTCTCACATAACTTTGATTGATGTATAATTGGTACAACATTTATAAAAGGACAATCATATCAAAATTATATGTGAATATACACAGTGGTCCAGTACTCATTGGTTCAATGGCAATTTATCCTGCAGATATGCTTGCATAGTGGTTCAAGGTTTGGAACCATGAAAGATGACCAGAAAATTAAAACATAAGGTACGAGTAAATAGATTATTGCCATTAAGTGGAATACTATACAGCCCTAATTTTTATTATGGTATAAGATAGTGTTTGAGTTTCATTTATTTACATGTGGTTGTCCAGTTTTTCCAATAGTATTTATTGAAGATACTGTCCTTTCCCCCATTGTACCTACTTGGCTGCTCGGTCATAAATTAATTGACCATATATGTGTGGGCTGTCTATTCTTTTTATTTCTGGGCTCTCTATTCTGATCTATTGATCTGTATGTCTATTTTTATGCCTGTATCACACTGTTTTAACTTCGATAGCTTTGTAATATAGTTTGACTAAGGGAGAGTGATACCTCTAGCTTTTTTTTCTTTTTCAAGATTGCTTTGGCTATTCAGGTTCTATACAAATTTTAGTATTATTTGTTCTATTTCTTTAAAAAATACCATTAGAGTTTTGATAGGAATTGCATTGAATATATAAATTCCCTTGGATATTTTATTTTTTAAATTTTTTTAAAAGATTTTATTTATTTGAGAGAGAATGAGAGACAGAGAGCATGAGAGGGAGGAGGGTCAGAGGGAGAAGGAGACTCCCTGCTGAGCAGGGAGCCTGATGTGGGACTCGATCCCAGGACTCCAGGATCATGACCGGAGCCGAAGGCAGTCACTTAACCAACTGAGCCACCCAGGCGCCCCTCTGTTGGATATTTTAAATTGACATTTTAACAACAGTGATTCTTTCAAGTCACAAGCATGGAATTTATTTGTGTCTTCTCCAGTTTCTTTCATTAATGTCAAAAGTTTGTGTTCTTTTATTCTCAGTTTAGTTATTTGGACCTGATCTGCTTTTGTTATCTATTCAAATGTATTGATACATATATGGACCTTTTACTTTGAGGAAGAAGTAGGAATTGGATCGGGGGAATGGTATGGCATCTATTGGCAGTCACTTCCCTTGGCTGGGGTTAAGTTTGATGGAGATAGGGTTGGAGAAACATAGCACTTTTAATAAACCAAACAGCTCATGGTCCAACTGGAGATTCCAATTAGCTTGTCCTATTAAAATTATGTCTCCAGCTGAGAATCACTATATTTTCTTTGTACTAATAATTTTTTTCCAGCTTTATTCTCCATGGCACATTTTAAGAAAATAATAGGTTAATGCATTAATTCCCAAATATAAAATTGTAATGTAATATTGAATATGCTTTTCAAAGTACACACATCTCTCCTCCCAACCACCCCAATTCTGAAATGACCTGTCTTCCGTGTATGTATAGTCCACCCTCCCTTTGTACCCCTACCCTAGCTTGAGAATAACTGAATCATAGGCAAAAACAAAAAGAATCCTGTCCATAGTCAACTTTGGGAAACTCTGGGCCCACTCATTACAAGTAGGGCATCTTCATTTCAAGAGTTGTGTAGTGTCTTTACTCTAGAAATGGCACCAGGATCACTCTGGCAACTTGCAATGCACAAGGGTGTTCTGAACATGGCCACCACCTGCAGTGGGGATGGTGGGTTACCTCACTGGGGAGGATCACTCCTGAGGGGAGATCCTTCACAAGGCAGAGCTAGAGCACCAAGGGGATGCTGAAAACACTCTGTCACGAGAGGGACTAACTGCTGAGAAAGCACACGAGACAACACTCGCATTCGCATAGAATGAGGAGGGAGGTTGATTTCAGTGAGCAGGTGGCTCTGACTCTGCATAAATAGATAAGGGCAAGAAAAATGTAAATTAATGTAAACCTCCCCATTCTTCCTTTGTATGCTTAGAATTGGAGATATCTGGGGAGACGTATGTGTGTACAAGAATGGAAAAAGGAGAGATAACATGATTGACCCATGCTAGAGAACTGGTGAAATGCATTATATATCCATGATATAATTTATGTAGCCTCAAGTGTGTTCTGTTGGGATTCTTTTATTATGTAGAATATTCTTAACATATTTCTCTGTCATTTATGACTCTCTGTTACAGCAACACCAGTAACAGTGACAAAAAAATAGAATAAAGATTCTGGGAAAACTTAAGTAAAAAAGGAAATTCATTGGTGAAGTATGGGAAAGCCTACGTAATTCAAGGAAAACTTTAGGGAGAGCAAAAAGCGGGGTTGCTGAGGGGATCTCATGAGGAGAAACCAGTGAACTTCTTTTCAGTCTGTTACTATCAAAAGAAATCACTTTTAACCCCTTTACATCCTCATGTGTTCCAAGAAGAAGTCTTTCTTTCCTTAATTTGTATCCAGGCAAATTTTTAGCTAGAGGAAGGCAGGATTTTCTAAAGCTGTATACAAGAGGAAAGGTAGAAGGGTAGATTCTCAAAAGCAAGTTGGGGTATTGATCATAGAAGGAAGTGTGTTCATGTGTGTTATCAGTTTTCCTGGTTAAAGTCCCATTTCTACTGTGGCCTAGCTATGTGAGTTTGGCAATATGTTAGGGTTCTCCAGAGAAATAATATATGTATATATAGATCAGCTCAAGCAATTATGGGGGCTGGCAAGTCTAAAATCTGCAGTGGGCCAACAGATTGAAGACCCAGGAAGGAGCCCATGTTGCAGGTCAAGTCCCAAGGCCATTCGCTGGCAGAATTTCTCCTTGCTCAGGAGAGGTCAGTCTTTTGTTCAACCAATTGGATGATGAGCCCCACCCATACACATTATTCAGGGCAATCTGCTTTATTCAAAGTTCACCAATTTAAATGTTAATCACATCCCAAAACCCTCTCACAGAAACAGAGGGGATAACCACAGATCTGGGCACCGTGACTCAGCCCCGTTAACACAGAAAATTAACAATCGCAGGTAAATTACTTAAACCCTCTGTTTCTTTCTTCTCTCACCTGTAAAATTGTGATCATAACAGCTCTAATCTCTCAAGGCTGTTCACATTATTAAATGAAATATTAAATATAGAGCACTTAGAATAAGGACTCAATAGCTTAATAAATAAATAATAACTCTTTCCTGTGGTATCAGTGACCTGGCCCCAAAGTCCTCGCTGATACACCTCCATCCATATCCCTTTGCCACACTCCAGCCCACTGACGCTCCTTCTGATTCCCAAAGGCACTAAGCTCATAAAAAACACAGCTCTATTGCCAAGATGTCCATCAACAGATGAATGGATAAAGAAGATGTGGTGTATATATACAATGGAATATTATGCAGCCATCAAAAAAAGAAATCTTGCCATTTGCAATAATGTGGATGGAATTAGAGGGTATTATGCTAAGCGAAATAAGTCAATCAGAGAAAGACATGTATCATATGATCTCACTGATATGAGGAATTCTTAATCTCAGAAAACAAACTGAGGGTTGCTGGAGTGGTGGGGGTGGGAGGGATGGGGTGGCTGGGTGATAGACATTGGGAGGGTATGTGCTATGGTGAGAGCTGTGAATTGTGTAAGACTGTTGACTCACAGACCTGTACCTCTGAAGCAAATAATACATTATATGTTTAAAAAAAGAAGAAGAAGAAGATAGTAGGAAGGGAAAAATGAAGGGGGGGAAATTGGAGGGGGAGAGGAACCATGAGAGACTATGGACTCTGAGAAACAAACTGAGGGTTCTAGAGGGGAGGGGGGTGGGGGGATGGGTTAGCCTGGTGATGGGTATTAAAGAGGGCACGTATTGCATGGAGCACTGGGTGTTATATGCAAACAATGAATCATGGAACACTACATCAAAAACTAATGATGTAATGTACGGTGATTAACATAACATAATAAAAAAATTTTTTAAAAAGAGAGGCAGAAAGTAAAACAAAACAAAACAATAAAAACCACAGCTCTATTTCCTCTACTAACAACACTTCTGACGCCAAATGTGTGGGTTTTCTGCACCAAGCAATCTGACACAAACTACCTGGAGTGTGTGCAGACCTCACATTTTAAGGCTCAGGACCATAAGCTGTCCACAGGTCAGACATCAGCAGCAAGTCCAGATCTCCCGGACTTCTGACTGATGGGCTCTTAATCAGGGATTCCCACCATGCCCTCCTTCAGTTGGATAATTTGCTAAAATGACCCAATGAACTCAGGAAAAGCACTTTAGTATTACTGGTTTATTATAAAGGATACAACTCAGGAACAGCCAAATGGAAAAGATGTATAGGACATGTGGGAAGAGGCACAGAGCTTCCACAGCCTCTCTGGGTACAACACCCTCGCAGCACCGTGACGGGTCCATCAACCTGAAAACTCTCTGAACTACTTTGCTTTGGGTTTTTATGACATTATGTGATATAAGCATAATTGGTTAGTTCATTGGCCACTGGTGATTGAACTCAACCTCCAGCCCCTCTCTCCTCCTTGGAGCTCAGGGCTGAAAGTAGCAACCCTCTCATCACAGGACTGGTTCTTCTGGCGACGAGCCTCATCCTCAAAGAGTCATGTCTTTAACATAAACATGGGTATCAAAGCAGTCCAAGTATCCTCTGTGATACTGCTCTTCTTTATTTATTTAAAACATTCATTGACACCAGAAATAAGTTATGCAGAGTATTTATTGTTCATATAATCTCTTATTAATTATATTAATTATTTATATTATATCAATTATATTAATTCTAGATTACTCTTATCTGCCACTTCCCCAACAGAAAAAAATACAAGCTCTACCAGAGCACAGACTTGTGTTAGTTTTCTAGGCTGCAGTAACAAAGCATCACAAGAGTGGCTTAAAACAACAGAAATCCATTCTTTCATAGTCCTGGGGATTAGAAGTCTGAAATCAATGTGTCAACAAGGCCACGTTCCCTCTGAAGGCTCCAGGGAAGAATCGTTCCTTGCCCCTTCCGCTTCTGCTGGTGGCTGGCAATCCCTGACTATGGCTTCCACACTCCTGTTTATGCCTGTCTTCCCACGGCCATCTTCCTCTGTGTCTGTTGGTCTCCAAATCTCTCTCTCTCTTTATAAGCACACCAGTCCCTGGATTTAGGACCCATCCCAATCCAACATGACCTCATCTCAACTTGATTCCAGCTACAAGGACTCTATTTCCTTTTTTTAAAAAAATTATTTGTTTATTTGACAGACAGAGAGACACAGCGAGAGAGGGAACACAAGCAGGGGGAGAGGGAGAAGCAGGCTTCCCGCTGAGCAGGCAGCCCAACGCGGGGCTCGATCCCGGTACCCTGGGATCATGACCTGAGCCAAAGGCAGACGCTTAACGACTGAGCCACCCAGGCTCCCAAGGACTCTATTTCCAAACAAGGTCCCATTCACAGGTTCCAAGGGTTAGGACCTAAACATATGTTTTGGGGGGGACGTAATTCAACCCATGCACTCCTGTGTGTTAAGCACTATGTCAGGTGCCTAAACCATAGTAATTGCTCAATAAATACTGCTGACTGACAGACTGATGGACTACCTGGAACATTGACTCCAGATCTGTCAGTGCTTGTGTGTAAGAAGTACAGAGTGAGGAAATTCAGGGATTTTTCACTCTGTAGATTTGAGATGTTCTGAATGCCTTAATCTACATCATGCAATGTGGCTTAAAACACTACATATGGTTTCCAGTTGCTGTTACTCTTTTTTTTTTTTTTTAAGATTTTTGTTTATTTATTTCAGAGAGAGAGCACGCAAGCTGGGAAGAGGGGCAGAGGGAGAGGAGAAGCAGGCTCCCCACTGAGAAGGGAACCCAATGCGGGGCTCGATCCCAAGACCCTGAGATCACGACCCAAGCCGAAGGCAGACGCTTAACCTACTGAGCCACCCAGGTGACCCCCGGTTACTGTTACTCTTATTTTTGGTCATAGATCCTTCTCTGTGGGTTATTATTTGCCCTGCTACTCCACATTTTTGCTACTCTTCAGGCCCCCAGATCAGACTCTGCCTGGGTCTCAAGGACACACAGCTAGGTTTCTGATGAAAACAAACATCAAACTAAAGTACTGTTAATGTAGTCATTTCCTTTATCACCCCGATTGTTGCTTGTTTTCCTCATTTCTGCACCAAGAGGCTCTTTTCCTCCGCTATTTTACACAGGTGTCATTTCAAATTGTGAACTCTGCTTTATTTGTTTTCTCCTTGTTCCCCTCCCACTGCCCCCCGGCCTTTTCAGCATTACCTAGGCTCTAAGTGCAGCTTATTTTGCTGACTCAGACACACAAATCCCCTACTACCTTACACCCTCTTTCAATTCTTCGCACATGCATGGATGCTAAATCAACCCACCAACTTGCATTGCAGCATTTAAAAAGTGTCTTATTAGATATTTGAAAAAAAATCTAGACAAAGCAACATTACAGTGTTGACTGTACTTATATTTTAAAGGTGAGATTGTGGTTGATTTCAACTCTTTCTTTCACAAATCTTTTAAAAACTTCTGAGGAAGTTCTTATAGAAATCATGGTTTCTACCATCTGGTTGCAGTAGCATAACGTCCCATCTCTGAGCAGCACGTTAACGTGCCTGCTTTGACCACATCACATAAATGAAAATAACTTACGGAGACCTAACTCTGTTCCATCCAATTGGTTAGGTGACCTGATGGTGTTTGATTTAATGTGTCAACAACTCTGTTGTTGCACTATTATCCCCATTTGACAGAATATGAAAGGCAGTTTTGAAAGATTATGTAATTTTAACAAATATCACACAGCTAGGAAGTGGTGGAGCCAGGATTTGGACCAAGCTCTGTCAGTCCCCAAAGTCCATTTATTTCCACTTGCCATGCCCTCTTTGCTCAGAAGTAAGTTTTAAGGAAGCACAGTATTTACACTGACTCTAAATAATGTGTATATAATGTGTCCAGTGAATATTTTATAGATGGGTGTAATTGTATTCACTCTGATACAAAGAGATGATAAAAATTCTGAAATCACCAGATCACCTTTTCATTCCTCTGTTCAATAGTTCATCAGTGTTTTCTGTCACAAGGGGTTCAAACCCATCATTTTGCCCATCTTGTCTTCTGTATGTGAACTTACAGGCTGAGCCAAATTGCAATCTCCACTTCTCCCAAGGTCACCTCACACACTGCTCCCAAGGTCACTTCACACACTGCTCCCAAGGTCACCTCTGCTACCCCACTGCCCCTTACTAAATCCTTCTGACCCAAGACTTATAAAATTCCTAATTCGAACTTCAAAGCTCTGCTTTTTAAATTGCCTGAGCCTCCAAGGATACCTCCTCTGAAGTCTCCGAAATCCCGCCATACTCTCCATGTGATCTGCCTATCTGGGACTTGAAAAGTGGTCTTTCATTTTATTATTCATTTTTTAAAAATATAGGTGACTCTTAACCACATGGGAGTATCATTAATTTGTTGGTATCTCAGGGGCCTAACCCTTAGAGGACGCTAAATAAGAATTTAGGACCTTGGACAGTGGCGGGCCCATGGCCGCAGGAGCAGGCCAGCTACTATTATTTCTTGTTTCATCCCCCCCCCCCCCGGCCTGGACAGACTATGACGTCTTTGTGTCTTCGGTGTCCCAGCATGCTGCCTAGAAGATAGCAAGTGGTCGATAATATTCATTGAATTTAACTCAATTAAGGACACTTTTGTGGAAAAGGCGAATTTCCAGAGCTGTTTGAATAATACAAAAGATTTGATAGGCTTTTAGAAAAAGAATGACATTCTGAGCACATGCCTCCTTTCTAGTGTGTTTTAGAAAGGAATAAAAAAGGCGGGTGGGGGCGGGGGAACAAGGTAGAAGCAAGTGTCTGGATGCAAAACCAAATAACATAAATTTTAAATTGCCATTTGGAGAATTATAGGAACTCCCCTTTTCTACAATAATTCAGTCACATCATTTCAATTTTGCCTTTAGAACAATCTTGCTGGATGCCTAAATTTATGTCATCTTAAGGAATTTCAAATAGAAATATTGCATCCAATGAGCTAAGAGATAAAATTCAAGAATACATCTCTAAGAGAATGCATTATTTTATTCACATAAGTAGAAATCAGAATTCTTTAGATAGCATCTATCCTATAAGAATACAGAAAAGATCAAACTTGAGGTTTCCGATTTTATACTTACTTTTTTTTTAAGCCAAAAACAGACTTATAATTGCTCTTCTAGGTTATGTAGTGAAAGAGAAAAGCGATTATTTTCAAACAGTATTTGTTTTTCATAAAGGCCACCAGGAAACAAACACCAGCACAGGCATAATTTTATTGGGATTGAAAACAGAATATAGCTGCTCAAATGCAGTTTAAGGAAGTTTGAATAGGAATAGCAAGCAAAATAGGATCAGGCAAAAACATTAAACATGACTTGGAAAGTTTAGAAATATGTACATGCACACTGTAAGTTATACCAGAATCATAGGTTGTCAGAATTGAAAAGGACCCCAGAGATAAGAACCCAGACCCATTTGTGGAAAGAATTTGCCAGAGTCAAAACCAGCCCCAGCTCTGCCAACAAGAACCAAAAGGAAAGGAGCTCAGAATATTTGTACTTGGAGTTCGAAACCACACCTCTAAGTTTTTGTAATGCCTGATAATGAATGCAGAGAGATAATAATTTACTTGTTTTATGGTTTTCTCCCTTCTCCTTTGCAAAATAAGCAGATTAAGCCAAACTATATGTACAACAGTGTGAACTTCTTGAGGTGAGAGCCTGCAAATTATCTCTTTCTACATCTTTACTCCCTGACATAAGGTTCAAGGCATATCAAGAGTAGTTGGATCTAGTAAGCACTGACTGCTTACCATGTTAATCACCTTAATGACCTGGTACATATATTAGCAAACTATTACCATTATGGGTTGGATCGGGTCCCCCCAAAAGATTTGTATAAGTTCTAACCCCCCAGTACCTCAAGAAGTGAGCTCATTTGAAAACAGAGCTGGTGAAACAAAAAACAAAAGCAAAAAAAAAAAAAAAAAAGAGAGAGAGAAAGAAAGAAAAAAAAAGACAATAGAGCTGGTGCAGCTATAATTAGTTCAGACGAAGTCCCACTGGAGTGAAGTAGGCCCTTAATTCTATTTGACTAGCGTCCTTGTAAGAAGACAGCCACGGAAGGAAGATGGCCATGTGAAGACATAGACAACGGGGAGAATGCCATGTGAAAATACAGACAGAGACTGGAGGTGATCTGTCTACAAGCCAAGGAACGTCTTGGGCCACTGGAGCTGGAAGAGGCAAGGAAGGATCTTTATCCTCAGTCTTCAGAGAAGCATAGCCCTACCGACTTCTTGATTCCGGATTTCTAGCCTCCAGAACTATGAGGGCACAAATCTCTGTTGTTTTAAGTACAGGCAGGCCTAGGAAACTATACAAACTTAATCCTCACTATGGCCTACGTGGTTTAGGGGGCTCTCATTTGATCATCTGACTGACAAGAAAACTGAGTCCCATGCTCTGGGTCATACTGGCAGAGACACATCGGCAGGTCACAGGCAGTCTGGTCCCAGAACCCGTGAGTGTTACAAATGTTTGCTGGTTAAGTGGAGTAATGTCTGGATGTGTAGTATCGCTCGAGAGTGCATGGACACGGGCAAAACCACTTCTTCTCAGTATCCTGTGCTGCATCTTATGTTAGTATTGTGCTGCCGAAGCGAGCACATGCTAAATCGTATTTTAAATACAACAACAAAACCTCTTGCAGTGGGTTTTATAACCACTGTGCCCTGCCCCCCACTTCCTACCAATTAATTGCTAATCAGATGATTAGCTCTCATTCAATTCTATTAGGATGTCTTGTATTTAATTATTTTTTTCAAACGTTTATGTGTAGAAACCCAGAAAACGGTCATCTCAGAGCTTTGAGAATCTGTGTAACTCTAAAAAAGTCTATTTCTTTTTTTCTTAAAAAGCCAACTTGTTGCAATCAAGTGAAAATATATATTGAAAATAATAAATATGTCAGGGAGCGTTAGCAGACCTCTCTACCTTTGGTCAAAGTGCATTCATGAACATCCCGGTTTGGGAAACTGTGGCCGCCCCTTTGCAGGGAATTTTTACCTCCTGCCCCACATTCTAAATAAGAAATTTGCTCGTATTTTTGAAATTATAGGGCCCTTTCTGTCTAAGGACTCCCTCCAGGCCCAGAGAAATGGTCTGCGTTGCAGGAGAACCAGTTTCTGAGTGGTGATCCTCAGGTTAGGGCAGGAGGGAGGAAAGCAGCAATGAAATGACTCCTACTGGTAAAGTGGCTCGCTGTCATTACCCAGTTAAGTGGAGAGGTGTTCTGATGAGCTGGCCTAGTGTTTCACGAGCAGCTGGGAGCATGACCAGAACAACTTCTGGTGTCCTTTTAAAACATCAAATGACAAGCGATTGCAGTAGCACTTCGTCCCTATCGTTCATATTTAAACATTTTAAAACCTAACTCCCGTTGAGGCCATAGGAGTCTTAAGCCTTCAAATGAATAATTTTTCCCAGTGCAGAGGAAAGGCCTCTTAGAGAAAGGTTGAAAGAGAAAGTTAAGCTCCATTTTACAAAGGTCAAGCTACTTAAAGCTTTGTCAGGTGCAGATGGGTCCTGGACTCCCCTTTTCAGGGGACCTCACAGGTAGGATGTCTTTGGGGCAGAGTGACGTCCGCAGGCTCCGGAGTTTTATGCAATGGGCTTCCACTGGCTTCTTCCTGGGGGCGTGAGGACGGCTGACAATAGCTTCTGTGTAAATACAGACAGAGAGGTCAGCTGATGGGGTTTGGTAGGGAACGTAGAAGCTGAAGCAGAGATCAACACCATTCTGCAGATGTTACATGGTGCTGCTATTATTCCATACGGTGTGGCAACATCAATTTAAAATTTTGCTGGCCAGCTGGGGACCTTTGGCAACTCTACTGACTCCACCGGGGCTTCTTTTTCTCATCGTATAAAATGAGGAAGTGGTACTTTTGGATCCCTCACCTCTTTGATGCCGTGAAACTGTCACGAAATTGAATGCCACGCAGGGAGAGGAAGAAGCCAGTCACTGGAGCCAACAGACCTGTCATCAGATTTCAGTTTGGTGGTTAACTCAGTGACATTGGACAAGTTACTGAAACTGTGATCTCTAGTGTCTTCATTTGTTTTTTAATTAATTAATTAATTTATTTGTCAGATAGAGAGAGAGAGCACAAGCACGGGGAGTGGCAGGCAGAGGGAGATGCAGACTCCCGCTGAGCAAGGAGCCCGACACAGGAATCGATTCCAGGACTCTGGGATCATGACCTGAGCCCAAGGCAGATGCTTAACTGACTGAGCCACCCAGGCGTCCCTCTAGTGTCCTCATTTGTAAAATAAAGATATTTTTTATTGACCTGTGGATCTATTATGAAAGTTAACAGAAATAATGAACATGAAGCCATCAACTACCTGTTGATAATAGTAACTTTTACTACATTCTCTTAATCTGTCTAATCATTCCGTCTGGATCCAAAGACGTGATCCACATTGCAGAAGAACCAGTGTCTGAGTTATGGCAGAAGATTGGAGATTTTTTAAAGTGCAGTTTTGACTAGCTTCTAGTATAATGCCTGCTGACTCCTAGTTTCCAAGAACAAGCGGCTGTTGAAAGAATGCATGAGTAAGGGAAGGAAGGAATGAATGAATGCTAGCTCGCTCTGCACAATACCCTTCAGGCACCCAGCTCTGTCTGTGGCTGATCACTCACACAAACCTTCCCAGTACCACCATGCTCTGGTTACAGGAATAGAAGCTAATTATTCAATAAAATATCTTTAAAAATATTAAGTTGTTCTTTCAACAAGCAATGGTTTACATTCAGATATTCTACTAACATCCTCCATCTAATGGATTTCTCATATGAAGCCTATAATATAGAAATCATTATCCCATTACACAGCTGGGCAAAGTGAGACTTATGGTAATTAAGACATTTTTTCTAAAGTCACTCAGGTAAGAACTAGCAAAACCAGAATTTAAATCTCGAGGTGCCTGACTCCAGGGCTACTTATATCAATTGCTACATTATAATTGCCTAAACTTGAATCTCAAGGTGCTTAACATGTACACACATAACTATATATAAAAAGGAAAACAGCCGAAGCACCATGAGGAGAGGTGGTCCTAACAGGTACTAGATAATTACTTTACATGTGTGTTGATCTTTGGGCTTGGTAGGTAGATTTTTTGACAGGGGAAAAAGGGGAGAGGAGGAGCTTTTAGGCAAATTAAATGTAAGCAATGCCATGAATAATGTTTTATATTTATGTAATATCCAGTAATTTGTTTTCATTGGAGCACAGGGTATGAAATGGGGGTAGCTGTTAAGAGGTTGCAGAGAGAAATTATAGAGTCTTAAATTCCAGTTCAAGGAGTTTCAATTTCATTGGAAATACAGAGAAAGGCCACTTGGTATTTGATCCAGTGAATGATGTGTTCAAAGCTTGTTCAAAAGGAAGGATCTGTCATGGGGAGAAGGATAGAGGGGGAGAAGAGACATTGGACCTGGAGTCAACCACAGTTGACTACAGATAACTGAGACCATGGAAAATGAAACCACAGAAAAGGAGGAGATACTGGATATGTTATTCTTTGAGGCCCTTTATAAGGGATGATACAATCAAAATACCCAAACCCATTTATTAGGATAAAATGTATTACCCAGGAAATCTAAGAATACATTCAAGATCCATTTTGTGGAGAAGTTAAAACATTTATTTTTCAGAGTACTTAAAGATGTCCCCATCCTGTCTAGTGGAATCTTTAATAATTATCTAATATGTTTGCCGAGCTTTACAGTGTTATATTTTCACATATATCAACCCTTCTGAGATTCACAGCAACTTTTTGAGGTGGCCAGAGAGGACATTACTGTTCTCATCTTGGAGATGATGAAATTGAGGATCAAATGGACTGGTTTTCCAACTCTCAGAGGATGTCAAGCTTGATGCTCGCAAAAGTCACTCCTTTCACTCTTAGGAAGGAAAGGAATGTATTAAGGACATTTAATAATTCATGACTAGGTAATCAAAACATTGCCCAAATCACACACAGACAATTCTAGTGATGATAATGGCATGATTATTACTTCGGGACACAAATAGCACCCCTCATGCCTGAATAATGGCAGACATGGATGGGGCCCCAGTGGGCCTGATAAAAAGTTGTTGCTTTGGGATGCCGAGTGTCTTCAACATCATCTACACCAGGATAAATTCTGTGCTTGCAATGGACTGAAGAGAATGTTCATGTCATCCCCAAATTCATATGCTGAAAACTTAACCCCCACAGTGATCGCATCAGGAGGTGGAGCCTTTGGGACGTGATTAAGTCAGGAGAGTGGAGCCTCCATGAATAGGATTGGTGCCTTAAGGAAGAGACACCACAGAGAGGTCCCTCACCTTCTAGCTATGTGAAGACACAGTGACAAGATTGCATCTATGAACCAGGAAATGGGCTCTCACCAGACACTAATTGTTGGCACCATGATCTTGGACTTCCCCAGCCTCCAACTGTGAGAAATAAATTTCTTTTGTTTATACACCGCCACCTAGTTTATGGCATTCTGTATAGCAGCCTGAAGAGATTGAGCCAGTCCCTCACCTACTTCTGCAAATCAGAGCCCCTCTGAATCAGTGTCCTATATGTATGTTTGAGTAAGAGAAACTGGGTCACTCTGCTCCTAGGGTGACCGACTATCCCAGTTTGCTCGGGACTATACTGATTTCAGGACTAGAAGTCTCGTGTCCCAGGAAGCTCCTCAGTTCAGGGCAAGCTGGGATGGTTGGTTGCCTTACTGTACCAGGGAGGCTGAGAAAGCAAGTTTCACTATCCCTAAGGCAAATCATTCCTTAAAACACAATGGAAATATTTAACCTTATCAAGCCACCAAGAAACAACAAAAAATGCCACTACCCAGTGATGATGAATAACTAATTCTGAATGACTAGTAGGAGCTTAACATATTAGAAAGAAATCATTACATATTTAGTGGGCATCTAATTTGTTAGCTCTGGTCAATATAGATACTATCCATCTGATCTCATTGATTGGTTCATGAAAGTTTGTGAGTCTCAAACTAGGGTGATCGGTCTTTCTGTGTTCTCCAGGATCAGACTAGGTATGTAGAGTGGGTTATCTGGGTCTCTCTCCTTGCCTCCAGCAAGGAGGAAAGCAGAAACTTCTTAACAGGGAAACTGAGTGAATTCATTCTACGGAGAGGAACAGAGTCAAGGGCAGAGAGAAAGCGAGTATTTGAGAGAACAAGAGAGCAGGAGAAGTGGGGAGAGCCAAGAATGTCCTGTGAGTTCCTGAGAGCACTTTACTTCCTGGCATATCATGCGGAAAGCTCTAATAACATCTCTTGCTTGTAAATGGGGATGCTAGTTGCAGGCACATGTTGCCTAAATGTGTAGCTCTGGGAATATAATTAGAATGACTAGAGTTTCAGTTGTCTAAGAGGCAGGTTTGCACAGAAAATTATCACCTGCTTTAAAATATGCATGTGTGTTGGTTTATTACTCCTAGATTTAATTTATTCCTAATTAAGTTGTCTTATCACCAGCCTGTTATATATTCCATTTTCTAAACACCTACATTTGTTCATTTCTCTATATCTCATAAAGAATCAGGTCCTATTCATAATTCCTGGCATCAAGTATGCCAGCACACATTACATTAGTATTTTCTGAACAGGGATGCCTTCCGTGATTAAGGTCTGCTTCTTACTTTGGGTCCAAAATGCCAATGATCTAATTAATGTCTCTCTTCTGCTCTTCAAATCTCCAAGCCTCTATCTTTGGGACCTCTTTTTTTTGGACTTGCATTTAAGACAAAAGAAGATGCTTTTCCTGAGCTGATGTACGTGCTTAGATTTTAAGCACTGGAAAGTGAAAAGAAGAAAATAGGTAAATTTTGTTAACAAACACTTGTAATGTCTCTATTGCTTAATTATTTTAAAAGTCTTACAGGAAGATTTCCATGTACAATCTGGAAGGTACATAACGTACCCGCAGAGAGTCCAACATAGATTTGGTGAAGAATGAACAATCCTGTTCAAGAGTCTAGTCCAGGGCAAGAGGCTTACCATCACTGTTAAACTGCAAATACCCAGGGACGCCTGGGTGGCTCAGTCAGTTAAGCATCTGCCTTCAGCTCAGGTCATGATCCCAGGGTCCTGGAATCAAGCCTCGCATTGGGCTCTCTGCTCAGCGGGAGCCTGCTTCTCCCTCTCCCTGCCTCTCCCCCTGCTTGTCAAATAAATAAAAAAATCTTTAAAAAATAAACTGCAAATACCCAGAACCCCAAATGAGCAAGAGTGAGCCAAAGGTGCACTAAGGTGCTCCTGGTCAGTCAATCCAACACTGAGGCAAATCCCTTTCTTAACCTGCATCTCAAGCCCCCTAATGTTGGCTACTCTTGATTCAAGCCACTGATTATCAGACAAAAGAGGAGTAGATATGTGATAAGGAACTCAAGACCTGGTTGCCTTCCCTGGAAAGCAAAGGAGCCCCCTTCTCAGCTTGTGCACTATTCTTGTGATTTGTAGAAAAAGTTTAAGGTCAATTTATAGCTGTCATGATTGTGAAGCACTTAGACTATATTAAAACTCCAGGATTAGCAGCACATTTTTCCTTTTTAGGAGGCTTAGGTGAATACAAATTTTATAAATAATATATGTATATTATGTCAGTGCTCTACCAGCAGTTCTTTTTATTTTATAAAAATAGATTTTATTCTTCCGAGCAGCTTTAGGCTTGCAAAATTGAGTGGAAGATATAGAGATCTCCCATATATCCTGTCCCCCCACATATGCAGAGCCTGCTCCCACTGTCCACCAGAGTGGTACTTTTGTTACCTTTGATGAACCTGCATTGATGTGTCATTATCATTTGGAGTCTATCGTTTCCATTAGTGTTCATTCTTGCTGTTTTAGGTTCTACTGGTTTTGGATGAATGTGTAAAGGACACGTATCTGCCATTACAGTATCCTACAGAGTAATTTCACTGTCCTAAAAATCCTCTGTGCTCCATCTATTCATCCCTCCCCTCTTCTTAACTCCTGGCAACCACTGATATTTTACTATTTCCACAGTTTTACCTTTTCCAGAATGTCATATAGTTGGGATCATACAGTATGTAGCGTTTTCAAATTGGCTTCTTTCACTTAGTGATTTGCACTTACATGTCCTTCGTGGCTTGCTAATTCATTTCTTCTTAGTGCTAAATAATATTCTGTTGTCTGGAAATACCAGTTTTTCCACTCACCTACTGAGAACATCTTGGTTGCTTCCAAGTTTTGGCAATTATGAATAAAGCTGCTGTAAACATCTGTGTGCAGGTTTCTGTGTGGGCATAAGTATCAACTCCTTTGGGTAAATACCAAGGAGCACGACTGCTGGATCATATGGTAAGAATTTGTTTAGCTTTGTAAGAAACCACCAGACTGTTTTCCAAGTGGCTGTGCCATTTTCCATTTCCACTAGTAATGAATGATTTGTGTATTTTTTTAAATTTTTAATTTGTGCATCCCTTTGGGTCTTTCTTAAGTCTAAAAACTTGATATCTCATCTTGTTTCCACCGAATAGCAACTGAAAATCAAGCTTATCTACATCTCATATCTTCTTATCACTGCCAAACTACTTTAAAGAAAAACCTGCATGTACTTTCTCCCTTCCTATTTATTACCTTGAAAATCACACCATTAACTGGAAATTTCCTTCTCCCTCAAAGAAAAATACACAAAGCAGTGATATTGAAGGTATCAATTATAATGGATTATTAGTTCTCATGTTTTTAAATCTCCTTTCTACATTGGGCATTATCAAGCATCCTCTTGTAGAAACTCCGTTTTTTTTTGCCATGAGGACATGATTTTCTGATTCTCCTTTTATAACTGTTTATCTCCACCCTTCTTCCAACCTGTAAAATATAATTCCCTGGCAATAACTTCTTTGTTTTCATTCTTTTCTTCCCTTTCAACATTGTTTATCCTAGTTACCATATGTTTCAGTATTGCAAATCTGTGAACTGACTCTAAAAGATTGATTTCCAGACTTGGCCATCCACTAAATTCCAGTTTCACTTCCCCAATTAAATACTCAGAAGATCCCCAGCTCTAAGGCTTGGTGTTCAAAAGTGGATTGACACTTTTTTCCCCTTGAATCACTCCTACTATGTGTCTTCACAGCACAGCCATCTCCACCCACCCTAAACCTCTAGGCATCTGGACATGAAACTTCAATACTTTGAAGAAAATACAGATTTTTCTCTTTTGATCCCACACTGAATCATTTGCCAAGTTAAGTCAGATAGGCTGCCGGATACTTCCTTTTTTGCTCTCCTCCTTTTTAATAGCTTCTAGTCTTTTTATTTCTCGCCTGGATTTCTGCAGGCACCCTCCCGTTCAGGGATTTTTTCAAGGGTGAGTTTTGGCAAAATGGGGGGGTGGGGAACAGAGCATGTCGTGCTAGGAAGTCCTGTCAAGGTTTTGTTGGTTGGCAAAAGGAGATGTTTGTGGTGTGCAGGCAAGGTGCTTTATGAGACTTGGACTTCAAAATACCTCCTGTGTGTCTAGGAATTCATGTGTGTCTAGGAATTCATGTGTGTCTAAGAATTCATAAACCCTAAGGGGACATGAAATGATCCGCATGGAGGAAGAACATTTTAGATCTTTTATTTTCCAGGGACACTTATTCTGTGTCCAAAAACAAAATAGAAAAAGGAGATAAGCATTACTAGGACTTAATGTATGTCTCTACCTTGACCCTCTCCCTTGTTCTATGGGGCGGGGGGCTTACCTGCTACCGAGCAAGAGAAGGTAGTGGGAGCTCCTCTCCAGGGGGGCACATAGTGCCCTCACTTACGCCTTTTTTGCCACATCATGCCTTGTGTCTCAGTTAGGTATATGCTGATAATGGATCTACAGATTATTTTATCTAGCGCTAATTAACAAGCCCTCACAAAATAAAATGCTTAAAAGTGCCAGGAAAATTACAACAAAATATGAGGAATTAAGCACAAACAAACCAAAAAAACCATGGCAAAAACAATTCTTCTATTCTTAATATAAGCTCTTTGTCACTCACATTGCAATACAACATAATGATAATCTAACCAATAGACAAGAAATGGGCCTCAAACTCTCTAAATCAACAAAAAGACTATTTGATATTTGGCTAAAGTTCCTCTTTAGTTGAGGATAAAGCTTGCCTATGTGTACACGTGCCTTGAGGTACTAGCTAAAGATAACATGGAGCGGTCAGGATCAGTAAGATACAAAAACAACTAAGCCTAAATAACATGTTCAATTATATAAATGTGTGTGTGTTTATTGTACTGAAAGCAGAAGGATTTATTATGCCACCCAAAATCTTATAAATGCATATTTGAAATATTGTTTATTTCACCTTTTTAATTTCTATATTTGAAAAAATAGGTATATATTAAGTAAATTTATTAAAGATAGACTTTAAACTTTCTACCAAAAGTACACATGAAGAAAATGTCTGGAGACAAATGTCCTTCACCAACTAAGACAGAAAAACTTGCTCCAAGTAAGTAAATTCATCACTGAGATTAGAGCACATGATTAAAATTTATATTATGTTACATTTCAAATGATATAATTTTTTTCTTAAACATGATCTTTTGCTTGCTGTTTGGTCAAAACAAGTTATTTTAAAAGTTCTAATAAAAGAAAAACAGGAAAATATTCTCCTTTTCAAACTGGGGCCTGGGATTAAAAAAAAAACTTTGGGAAACATTTAAGGAACAGTATTCTCAATGATTTTTCTGTCTACAGTCTTCTTCTTCTGTTTAGTTTTCTGTGTATTTGTGTGTGATTGTGTTTGTAAAATTTCAAACATATATAAGTAACCAAGAGTTTTAGCATTACAAAAAATGCAACACACAAAAAATCAAAGGAGTTAAGTAAAAATCCTGAATTCTAAATTTGAATTGAAAAAATTTTTCTCTTTTTTTTCAGATGTAGTGTTCAACAATTTATCAGTTGCATGTAATACCCAGTGCTCATCACATCACGTGCCCTCCTTAATATAAACTCATAATAACTTTTCTCTTTAAAAAAAAGTCTGTATTTTCTAATGTGGCCCATTAAAAATTTTAGGCCTAGAAATAGGACAAGTCCATGAACAGACATTTCTCCAAAGAAGACATCCGGATGGCCAACAGACACATGAAAAGATGCTCAATGTAACTCATCACCAGGGAAATGCAAATTAAAACCAAAATGAGATATCACCTCACACCTGTTAGAATGGCTAAAATAAAAAACACAAGAAATATCAAGTGTTGGTGAGGATGTGGAGAAAAGGAAACGCTCATGCCCTGTTGGTGGGAATGCAAACTGGTGCAGTCACTGTGGAAAACAGCATGGAGGTTTCTCAGAAATTAAAAATAGAACTAACTTTTGATCTAGTAATCACACTACTGGGTATTTACCAGAAAAATACAAAAACATTAATTCAAAGGGATACATGCACTCCTATGTTGATTGCAGCATTATTTACAATAGCCAAATCATGGAAGCAGCCCAAGTGTCCACTAATAGATGAATGGATAAAGAAGAGGTTGTGTGTATATATACATATATATGTATATATACACACAATGGAATATTATTCAGCCATAAAAAAGATTGAAATCTTGCCATTTGCAACAACATAGATGGAACTAGAGAGTATAATGTTAATGAACTAAGTCATTCAGAGAAAGACAAATATCATATGATTTCACTCATATGTGGAATTTAAGAAACAAAACAAATGAACAAAGGAAAAAGAGAGTCAGACCAAGAAACAGACTCTTAACTATAGAGAACAAACAGAGGGGTGGTGGGTGGGGGATAAGCAAAGCAGGAAAGAAAAAGAAAAAGGAACAGCGGTGAATCTGGTAGCAATGAGCATCCCTATTGTCTAGATTATAGCCTCTAAATTCTTGAAAAGTTACTGATTTTAGATATTACAAAAGAAAAGGACCAGATGAGCCTAGAACATCTCGTTGTGCCAAAAAGCAAGAAAGTTATCAAAGACAAATCAAAAGGATTCCACTGCCACTGGATTAAAACACATCATCAATGTTACTATCACATACTCAAGTGGGATAGATGACATGTCAAAATAATCTCTGGTGACCTATGGAGGATCATAGAAAACCAATTTGTTATTTTGAAAACTGGTAAATAAAGGGAAGTAATTAAGAAATAACTTGATCTTACTATATGTACTCTATCTCAAAGTAATGAAAAAACAACCATTGATGGAAAAGTTCTTTTTTCTTTAATAGAAAGGCCAACTATTAGAATATTAATGGAAAATTGGAATCCAGAAATGATCAACAAGCTAAAAAGCCAGTGGAGATTTTTCTAATGCATAAATCAAGCTGACAACTCCTAAATCAACTGATTAATCTTAACAAAACACAGTCAGACGCTATGGCGCTCTTGATGTTGTTCAACAGGAAGTATACACCACCACCTATGGAATGTTCTTTCTGAAACAAACAAGCTAACCTTAAACAACATCGATCAAATGCAATCAGCAAAATTTAGAATGTGAGAAGCTCTGAAGGACAAATATTCCACTTACTTCAAATAAATTTCCATAAAAAAAGAGCAGAAACCATAGATTAAAAACTTGAGAGGCATATCAATCAAATGCATTCCAGCATGATCAAGCAAACTTCAGGCAAAAACAAAACCAAACAAAATTGTGGAATAGTTGGGTAATTTTGACCATTGATTTCATAATACCAAGAAATAATTGTTAATTTTTTATTGTTTTATAATAGTAATATTGACAGTTTAAAAGTCTTCTCCTTCTAGATACACATACTGAAGTTTTCATGGAATAAAAGTAAAGAGTATCTGAGATTTGCCTGAAAATAATCTAAGATTGAAGAGAGTGAGAGCAACTTTAGAAGAAGCAAGATTTACTATGTATTGATTATTGCTGAAACTTGGTAATGGCTTTATGGGGGGCTTATTATTCTATTTTGTCTATTTTTGACATGATCAAAATTTTCTGTAATTAAAGAACTCAGGTGTACAAACAGGTAGGAATAATAATTTAATGATCAGCAATATACACGTCACCTAACTTAACAAGTTAATTTACAAATATAAGTGAAGATCTCATGGTGTGCAATTGTATAAATCAGGGTTTATGTAGGTATGGTTACACATTCTGGATTCTTAGTTCTGTTTTTATTGTCTCCCTTCACTGGTAGATGGATTTTCTTTGTTAGTCTGCTTTTTTACTGAAAGATTAGCTTTAAATTCTTCAGGCTTTCCATACAAGTGTGTAAGTCACCAGCTTGCAAAGGTTGCAAGCCTTCATCCTGACCTCGGAATACCTGTGGCGAATCAAACCCCCCTGAGGGGTAAATGATTGCTGATTCAGCTTTATCTACTTTTGGACCCTGTAGATTTCCCTTACTTTCTTGCAAGCTGGATATTTGAGAGAATGTTTGTTGTATTTTAGTCAACATGTTTGGATATTTTGCAGAAGAAAAGTTTGCAGATTATCTACTATGTACTTTTCTAGAAACAGAAGGCGTTTCATATTTCTTACAGCTCCTAGGTGAATCTCCTTGGTACACAGGCCTGTATAAAATTATGTATTATTATCCAACCATCACATGTTTCTTATTTGCCATCAAATAAAAGCATAAAAAATAATTTACCCTAGCTTTCAACTTCCTCCAGTATATAATCCCCAGATTTGGAAGATTTTATTTCCCACCCATTTTTGCATTAGGCAAATTTTGTTCATTTCTCACTAATGTCCGTTTTCCTTGCTTAGGCTCATCCGTCCACATGGGGGGTCTCTCTCCTCATCTCTGCATGCCCCATTCTTGCTTCCTTCAGAGGTTATCACCTCTTCTGCAAAACTATCTCCAAATCTCCCAGATGATAAAATCTTTTGCTCTTCAGAACTCTCCCTCAGGAATTCATCTTTTTTTTTTTTTAATTTTATGGTACCAAATTTTTATCTGTATTTTATCTAATTTTATATTTCTTATTGCTTAACCTTCTCAGTTTTAGCACTCATAGTTCATCTTGGCATTCCCTAAGTTACAGACAAGGACTTTCATGTAGCAGAACGTAATAATTTTTGGGGTAGGAATAAATATGTTACAAAAAAGAATGTCTATTACTTTAACAGCTGTATCTTTGCAAACCAAAAGATACCTGTGAACTGAGATCACCTGTGTTAATATAATGTCAATGAGACTGTAGAACCCCTAGATAAGTATAACTTTGTTGTTTGCTTCAGGAATATCTTCCTAGGAAAGAGAAGACCACAAACCAGTAAATATCTTCAGTGTTTGCTTCAGGATATGCCTACAGATCAACTATTTGGAGACAATACTCTTCACCTGAGCAAACAGCTTCCTTGGTCTTGTGTCCTCCAATCCTAAATTATGTCAGAAATTGTGCCCACTCCCAGTTAATTTCCTGTGTTAAGAGATCTGCCTTCAAATGCCCTGAGACCAGAACCCAAGGCTCAGTAACTATCCCACTTCTGAATTCTCTCTTCTGAGACACTCCTGAGATGGCCAATGGTGGTTTCCTCGCTTCTCAATAAGGGCTGTGTGGTGATATTTGGGGAGTTACTTTAACATACTCTATAAATGTTTCTGTCAATCTATGTTATATGTTATTGCAAAATTAAATAACAATATATCCTAAATTTCTCACAATCCAGGATGATGGTTTTAAGTTGACATTCACGGCACTGATGGCAGTGCTTGGAAAACAGCAAACCCCATTTGTTCTTGAAAAACTGCTTTCCAATATGATAAAATTGTATGTAGAATTGCCAATTGCAAAAAAAAAATCTTTCACATAAAATTCAGCTTTTTTTGTACTGATGGAAAACACCAACTTTTTCCTTCCTTATTTCACTCATTGGAGAACAGTTATCTGATGGTTGTTTCTAGTTCTCAGAGTCACTGTTAAGTTGGAATATTTGGTTTTGGCCATTTCAAGTCTCTTTGCTTTGGAAATCTGATTGAAGCAATCTTGTGATTTTAAACTTCCTTATGAAATATAAAACAGTGATCATTGTCCTCGAATTATAAAAGGAAGAAAGCAAGGACAGCACATGTATTAGCTGGTGACTCTTGGTATTCTGAACCGAACTACGAAAAGGTTTTTGTAAATTGGTAAAACACTCTACAAATGTAGTTTTTCTAATTCCAGAATGGAGCATGATGACTGATGCTTAGGAGGAATGCAGTAATGTTTACTGAGAGAATGACAGGTTTTAGTCTCAATTACAGGGCTTTAGAAATGTCTCTGCGTAATTTGGCATCAGCTTACATTTTCACTGTAGTAAAATTCTAGTATCAGATCCTTCCTCAAGAACAGGTTAAGGAAAGAGAGCAAAGGGATGTGGGGTAGACATGACACCTTTTGTGTCAAAGAGGACATTGGGCTGGCTGGACCCCCATAGATTGTGTTGTACCTCCTAGCCTATGTGAATGGCCCCCAAAGTTGTGACTGTGACTGAGGTCACAGAAGCGAACTTTTGCATTTTAAGAGTTGGCTGGTGCCTACCAGGAGGAGCCAACAAATCTCATTCCAAGCTTGGACTGGCTCAAAGATTTGCAGGGTTCTGTGATAACTCGGGATAAGCAAGCCTGCTCACTGCATTCATTCCTACCTGGCATGTTTGTCCCTAGAGTGTGCAGCGTCCTGCGTGGCTGGTGCTCTGGGGTCATCCTGAGGAAGGGGCGGTGTTGGAAAACAGGCCAACCACACAGAGTCTAGTCAGGGGCGTGAGGCAACAGAAAGACAACCGTCCATGAGGGAACTACAGTTGGAGCAGGTTCACTGTGAATGAAAGATCTGGTTGTTCTGTTAATGACTTCAATTACAAAGAACAAAAGAAGGGGAATAGAAAGTGTTGTTTATTGTAAGATTTTTTTTCACCCAAATGGAATATTTTTTCTGGCTATTTCTTGTTCTTGTTTCTTAAGCTCTTTGTGAAGATATAATTATATATGAAATCTTAGCCATACGTGAATGTGCAAGATCTCTCTCTCTCTCTCTCACACACACACACACTCACACACACTCTCTCTCACACACACACGCACCCACACACATCTTCAACACCATCCTGAAGCACAATAATGCCCTGTCTTGTCTTAAGGAAGGACATCACACCGTAGAGACGATGGGGGAGAAGAAATCACTTCAATTCTTTGGATAGGAAGAATAAAGGGAGGGCATAACGAAATTACTTCTTTTTGACTTGAAGAGGGAAACACAGACTGGCAAAAGTATGTCTTAATATTAGTAGATTAATCTGTAGCAAGGTGTCGACGGTGCAGATGGTGGCAGAAGTCTCAGCAAAGGAATTGGTTCCCTTGGGCTCTCCAGAGAAAGTTGCCGAACTCCTTACAGCTTATTTGTAGAAGCAGGAAGAGGGGTCCTCTACCAGCAGAGATACTCATCCCCTTTAAAACTAGGGGACATCATTTTGTTCCATCTGAGGGACAAATCCCTTATGATGCATGTGACAAGCTCTGGGAGGGCACAGTTAGCCCTCACCGACAGAGGTAAACAGAACAGAACACGATGAAACTAGGAAATCATTTGAGAGGTGCTTTATTTTCCCCTACAGTGTTTCCTCCTGCCTTCCATTTCCCTGAATGTAATCACAATTATCCTTGGATGATAAATAATTTGGAGAGACCCTCAGTAGAACATGATAATCTGCAAAACTTCCCATGCTCTAGAGCGCATAGGACTTTATGTGAGTGAAGTTTAAAGCAGTGAGCATTAATTATCCAAACATTCTAAGCTGTATCTCATAGCTTAAATGAAATTTTAAAGTCAAATTAACTTACTGGTCCTTTTTGTTTTCTTCAGTCTCTCAGAAAAGCGCCAAATGTTAAATAAAACAGCACATGGCTGGGAAAAAGGGAAGCATGCAGTTCCTGAAAAAGATAATGACCTGAAGAAGTGGGGTGATTATGGAAACATGCGGTGGGAGAGTGAGGTGGCCAGAGCATAAGAAGTATGTTTCATCTTGATCTTTTGGGACTCTGATTTTCTCATGTTCCATGGAAAGGATCAGAATGTCTATGTTTTGAACTTTGTAAGTCCTCATCACAATAATGAATACTTGTGGGATCTATCATGCGTTGGACAAAGTTCTTATAATAAGTCCTTCAACCCTATGGGGAGAGAGTAGAGCTATGATTATACCCATTTTACAGATGAAGAAACAGAGGCCCAGAAAGTCTGCATACATCATCTAATATCATATAGCTACTGAATAACAGAATCAGGACTTGGATCCTGGAGTCTGGCTCCAAGGTGCGAGCACTTTCCTACACGCTGTGCTGCTGAAATTGTGGTAACCAGGACAGTGGGCTCCTGATCTGTTCTAGTTGGATGAACCCTCGCCTTTGAGAGCACTTGGGGCTTGAATGATGCCAACAGCTGGTCCTGAGTTAGTACATAGAGTTTTTGTATGACGTGATTAAACTCTTGTCTGCTAACTACCTGTGCATCCGCATGGTACTGTTGGCGTCCTGTACTTAGATGAAGACCCGCAAAGGCTGGCTCCATTTTCCTCATCTGTGCTCCCCCAGCCTGGTGGGCTCTCCGTAAATATTTGCTGCGTGAATGAAGGGCATCGATACCTATTGCTGATGGTTTGGCTTCCCCCGTGAAAGGTTTTGTATCCTAAACGTCTTAGAGAAGAACCTAATTTTGGAGCTATGCTTTAACCAGACACTTTTAAGTTTCTTACTGGAAAGGGCCTCAGTTTCCAACTCCTGTTTGGCAGGGAGGATACAAAGAGGAAAGCATGGAGACAAAAAGCCCCGCTCTACATCTGACAGACATTCCTGCTAAAAATGCTAATAAGCTAGTGTGGTGACTCTACTCCTTGATACAGTTCCTGAATTGGTTTGAAAAGGAGTGGACTGACCCTTGTAAATGAGTGTAACTGGCTTTTTCACATGGATAGAAACTGTCAGTTTTCTGCCATCTAAGCTGCCCTGAGTCGCTCTTCCTGTTCTGTGTCGGGTGACATAGTTGTGTTTTTTTCTGATTTCATACAACCTCAGGAAGGACCTTTTCCTTTCCTTAGAAAGACGCCACCGTGATCTACACCAAACCAGGCTCCTTCCTCTCTGTGCCTTTAGCTCGCTGCCAAGGTCCTCGTCTTCTTGGTTCGTTTTAAATGTTCTTAATTTCCTCAAGAAATGGGAAGCCTGAGCCTGCTTCCTCTCTACATTTGTCATTGTTCAGAGCATAGCTATACTCAGAATTGTCAGGATAGGTCACCTGGGTTGGAGGGACAATAACATATCCGAGTCTGTTGGAAAACTGCATCGGAATACCTCTATGAAGGCAAGACATCAGCTGCAGTGGGTTACAACTCCAAGGTCACGCGCTGATATCAAGTTGGGGGCATCTGCCCTCTGCCCTCCTTCCTTCTCTTGTCCCAGGCTGTAGCCCTGTGACTGACAGTCTCTTCTCCCTGAGGCTCAGGCCTGATCCTGTAGAAGGTGCCAGAAGCCCAGACCTGGAGACATTAGCTTCTGGTGCCCAGAACCAAAGGTGAAAGCTCATAGCTTTATTTCTGTCCAGCGCTCAGGTCTGAGAGAGGACCACTCGGAAGGCCAGCATATAGCAGAGGCAATTTCTTTTAAGGCTGCTAAGAGAAAAGGGCTTATTTCCTCATTTTCTCTTTCTCTTTCCCCTTCTCCCCACTTTTAAAAGGAATATTGTCTGATTACTAACAAAGAGCTCCTCTCTTTAATGCATCCTAGAAATCTCACATGTAAAGAGATCATACAATTTCAGGTGAGAAAAAGAGAACTGATGTTTTCAAACACAGGGGCCAATAATGACCGCAGCCGTCTATTCCTTGGATCCGTGACTGCCAGTAGCTGCGGATGGCTTTGAACGTCGTTTCACGGCTGCGCATAGAGCTTCACTGATGCTTTTGAACAGTCCAGTAAGTACTGAAAAGTTTTCTTTGCATGGACGGCAGTGTTGTCGTCTTACTCAAAGAGGAGAAAACAAGAGCTATTTTACAGTGGTTAATGGAAAGAGATGAATATTCCAGGCAAACAGTTATGCTTATGGGGAAATGTGCTCCTATCCACTGTGGATCAAGTGCAAACAGTGCTGGTCCCTTGGAAGGACTCCTGCATAAAGGTACAAAAGCAATTACACGACGCAGGTATTTATCCTCTTTACAAACTTAGTGGAAAATGAGGGAAAGCACTACTGTTAAGGAAAGTAATAGGGAAAGGGAAAGCAACTCCAAATGCTATATGCTGCCCTCAATCTCTTCAAGAACTTCTCTGTGACCTCCAGTGGAGATTGAGGGCACCTGCAGCCTTACATTTCGCAAACCCACTTGTTTGGTTCACCTTATCCCATTCACCAGCCAATCAAGCTCCCCAGATGCTTTCCTCTCCAGCTTCTCTGGTTGGTTGGTCTGGTTAGTAGAGGGAAGAAACACTTGCCTTCTTTATTTTCACTGGTTGAGGGTGCGACTCTAAACCTATATAAACGTGCTGCAATTATTATCTAATCAGATGTTGCCTGACCTTGGCAATGACTTTTCCAGGTAATGTTGTTAAATGACAGTGACAATCTTGATGCTAATGCTGACATTTTGTGAGTGTGTAAATTATTTCGGGGATCAGAACTGCTATCATTTTTATGTATCAGTCTCAGTTTCTTTCCTTTATTTTTCCTCTACATCTTTCACTTATATTTAGAGTCCCTGAATCCAGAGGAACTCGATCTTTCCCTACTGATGGGTTGTTTTTATTTTAACCCTGGACTTGTGATTTCATGGCAAAATGATTTCTTGTGAGTAAATGCTAACAATTTTCTAGTTTAGAAGTGCCTCGCAATCCTATTTTGATTTTTTTCCCCATTTTTCTCTCCTTCCCACCTGTGACAGTTCTTTTTGTTATTTTGGTGCATTTACATGATACCAGAACCTTTATTTATTAGGAGTTCATCTGCTCTCTGCTGCTGCTTCTCCACCTGAAGTCCTAATCCTCTGTTTGTGACAACATAATCATTTCCACAGCAACCAATTGTGAAGTTGCAAAGCAAGGATTAGACTTCAGGTGGGGAATAAAAAGAGTGCCATTCATATGCAAATCTCAAAGATGGTGAAGGGGAGTTGAGAGGCAGAAAGGAAAGAATAATAAAGAAATAGCATTGTTTTAAATAGACTTGAAAAGATGATTTTGTTTTTCCTTCTAGGAATTGAGTGGGCTTTTTGCTGGAGCTGCGGGTTGATTTGGTTTGTTTGTTTTGCTTTATTTATATATGCATTCTTTTTTAGTGCCCCAGGACTGGACTTGCAGCCCCAAATCTGGCTGTTGAAAGAGGGTTGTGTATGGCTTAGCAGATGTTCCTATTTTTAAAGTAACCTTCAAGAGGAGTTTTCTGAACTTCATCCTGCATGTGGGGACAGAACATTACAGTGAGCATCTGGGCCTCCCTGTTTCAACGCGGGGTAGCAAGACACAAATGGAACCATGAGGCTTATCTGCAGAGATTGCAACAAAAAAACTAGCATGGATTTATGGGCTCCTAGGAATCTCAGAAGTAAAAGAAGGGAAGAGAGTATCATCTTGATTCTCTGGTCACTTTAAGATCTCTTCACCAGATTCCAGTTGCCATGTGCTTTCTTTTTTTAATGAGCAAAACTGATTTACAATCTTTATTTCCAGGTTTTCCTGAATCCAGAACTCAGACCCATTACTGATTCTTCAGTACAGCAAAGAAACATGCCAATGATTTAATCTAGGAGTTGTGTCAAAGAAAAATTGCACTGGACAGTTACGCAGGCAGGGGAGGACTTATTCAAGATTATTGTGTAGTGGAGAGAGAGTTCACCTGCTTTGAAGGGAAAGATGGGAGGGCTTTTCAGTGCCTGGGTGAGATAGCAGAAAAGTACTGGAGGACAGTAGGGGTGGGGATAGTCAATGGAGCAGACCATCTGTGTTTGCTAATTGGCATTTACTGAAGTTAGATTCCTACCTTACCAGATCCCGGGGAAATAGGGGCAATGTCTTCTTCAATAATTACAGTTCAAAGGGATGACTCCCAGCTCTTTGAGAAAGACATCCCCGGGTTGCAAACCCAGTAAAAAGGATGGGCGATCTGTCTACACTTTAAAAAGGCTGAGAAAAAAGGCTGGATTTTAAGTTGTCTAAAGGCAGTCCTCCAAGAAAAAGGAGGTCAAGGCCTAGAGTCAGGAGGGAGCCTGTCTCAAGTTAAGTCGAGCTAACTGACCAAGTTCTAGGCCCCTTACAGGGACCCAGGGTGCAGGGCCTGGAGCACATTGCTCGCTGTGTCAGCTGGAGAGGCTTCCACCTCCCTCTTCCATCAGAGCAGAGGATTTTCAATTTCATCTGTGCTGCATATAGGATTTCCATGTAAACTTTATTTTAAGAAGAGTTTTCATGTTAAAAGAAGTTAGTAAACTACCAATCAGGTGCAGCTTTTTTTTTTTTTTTTTTTTTGTAGATGAATAAACTAAAGTTGAGAAGGGATAGACTGAGGACAATATTGAACTTCACTTGAGTCCTGTGATCCTGGAAAACAGTGAGGATTTGCGTTCAGGAATCCCTTGGTGTTCAGGAGTTGGCTTAGTGCAAGAAACCACCCTTAAACATATGATTTAGATAAGACCCATGGATACTACCCTGGTTCCCCTATGACAAGGTCGAACACAAACCCTCCAAATTCCCATTTCTTGCCTCCTAAATGATTGGCTGAACTGTTTTATCCCCATGACCAAATTGAATAAAAGCTTGTTAAGGAAACGTTGGTTGAGCTCCTTCTCCTGGTCCCTGAACTTCACCTGAGCCTGAGCTGCTTAAGGACCCTCCTTAAAGGTCTATCCAGGAATAAGCTGAGCTCAGAGGAAAACACTTCCTGATCTGCCAGCTGATTCATCACACTTTCCCACACTGGTCGTTTCTGGCCTTGTTTACTCCTCCTTAGACAAGAAAAGCTCTTTTCTGCCTGACTTTAGAGACCCTTGCAGATCTCCTGGTCAGAGCGATCTCCCCATGGCAACAGGCCTCCCACCCATTACTCAAAGGTAATCCTCTGGGGTAACGTCTCCCTTACAGCCAGATGTGCTTTTATTTGACAGTGACATGACAAGTTCAGAGAGATTGTTAAAAGATTTCTTCTTGAGTCAGTTTGAGTAGTTGGTGTCTTCTTAGGAACTTGTCCTTTCCTGTAGTTTATCTAATTCGTTGGTGTGCAATTGTGCATAGGATTTCCTTGTAATCCTTTTAATTTCTGTAAAGTCAATAGTAATATTTCATGTTTCATTTTTTATTTTAGTGATTTGAGACTTCTCTCTCTCTTTCTTTCTCTTTCTCATCAGTCCAGCTAAAGTTTTGTCAATTTTGCTAATCTTTTCAAAGACTCAGCTTTTGGATTTTTTAATTTTTCTCTATTGTTTTACTATTCTTTATTTCATTAATTTCCACTCTAATATTCATTATTTACTTTCCTCTGCTATTTTTTTTTTTGTATGTAGTTTGCTCTTCTTTTTCTTGTTTCTTAGGGTGGAAGGGTAGGTTATGATTTGAGAGCTTTCTTCTTTTTGAAACTGGTATGTATAGCTATAAATTTCCCTTTTTTTAAAAAGATTTTATTTATTTATTTGACAGAGAGAGACAAAGAGAGAGAAGGAACACAAGCAGGGGGAGTGGGAGAGGGAGAAGCAGGCCCCCCAGCTGAGCAGGGAGTCCGATGTGGGGCTCTATCCCAGGATGCTGGGATCATGACCTGAGCCGAAGACAGATGCTTAATGACTGAGCCACCCAGCCTCCCCTATAAATTTCCTTTTATGCCAGGCTTTCACTGAGTCCTGTAAGTCTTGGTATGTTGTGTTATTGTTTTCATTCACCTAAAAGTAATTTCTAATTTACCTTGTGATTTCTCTTCTTTGCTCTTTTAGTTATTTAAGAATCTGTCATATGTGTTATTTTCCTGAATTTCTGCTCATTGTTGATTTCTAATTTTATTCTAATGTGGTCAGAGAATATGCTTTGTATAATTTCTATCATTTCAAATGTATCAGGAGTTGTTTTATTGCCTAATATGGTCTTTCCTGGAGAATGTCTCAGGCACACTGGAGAGGAGTGCGCTGTTGGCTGGGTGTTTCGTGGACATCTGTGAAGTCTAGTTGGTTGATTGTACTGCTCAGGTCTTCTTTGTCCTTGCAGATGTAGAGGTGCAGGAGGGGAACGTTGACAGTAAATGCCAGAGAAGGCAACACTGTGAAGTCGGAATATAGAGACAATTTAGTGCAATAATACCTTTCCTCTTCTGAGATTTAATGTTCTTGGTTCTGAATCCTGAAATGAAAACATATTAGCAGAATGAAACAATGGGCCAAATCTGGTAAAATGAAATTTAACAAGAATACATATCAGCCATTGTACTTGGGCTAATGGTAATTGCATATGGTGAGGATGCTAGCTCACCAGAATTTTTTGTGAGGAAAGATCATAGCACTTCAGATGCTGCTACAATCTTAGAATGAACCTACTATGATGAGGGTTGGCCAAAAAAAAAAAAAAAAAAAAAGGAAACCACTTGGGCAATATAAAGAGAAGAAAAACATCCAGCATGGGGTAGCTGTCCACTGTGTATATATTCTCAGACCACATTCACATTTCAAGAGGGGGATTGAAAGAATGAATTCTATTCAGAAAGGAGTTGAATATCCATGGAAATAAAAATTCTGGAGCTATCTCATGAGAAATATTTGAAGGAACTCTATAGTCAGAGAAGCAGAACTTGGTCAGAGAGCAAGTTTCATGGTATTACATTTTACTTATGAAAAAGACTTACATGTATATATGATTTCATTCATATGTAGGATGACAGAATGAAAGGGAGGGGGAGATAGAGGCTTCCAGTTACCCAATGAGTAAGTCACAGGAATAAAGGACACAGCATAGGGAATATAGTCAGTGATGTTGTAACCGTGTTGTATAGTGACGGATATTAGCTACATTTGTGGTTAGCATAGCATGACGTGTGGGGATGTTGAATCACTATGTTTTACACCTGAAACTAATGTAACATCATATGCCGACTAAACTCAAATTAAAAAAAAAAGAAAAAAGGGGAAGGATTTCCATGTAAAAAGGGGACAATTTATTTTGTGTCCCTCAGTACCTGGAAATACAACCTAGTTAATAATTATAGACACACAGATTTCAGCACAAATATGAGAGATAATTTTCTCACAATTAGACTTGGTAGATGAAGGAGGTTTTCTTGAGGGTTAGTGAATCCACCAGAATGCCCCATTCCCTTCCCTCAGACTGGAGGCAGAATGTAGTGGGCACAGCCCTGACCAAGCAGATGACCACCTAGGGGTGGCAGAGGCTCAGGATAGGGGAGGGGGGAGTCCTTAAGAAAACAAGATTGCAAAATTACAAATACAGAATTAGATTAAAGGTAAATATTTAATTAGCACGAGAAGTTACAAATTAAAAAAGCCAACAACAAACCTGCGTATAACAAACATCAGACAACCAGGTCAGCACTCTAGTTTTCTCATCTATCCCTCTGAAACACTCATAATACATTTTTCTATATATTTTTTTCACCTGAGTTCTGTTTGTGTCTTCCTAGGACAGTGCTTCTCTCATTTCATTTTCTACAGAGAGAATAGAAATATAGTTGGGTACTTTTTCTAGAATAGTTTATGTTTTATTTTAATTTTTAATGGTTTGAAAAGTTTATTTTAGTTTCACAATTCTTTGTTGGTGTTGCCATGTAAATTTTTAAGATTGGTATCACATTTAGGAAGACATGTGTCATGTTTCTTCCATGTCTAAGCTGTATGATTTCAGGCATTCCAAGTTTTCTTGTTCAGGATCAGAATTTAAATCCCAGTTGAAACGATGAGACTCACAGACATCATCATTGTGGGGCTCTGATGAGTTCTACTGAGGCTGCATGCATGTCAGGTAAGGATGTACAGAGAACTTATACTTTAGAGCAATACGTTAAAGTGACGACAAACCTTATAAAAATCTTGCATAAGTGAAAAAATCCAGAACTCAACATTCCCTTAGTAGATTCCAAGAATTCCTGTAGCTTCTACCAGTTTACCAAAAGGAGGGAAAGTGTGACAGGAAGGAGGGGAAAGAGGTGTTGGTCTGAACTGATTGACTTTTGCAAATTTTACACAAATTACTTGTGAAGCCATCACTTAGGCTCATCCCAGTGGGTCATCTTCAATTGAAAATCTACTCCTACCTTTATCCCCACCTAATGCAATCCACAAATTCTGATCTTGAATGTCTCAGTATCGTTAATTTCTGAACACATGTAAAGCTTTAATACTTTGTCCTACTTCCCCAACCCCCTGCCATTTATAGATTCTTGCCTTTGTTCCTTCACTGTGGTACCTCTCTTAAATATGGGAGTAAGAGAACTAAACTCTCATCTTCAAACTGTAACCAACTGTGAACATAGACCAGTTACCAATAATTCTTTAAGGGCAAGAACTTTTTCTTATAGTAACTGGCACATAGGTAGTCAGTCCATGAAACAGATATGTAGTGAGCACCTACTAATGTTCTTTGTTGTGGGGAATTCAGCACAAAACAAGATAGTGTCCTTGTCCTCATAAAGTTTGCATTAGAGTGGAGGAGGCAAAAAAGAACCAAGAAGATTTAATATATGCTAAAATAATGAGCACATTTTGAATAATTAGAATTATAAGCACTACAATGAAAAGCAAACAGAGAAAAGTGGTGGAGAGTGAAGGAAGAAGGCAGATTGGAAGTTTGTTTTATTGAAACAACCTCAACTCAAACTCATTCAGCCTAAATGAACTCAAAGGTCCTTTCTTGCTATATCATTTTCTGATTCCATGGTGTAGTGGGGAAAAGAGAGTTTGTTCACTTGAGAGCTTTTCAGTCATTTGTAATCACTATGTTCAGCCAAAAGGGTATTATATGACCTTGGAAATATAATTTTCAGGAGTCAGAAAGAAGGCAATGACAAGGCTAGCAAATACCAGTTGGCGATTTTATTCTAATCATCTTCTCTCTGTCCATGTCCACTTCTCTTAAGATAATAAATAGCAGAAACAGTGAAGAGGAACAGGGAAAATAGGACAAAACATACTATTTTTGTTACCACTCCCAATAGTGGCAATTTTCCCAAGGGCAACAGAAAAGCAGACGAGCCTCAGATTAGAATTAGTATTCAGAACATATCAAGACATCCTAAAAATCAATATTTAAAGAAACTTCTGGAAAAATGGACAAAGGATATGAAGGAAATTTAAATTAATGAATAATAAAGATGCTGAACATCATTAATAATCAGAGAAATGATCATTGCAAATATAATGAGCTACCAGATCATAAACATAAAATTGAAAAAAAAAACACAGAAAAATTGGACAATCAGACTTGTGGTTGAGGAAGCATAGAAATCAAATACTGTGGGGGACTGGGGAAAATTTACATGACTGAGCTCAAGAATTCCTTAGTTCTTAGAAACTGTAGTTGTGCACAATGTATGGTAGAAATCTCCTTTCTAGGAATACAACCCAGAGGAATCCTCACATGCCACACGCATGGAGACATGAACAAAAAGTTCACTGCAGCACTGTCAGTATAACAGAAATGTGAAGTTACCAAATCCGCAGCAACACGAGAATGGGCATATGAATTCTGGTGTTTTCATACCGTAAAATACCATACAGCATTTAAAATGAACTATGTGGATAAATCTAAAAATACATAGTGCTAAGAAAAAGTTAAAATCACACCTTTATGGATGGATGGCTTGACCATCTTTGTGTTCTACAAGCATGGACTGAATTAAAGAAAGGTTTCCAGTTCCAAAAATTAAAGGAATATATCCTTAAAAAAAATGGCACCTTTAGAATCATACAATTTATATGAAGTTTTAAGACACACAAAATAATTATATATATTTATCTTTATATCTATATTGCACACACATGAAACATGGAAGCCAAATACTCACCAAATTCAGGAATCAGAGCATAGCAGGTGAAGGGAGGGGAATGAGATCTGGGAAAAGCACACGAGGGCTACATCGATAGCCAACGTGTTAGTTCCTTGAAAACAAAATAAAATATGGGACAATATTAAGATTCAATAAAGCTGGATTGTAAGCATTTGGGTATTTCTTTTATTTGTCTATACATTTTCTGTATGCTCAAAATGTTTCACAATGAAAAAGAAAAGGAGAGAAGAATACATTTCTCTTCAGTTATCGGGTGCCCACTGGGGCCGGGAGAGCCTTCCTGAGATGTCAGTGGAACATTTGTACAAAGTGTGGTGTGAGGTACGCCCAGTTCAGAGTAGGAACCTTCCAGGGTTGGGAGCAGAGCCACATGCTCATCTCTCCTTGAAATGTGTTATTATTTTGTGCGAAAGCAACTGGAAACCTTTTCCTTAATCCTACAAATCCTTCTGGATCCCATGCACAGTTAACCTAGATGAAGGTAAAACATCTTTAGGCTGAAGACTGGGTCTAAGGGCAAGGAAGCGACTGGAAATTACTCTTCTAAGAAATCTGGTGATGAAATGAAGTCACGAAGTAGTAGCCTGAGTCGGCAACAAGAACATTTTGCTTTGCAAAAGGACTTGATATTATCTGTAGGCAAAAAATAACATTAATTACAAGAAAAGCTCCATCTGTCAGAAGCATATTCATTAATGGATTAACAAGAAAATTGCCTGGAAAATTTTCTTGCCAATAAACATTTAAATTAGAATATTTACAGGGGAATAAGTGAGAGCGTTTTTTACCTTTGAGAGAGACTGAGAGACATCTATAAGAAAAGCAAGTAATTTGGTCACCCTTCTTTTCATTTGAACAAATACTGAATTATATAAGGAAATTCCAGGAAAAATAACATAAATCCAAACTAACGTTGTCGTCGAAATTAATTTGAGGCGAATATCTGCTTGGCAGCTGGCATATAACACAATAAACATTTACTTCAAAGTATCACAAACACACTGGGTTGTATTTAGTTAACTCCTTGATGAGTGATTCAGAAATAAAGGTCCCCTGTGTGAGCCAGCGAGGAAATGCTATGGCACCATGGGGACAGCTGAGGGCACTCCAGACAGTCCTTAAGGAAATAAAGGCGACTGCAGATGCCAAGATGCAGATATAAAACTCAGTCCACATTTTTATTAAAATTAGGTCCCTCGGAAGAAAATCATATCTTTGCTTTTATTATTTTAGCATCCTACTGAAGATGCGTGTGTGTAACTGTAGGTCAAGGATAACCATGCGAATGTCATGGCAGTGACATCCACATAATAATGGAAAAATGGCTGGAGAAGGAAAACATTCAGGATGACAATTGGGCTTTTTTTTCCCCCCAAACAATGATATATCGCTGATAATTTTTTAAAAATCTGAATTGGAGAAGTATTTCTCTAAATGGATGTATTACTTTGGTGTGATATGGACAGCTACTGAAACCCCTCCTAACCTTGGGGTGTCACGAGAGGAAGCAATCTTTACCTGATACCCCACCTGTGTCAGGAAAAGAGCAATTTGCTTTATAGGTGGAGTCACGTTTACTCTTTATGGCCATTCTTTTTTTTTTTTTTCTAATTTCACCAACTTATTCACCTTAAAATAATTTCAACAGAATTAAAAATGGTTAATACATGTAATGATAAATATATGTGAATATATGTTATGTTAATCACCATACATTACATCATTAGTTTTTGATGTAGTGTTCCATGATTCATTGTTTGCATATAACACCCAGTGCTCCACTCAGTACGTGCCCTCTTTAATACCCATCCCCAGGCTAACCCATCCCCCCACCCCCTCCCCTCTAGAACCCTCAGTTTGTTTCTCAGAGTCCATAGTCTCTCATGGTTCGTCTCCCCCTCCGATTTCCCCCCATTCATTCTTCCCTTCCTACTATCTTCTTCTTCTTCTTCTTCTTTTTTTTTTTTTTAACATATAATGTATTATTTGTTTCAGAGGTACAGGTCTGTGATTCAACAGTCTTAAACACAATTCACAGCACTCACCATAGCACATACCCTCCCCAGTGTCTATCACCCAGCCACCCCATCCCTCCCACCCCCCACCACTCCAGCAACCCTCTGTTTGTTTCCTGAGATTAAGAATTCCTCATATCAGTGAGGTCATATGATACATGTCTTTCTCTGATTGACTGATTTCGCTCAGCATAATACCCTCTAGTTCCACCCAAGTTGTTGCAAATGGCAAGATTTCATTCCTTTTGATGGCTGCATAATATTCCATTGTATATATGTACCACATGTTCTTTATCCATTCATCTGTCGATGGACAACTTGGCTCTTTCTATAGTTTGGCTATTGTGGACATTGCTGCTATAAACATCAGGGTGCATGTACCCCTTTGGATCACTACATTTGTATCTTCGGGGTAAATACCCAGTAGTGCAATTGCTAGGTCGTAGGGTAGCTCTATTTTCAACTTTTTGAGGAACCTCCATACTGTTTTCCAGAGTGGCTGCACCAGCTTGCATTCCCACCAACAGTTTAGGAGGGTTCCCCTTTCTCCACATCCCCGCCAACATCTGTCATTTCCTGACTTGTTAATTTTAGTCTTTATGGCCATTCTATATGATGTATATTACTTTCCCTATTGAGAAAACTGTAATGATGTGCAATATACCCTTAACATCACGCAGTTGGCAAATGATGGAGCTGAGTGGAAGTCGAGATTATGGACATGGTCCATGTTCTTTTCTCTATCTTATGCTTTTTGTTTTTTATTTTGAATAATGTTAGAATTTGGGGTGCCTGGGTGGCTCAGTCAGTTAAACATCTGCCTTTAGCTCAGGTCATGATTCCAGGATCTTGGGATTGAGGCCCCATGTTGGGCTCCCTGCTCAGCAGGAAGTCTGCTTCTCCCTCTGCCCCTCCCCCTAAATTGTGCTCTCTCTCTCTCTCTCTCAAATAAATAAATAAATAAATAAATAAATAAATAAATAATCTTAAAAAAAATGAATAATGTTAGCATACATGTATCTTTTTTTTTTTTTTAACCTTTGGCTATAACTGATAATTCCAGAATGTGGTGTTTGCATTGTCATTACTTAATTTTAACAAAATGCTATTACTTTTTGTAGAGATCATTGGCTGTACTCTTAGCCAAAAATAGGTCTTAATTTATTTAATATTGGAAGGCTCCAGAATAGTCACTCAACCCAAACCTGGAACCAAAGCAAGCTTCTGGAGGAAGTAATTTAGGAGACGCTTGAAGAATAAGTTTGAGTTAGCTAGGTGCTAGAAAAAAAGTAGAAAGATTTTCTAGGCACAAAAAGTAACATGAGCAAAGACAGGGGCCATGAGACAACATGTAGCATGGGAGGAAGTAAAGATAATTCATGATTACTAAAGTAGGAAACATGGAGGAAAGTAATTTCAATTTTCTGATTCCTTCTGTTGTAATGGTCATGAGGAAAAAAAAAAAAAAGAAAAAATGGACTTGAAATGTTCCATGGGTAATAGGGAGAAAAATATAATATAGTAGAATACAGTATAATACAATATATAATTTAATAATAACTCACCCCTTCTCCTCTCTTTAAGGGGTGTCCTAACCTAACACTGCCCACCAGCAACTCCCCTTCCTCTGGCGCTTAGCCTCATTATGGACACCGGTAACCAGTACATTGAGAACTGTCAGGAGGAGAAACAAGATCTAGAAAGACTGAGGGAAAAGCAAAGCAGGTGGGAGACTGGGTGCGTGAGCGTTTTGGGGAGTGTGACGGGGGGGATTTGGAAGTGAGCAGAAGATTGTTGGGGAATCACAACCATCCATTTGAGGGGGTTAGTAATGAGGCTGTTGTTTCTAATGACATCTTATTATATAATATTCATGTTCCCCTTCACCCACTCATGGCATTTTTCTGCAAGACTGTAGAAAAGTCATTGAGGGTTTTTCTCCTGGACCCTTTTTTACTAGGAATAAAACTCTTTCACATATGTCCACAATATATTTTTACACCATATTTTAAACTATTAAGAGTGGTTTTTTACAAATATATTTCCCACGTTTTCCCCAAAGAATCCCATTATTCTCTATTACTCTGATGATGTCCATTAGAAAGTCAAGTTCTTTATCAGAAGTGGTTAAAAAAGTTTCCAATAATTTGAACAAATATTTCTGATTTTATTTATCTTCAAAGCTGATGACAAGGGATGCATCTAAGTAGTCAAACTACTTTGTACATTAAAACCTGAAAGAGAAGGAAACACATTCCCCTGCCTATAGACACAAATACCAATCCATATATTTGAGCTCAATTCTGCTTCAATGAACTGAAAATTGCATATACTATGTTGAATTGCATTCAAAGCTTTGAATCATTTTCTCAACATCAATGCATCTTCAAAGAAACTGGCATGGGGAAACAAAAATCAGACATGCGAAAGTCACTGAATTACAATCAGCAATTCATTACACAAATTTCAAATGTGGAAGCAATTACCTCTAACTTTTCTTGGAATTGAACTTTATCAGAGAACTACAAATGATTATAAACAGTCTTAAGCCATGTTTTGGCCTTTAAAGAAACCCACCTCCTGCCCAAAGTGTTCACATGTAGTTAGAACTGCTACTCCACCCATGGGCTTTCTAAGGGAAGTATTCCTCTTTATTGACAGAGACTAAGTCTCCCCATTTGTCTCTTCTGCATCTTGATGTTTTACAGAGAAGGTGTGATTTATCAGCTACATATATTTTTAAGTTCATTCTGATGACATTCCTGCAAAATCCAATAATTACTTTTATTCCACCAGTTTTCCCACCTTATTTTTTTTTAAAGATTTTATTTATTTATTTGACAGAGAGAGACAGTGAGAGAGGGAACACCAGTAGGGGGAGTGGGAGAAGGAGAAGCAGGCTTCCCGCTGAGCAGGGAGCCCGATGCGGGGCTCGATCCCAGGACCCTGGGATCATGACCTGAGCTGAAGGCAGACACTTAATGACTGAGCCACCCAGGCGCCCCTTGCCTACCCTATTTTTACAGATTCTGAAAGGAATTGACCAAAAGGATGGGGAATCTGAGCCTGAAATGCATAGCATTAGTTTCAGATTAGAAATCTACACTTTCGCGACCATACACAATATTTCGTTCCTACATTTTGCGAGTTAACTGTGTCCCTTTGAAATTCCCTCTGGCAGAAAAAGTATGTGAAAGTGGAAAATAAAGCAAAAAGGATGCATGCCATGTGCTTTAAGTGTCTCATGAAGGCGGAGGCTACCGGAGGATTGTTTAGACAGTTTAACCTGCTGTTTACTCTTGACAAAAGGCCCCAGACTTAATGCAGTGGAAATTAAGAGGAATAAAAGGCTCATCTCATGAGCAGGTGGGATATTAATTATGGAAGCGAGAGAATTCTATCTGATCTGAACTTTTCCACTAATGAAATTTTTAAGTTTCCATCAGTCATTTAATGATTCCAGAATGTTCCATTTCTTTAAAGAAGGGGGATATCTAATACACGTAGTTTTGCATTGCAAGGAAATGAAGAGGATGAAATCACCTTGGTCATAAGAGAGCCATATGCAGGACAGGATTAAGCATAACGGAAGCGGGACTTAGCAATAACTAAAATCCTAAAACATAAAGGAACAGCAGTGCATTTCAAAGCTACTGCCAGTTTGCTGGGTGCTGTCTTCAAATGTCAAAGATGTAAAAACAAAACTCAAAAGAACATACAATAAAAATAACTAACTTGTGACTGGTTACCTTTAATTTTTAAAGAAATTTATTTAACTTTCAAACAAGAAAATTTTCCCAGAGAATATTTGTTTTTTGTTAAGGATTTTATTTATTTATTTGAGAAGAGAGAGAGAACTTGAGCGCGGGGAGAGGCAGAGGGAGAAGCCGATTCCCCGCTGGGAGCAGGGAGCCCTACTGACTATTCGGGGCTCCATCCCGGGACCCTGAAACCAGGACCTGACCTAAAGGCAGACACTTAACAACTGAGCCACCCAGGCATCCCAATAATTTGTTTTTTTAACAAAAGTTCGATATTTCAGCAGTAAGGCTAAGAAAGAAGCTTTTGTAAAGGACAGAGAATTAAGTGCATCCCCTATACATTTTGGTAAGAGGCCAATACCTCATTATTTATGGGCACTAGGTGATTGTATATTCTTTTTACATATGATAATACGCTCACCAAGGAACAGCGTAGGAAGCCGACTGGGCAATGTGAAAGTAGGGCGCGTCCGTGGAGAATGTGTCTCCCCAGGAAGCGTGGGGAATGTGAAGTGCATGTGATTGGTAGTTTTAAAAAAACACTAAGGATAGTAAAAGAGTAAGGGCATAAATAAATAAAATAAAAAAGTGAAGTGGTTATTCGCGTTTTCTTAGATTTACTAATATCCTCATGCATTTGTGTAAAGAAAGTTATGTGTTAAGAAAGATGTTCCTTCTACAGTTGAGTGAAAATGCCTCTCTGTGGCCTTCATACCTGAAAAATCACCTGGCTAAACACAGGATTATTTACCTTTAAATTGAACATGTGGTATGGTGGCCTGCTGGCGTGCATGTAATAAAGGAGACGTATGAAACAACAAATATTTTGAAAACACGTAGACTTTTCCTGCAGCGGCACTTCTGAACTAGATGTAGGAGACTTAGAATCTTGAAGACTTTGAATAAATGATGAAGTTAAAAAAAATGTTTGTCATTTGTTGAATGAAACAATTAAGCTAAATGATCACTATGGGGGAACATTCTAGTTCTCAAACTTTCCATCTTATGACCATGTTTTAAACAGCTCCAGCATGCATTGTGCATAGTAGGTATGAAGTAAATGTTTAGTGCATAATGAATGGATATTGAACAGAAATTCTTCCTTGAGAAGAGCTGTTCTTAACATGCTCACTCAATTGCATGGTAAATTTTGATCCTTCGAAATTACGTCAGAACATCAAACTGTAGGATAAGAAATACCTACTGATGTTCAAATGAGGGTCAATGTCTTTCAATGTATGAGAAATACTTTCAGAAAATTCTTATTTATATTCAGGAAACTTAATTTTTTTGGTAAGGCTAAAAAAAAGATAAAGCCTTGGGATGTCTGGGTGGCTCAGTCAGTTAAACGTTTGCCTTCGGGGGCGCCTGGGTGGCTCAGTTGTTAAGCGCCTGCCTTCGGCTCAGTCATGATCTCAGGGTCCTGGGATCGAGGCCCACATTGGTCTCCCTGCTCTGCGGGAAGCCTGCCTCTCCCTCTCCCACTCCCCCTGCTTGTGTTCCCTCTCTCGCTGTCTCTCTCTCTGTCAAATAAATAAAATTAAACCAACCAACAAACAAACAAACAAAAAAGTCTGCCTTCGGCTCAGGTAATGATCCCGGGGTCCTGGGATCGAGTCCTGCATTGGACTCCCTGCTCAGTGGGGAGTCTGCTTCTCCCTCTCCCTCTGCTGCTTCCCCTGCTTGTGCTCTCTCTCTTTCTCTGATGGATAAATAAAATCTTTTTTTTTCTAAATAAAATCTTAAAAAAAAAATAAAGCCAAAACACTCGTTTTTTTTTTTCTTCACTATAAGCTGGACCAGGACTTATAATCTGTCAAGATAAGTCTTGATTCTGCCACTTGCCAGTAAAACTATTTAACTTCTCTGAAGCTCAGTCCCTTCCTCTATAATGCGGAGATAAAACAACCTATGTCTGATTAATACATATTTGAATGAATATAAAGAAGGATCTGGTATATGCCAGGAATATCAGCAGCGTTTAATAAATTAAATTTACAAATTCTGTGAGGATTAAGACAAGCATTATCATCAGCACCTGATAGAGTAGAAAGTAGAGACCATGGGTGGTTTTTGAGATTTTTTAGGAGAAATATTAAAATGATATAAAATCCCAACAATGATTGGAACACAGGCTTCCTTTCTCTGAGGTCTTCCATGCTTGGTTTTTCTATGATGTGTCCAGAGGTTATTGTTGGATATACACTTGTATTTTTAACTTTTATTTGTTCAAATGTGTCAGGATGTCATGAGAGGGATTTTGACTATCAAATGGAAGTGAAAGTTCAATAATTTTATCATTATAATTGCACTTTATTCTGGATAGTGCAAAACAACCTTGTAAAAATAGAATAATCACATATTTGTTTGAACTCATAAAAAGCAAGGTCAAAGCAGAATATTAAGTATTTTGAGTCAAATATTAACAATATATCAAAAACTGTAATAAAAGGAGAATATTTAAAGCAGTAAATAATGTACAAATGATTTGTTTCACAGGTATAACTTCTATGTTAGAAAACTAAAGTGGATGGCATAGATTTTAGATGTTCAATAAAAAGTAAGCATACGTGGAAATATTTTAAAGCTTACAGACTTTGAAAATAAAGAAGGAACTTAGGTTTCATCTAACGAATAAATAGTACACATAAGAAAAAGAAACAAAGTGGAAAATGTACACAAATGGCCCAAGGCACTTTGTCTAACAATGAAATTTTATTTTTAGAAATATAAAAACATACCATTTTTTCCTTTTCATTTCTGGAACATTTTATGTGTACTCTGTTATAGGTTACAAAGTTCTCCTAAACATAATAAAAATGATGATGATGATGATGATGACGGTAATAATGGTAATATCCCTAGATGAAAATCAAAGTATATACTGCAAAATTTTATACGTATACATCTCCAGTGTATTTCACTGGGGAGGTAGATATTAGTTTATATCACCTGTATGTTAACCCAGAATAGCAATAAGCCGGCTGAAATGAAGAAACAAATCTGCCTCCAAGATCACCAATAAAACATGGGCAGAAGGAATTCTCAGAGCCATTTAAAGGACTTCATGAACTCTGAATCTGTTCTTTGAGGATCATGGTCTTTTGTCTCCCAAGCCCCCCTGAAATGATTTTTTAACTGTTGACGATTTCAAAAATATTTTAGCAACAAAACATTTTTAAAATTTGTTATTTCAGAGAGTAGCAATGGAAAGCTTTTTCTTAAAAGTGTCCATAAACTGTTGGAACTCATTGCCAATTAAAGGCAGAAAAAGTGCCAGTACTTAACGATGTAGTAAATGGTTTACTGACATGCCTGACATAGGGGTGGATACTGTGAGTGATTAATTTATATCCCTTTGGAGAGATCATATGCTAAAGCGAGTATGAAATCCGTCACATGGGCATAGCGTGGAGGGTGGAAATAATGTTACACGCCAAAAGATATTAAGAGCCAGGAGATGCAAGTACAAATTCACCTTGACTGTGTAGTGCCCATGTAACCTTCAATAAGCCTACATCTCTTGGGTTTCAGGGAAACTATTTTGCTTACCTAAAGGGCAAACACATCCCAGGGTCTCCTGAGGCTCCTTCACTGCTCTGCTCTGTGATTCTATCTTTTTTACTTCAATGTTCCTAGGCTGAAGGGCTAGACATTTCCTAATTTTGAAGACAAGGAAAAATTTGCTATACATTTCCCCCTGTTTTGTCCTTGAGTGACCTTTAGTATCTGGGAGTAACTAAATATAACATGTTTTATATGTGGAAGGTAGACTTCTATGCCACCTTTTTTTCCCCCAGAGAATTCCTAAGGACCTAGATACTGGAAGAGAGAAACTCACGTGGAAAGTGACTTTGCAACACAGTGGGAATTCTCACTTCCATTGTCTGAAATCTGTAAACAGGGAAGAAGCTGGAATAAGCCTCACAGATGGATTCCACCAAGAAAACTGAAGCCGCCATTAGGAAGCAAAAGATAGCTAAGAGGCAAGTCAGATGGTCCATAAGTTAGCTGGAAACCAGCTCTTCTTCAGCCTTGTAAAGAACATGCAGTGTGAGAGCTTTGATTCCTAAACGGTTGGGTTTGTAAATAAAATGGAAGATTTTTGTCCTTCTGGATATGAAGTTATTAATTACATAGGTGTAAATCACTGGGGGAATGTTTTCCTTAAACTATGTAAACACGACATTTTTGAAAAAATTTGGAGATGACAAAGATACTGGCCAGTCGGATAAGACTTCATATAAGCTGCGAGTTGATGTGTCATCACTGAAAGAGACCTTTTCTGGACACAAACAGGTTGCAGGGCTGGGCCTTCTTGCTAATAAAAGTCTTATTGTATTGGGGTTATTACATAGTTCTGTTGCACGAGACTTATTTTCATCGTCAAACACCATCTGGTAGCAACGTGAGAATCAAGTGTGTTGCTATGAACTACCTTTTCCATAGAAAGCTACTGATATTTACCAAAGATACTGACCATCCAATTGGGTTAGGTCAATTTCAGACAGTGACACAGCCAAATCAATTATCTGGAGAATCTGGAGTTGCATATGATCACCTAAGGTTAGAATGAAGGGAAACAGAGGCCAGATATTTCCTTGGACTTACCAGTAGTATCAGTAATAAAAAAAGATAAAGAAAGATAGGGAGTTGAGGAATGTGTGTGAATAACCTTCTCTTCTTGATCTTTTCTTATTCAGAATAAGGTGATACTAAATTAAATTATTAGGATAGATTTGACTGGGCTGAAATAGAAAGAGATTTGTGGTCTTCCATCTTATTTTTGATTATTCTTTTTTTTTAAGATTTTATTTATTTGAGAATGAGAGTGAGAGAGAGAGCACAAGCGGGAGGGAGAAACAGGCTTTCCACTGAGCAAGGAGCCCGACTTGGGGCTTGATCCCAGGACCCCAGGATCATGACCTCAGCTGAAGGCAGACGCTTAACCAACTGAGCCACCCAGGTGCCCTTGATTATTCTTGACAAATTTAAAATGATATCCTGTTTGTAAAGTTAAGTTCTCAACCCATTGCTTTATAGCAGGGAATGAAATAGGCAAAAATGCCTGCCCTCATGAACCTTGTACTCTAATGTAGCAGTGAAGGCAGAAAATAGGTATGTTCACAGTAATAAATTAGATGACGTCAAGTGCTATGGAGAAAAACAGAGCAGAAAAGGTGGTAGGAAGCACTGGGGAGGAGGAGATAGACGCATGTAGTTTTTTTTTTTTAATTTTATTTTATTATGTTATGTTAGTCACCATACATTACATCATTAGTTTTTGATGTAGTGTTCCATGATTCACCGTTGAGACAGACACATGAGGTTTTAAAAATGTCAGGCAAGACCAAACTGTTCACGGACAGGTTTTGCCTGAGCATCTGGGAGGCTGCAATTGCAGTTACTGTAAATGTGGAAGAGATCTTAGGAGAAGCAGATTTTGGGGGGGCAGATCAGGGGCTTAGTTTCACATATTACATTCAATGTGACTATTAGACTTGCCATTGGATGCACCAAGTAGACAACTGAGTATACATATCTGGAAATCAGGAGAGAGGTCTGGGCTAAAAGATCTATGTTGACCATCAGCACTTAGATGACATTAAGATGTTAGGAAACTATGTGTACCTATAAGTAGGAAAAGGAAGAGACCCCAAAAGTGAGCCTTGGCACACTCCCAAAGTAAGAGACCGGGAGAGATAAAGACAAAAACCAGGGGTGAGGGGAGTGGAAGGTATGTTGGAGTTATGAATTCTACACTGGTGTCACACATCATTTCTTTTCTCTTTACCTTTAAAAGTTAGGGTGTTCAATTAAAAACATCTTTTGGGAACTGAGATTATTACATGGAATATTTTGAATATTTGTAACACAAGACTCCTTTGTGTACACACTGGATGGGGAAGGGGTTCCATATTTATAAAAATATATTTGTGCGAGTCTGACCACCTAAACAACTAAAATATTGGTCTTCTTAGATATGTTTAGTTTTTCTTTCTTTTTTTTTTTTTTTCCAAGGAAGGCAGATTTCTATAATATTCTGTGAGGTCAGCTGTATAGCTCTCTACGCCCTCAGTCAGAGAGCCCTGGAAATTACAGTTTGCTGAGCACCTGGGATGTGGAGCTCATAGCTATCAAGAAGTGACAAGAAGCCCTGAAATATTAAGCATTTTTTCACACATACTACCTAAGGGCTGGATGCATACTTCTCTATTGATAAAAATGCATTTGTTTCAACTCAAATGTAGCCATTTCTAAAATGCTCATCACTAAATATTGTAAAGAAAGAATTTCAACATTTTGTTCAAAAAATGGGATATAAACCAGGAAAGGTCAAGTGAGAAATTACTATATATATATTTCCTATTTTATCATGAAAATGTACAAGCACACAGAAAAGTTAAAAGAATTTTATGCGGACATTTTTATATCCACCACCTGGATTTTACCAATAAATTTTTTTTTTTTAAGATTTTATTTATTTATTTGATAGAGACACAGCGAGAGAGGGAACACAAGCAGGGGGAGTGGGAGAGGGAGAAGCAGGCTTCCCGCCGAGCAGGAAGCCTGATGTGGGGCTCGATCCCAGGACCCTGGGATCATGACCTGAGCCGAAGGCAGACGCTTAACGACTGAGCCACCCAGGCGCCCCAATAAATTTTTACTATAATTATTTTATCACATATTTATACACCCTTCTATCCATTTTTTTGATGCATTTCAAAGTAAGTTGCCAATGTTAGTTTCCTCCTAACTACTTGAGCATGTATACCACCAACTACAGTTGAATATTTGCTTACAGTTTTTCTTTCTTTTTTTTTTTTTTTAAAGATTTTATTTATTTTATTTGACAGAAAGGGAACACAAGCAGGGGGAGTGGGAGAGGGAGAAGCAGGCTTCCCGTGGGCAGGGAGCCTGATGTGGGGCTCGATCCCAGGACACCGGGATTATGACCTGAGCCGAAGGCAGACACTTAACGACTGAGCCACCCAGGCACCCCCTTTGGATTTATACACAAATGAAATTCACAAATCTAAATCTCAAATGTGCATTGACTGAATTTTACAACCTAAACCTTACCAAGATATAGACATTACCACTGACTCAGAAAGTTCCCGTGTGCTCTTTTCCATTCATTCCTCACTCCCACCTCAGAGTAACTGCAGTTCTGATATTTTTCATCATAGATTGGCTTAACTTGTTTTAGAATTTTGTATAAATGGAACCATGCAGGGGTGCCTGGATGGCACAGTCAGTTAAGCGACCGACTCTTGGTATCATCTCAGGTCATGATCTCAGGGTGGTAAGATCGAGCCCCATGTCGGGCTCCGTGCTCAGCACCGAGTCTGCTTGAGATTCTCTCTCCCTCTCCCTCTGCCCCTCCTATTCGTGCTCCCTCTCTCTCTAAAACAAATAAAGAAATCTTTAAATGGAATCATGTACTATCTTCTCATTTGTTTAAAGTTCCTTCCCTGAAACACACTGTTGCAAAATATCTTATTTGAAGACAGAGCTTTCAAAAGGAAACCAAATGATTAATATAGGCCTAGTCAAATGAATAGTTACATGCATGACAATGGAATGATATAGATTCTTTTGTCTTTGTTTTCAGAGGAACATTCCTCTGTGTGTGTGTTGGGGGGCGGTGCACGGTTTATGGGGAAAATCATCTTGGAACACAAACATGCATTCTGTGCAAGAGAGCTGATATTTACAGACCACCTAACGTGCACCAGATGTTTGACATATATTCTTTCACTTAAACCTCATACTCCAAGAGGTATTACCTCCCATGTACTCCTTGCCAAACCCTGCTGCCTCCCAGAGCTTCCTCCTACCCTGCAGGTGATGGGATAATCAGGGCTCCCTGGAGGTAAGCTGCAATTCCTAACCAGCCTCCTTTTGCCTTCTTCTTGTTGTTTTCCTGTTACTTCATTTTCTTTAGTCTTGCTCTAGACAATGTGACAACTAGTCAATCTGTTAAATTGTCATGACTTAATGTCCTATGAATGTTAATGTCCTAATACACACTTCCCCAAGCTACATAATATATTTATTTTGCAACAAGTCCTCTGGAGACTGGATATCTTTATCTAAAGCAGAAACTCCATGGTGAAAATTTCCGTGCTCCTTTCTTTGGATGGATTGAGAATATATTTCAAGAGGCAGGCATTTGCACATTTCTAATGTGTATATTAACGAACCTTATAACAGTTTCCAGACTATTGCTCATTGTTTCTAGACACATGATTTTTCCACATCCATCACTAGGAACTCAGGTATTACAGACCCGGATCGAGACTTTAACTGAGAATTCTAGAACCTTCAGACCCATTCGGGTGGAGTGAAGGAGGCATATTTAGTATCCACATGAACAATATATCTGGGATTCTGGTTTCTTCATTCTTCGACATTCTTACTTTTGGTAAATTATTTTACTCTGCCTCCCTTAGCTGTGGTCACATCCTTGTTCATCACAATAAATTCATGACTTCTAGACCTTGATTTTAAGAATCCCACTCACTGACCACCATCTTCTATCCATCCTGCTCTAATTTCCTCATTCCAAAAGACCTTCAGCTTATTGCTCCTCATTTTTTTTTCCCTAATCATTTGTTACCTCTATGGCATACTCCATACTTAACAATCGCTCCTCACCGTCTCTCCTCTCTCCTGTGCTTGTCTAGAAGAAGCTCCATCCTGGTAGAAATGCAACTATCAACTCCTTTCCTGCCACCTTATCTCCAGCATCCAGACAATGTTCTGGCAACATCTAGGGGCTCTAGAAGTATTTGATCATTGAAGAATGATGGATGGCTGATGCGTGGAATTATGCCATTATGTAAGGTTTATCTTGAATCTTTCATTTCCTCCAGGATGTCCAGCGTTACTGGGGATAATATGGGAGAGACCTGATTATACCAGTTCTTACCCCCTGGCTCTGATGTCCTTTGTGCTTTGAAACTGTGGCTGTGCTCTGCACGGCTCCTGCCAATGACTGGATCCAAAGTGCAACATACTGGAAGCTTTGACCCCTCCCTTGGCAGTTGCTCAGAGCCCAGGGGGTTCCTCTCAGCAGTTTATCTCACTTCTATTGGCAGCAACTTCCTGGAATATCTTGGGCTGATAATGGTGACTGTTCCAAGAAATTCCTACTTAAAACGTATGTTGTTTCTGGTGTCCGTCCAGGATTGCTCCCTCCTCACAAAGCTTGTGGCTACAGTCAGCAGAGTTCAGTGTTCCTTGAGGGAAGATCTAGCTTTTTCAAAAGTAAGAGATTTTTTTTTTTTTTCCAAAATCTTGCCTTTCAGGAAAGTTCTTGAAGTTCCCCAAAGTGTTAGAGGGGAAGCAATGAGTATAATAGCACAACACACAGCCACATTCCAATCTCTCTCTTCTGTCCAGTGTGGGTGGAGGGTGGCCTCTCTGAGGGAGTGCTCTACAGACCATAAAATGTGGAGCCCGTCCCTCTCTTCTGCACCGTCTAAACTCAGACATCAGAGAGGCTCCCACTGCGATTTTTCATGTCTCTGCCCACAGGACTCAGGAACTTGAGTTTCAGCAATAATCCCGGTTATCTCATTCCTCTTCCTTCACTCTCCCTCTGCATGAAGTTAGAAAAGCAAACAGTACTTATTGGCTCCAGACTAGTTAAAAATATGTATACAATACAGTCAAAATTGTCCATCACAGGCAACAAATTTGAGCAGCCCTTATCCTTCAGACTAAGGCAGTTTCCCAAAGTTGCGTGACTAAAAAATCACCTAGGATACATGTTAAAAATTGTAACAAACTTGACACCCAAGTCCAGGCTCATCCCCTGGAGGTTATGATATTAGGTTATTTTGAGGGGCAGGGGGGCTGGGGTCAGCTGTCCTAACGATGTCACAGATGATTCAAATAATCAGTCAAGTTTGATTAAGTTCTAGATCAGAAAATAGGAATGCTTGTCATTTTGATCACTCATTCTTCATTCCCTCCCTCTAACTGTAGAATAGAAGGGCTCTCCCTTCTTTCCTCCTTCGTCTTTCTGTCTTGGGGAAAATGTGAAAAGTGAAGGACCAGAGGGCAAAAAAAGATAATCAAATGTTTAAAATATTTCTGAAGCTCAGTGCCAATCCTAGATAAATGTGAACTCATTCCGAGCTGCTGTAACAAAAAATACCATAGACTGGGTGGCTTGTAAAGAACATTTATTTCTTACAGTTTTGGAGCTGGGAAGTCCAAGAACAAAGCTCTAGCAGATTTGCTGTCTGGTAAGAACCTGCTTCCGGGTGTCTCTGCCATATCCTTACATGGCGGAAGGGTCAAAGGAGCTCTGTAAGGTCTCTTTTATAAAAGGATTCATCCCATTCATGGGGGCTCCGCTCTTTCATCCTCATCACCTCCCAAAGGCCCCACCTTCTGATACCATTACATTGGGCATTAGGATTTCCAAATACGAATTCCAGGGGAACACAAATGAGACTCCAGCTAGAGCACTCATTTTTTTTATTCATTAAATCTATGAACACTTGCATAAATGATCTCAAACATTGTGAATGAAAAAAAGAGGAGTGCAAGTCATCATAGAATAGGATCAATGTTTCCCAGCCCGCACAGTTGTTGAGAGAGAACTGTTAACTGATAAGGGCAAGAATGGGAGGCCCCCATAGACTCTCCTTTCTGTCAGTCTAAGTGCTGACTGAACATGTAAACAGAATCCAAACCAGACTTCGAATTGTGGTTGTGCTTTGCCCAGTAGAGTTTTCAGAGAGAAATAGATTTTGGAGTGTATCAAAGTAGGGCAGGGTGAGAACATTTTGGAACCTAATGCAAGCCTTGGAAACAGCTGCTTTTCCTTCAGACGGGAAGGCTAATGAGGGGTGAAAAGAGCGATGACCAAGCACAGTGGAGAATCGGCAGGGTCTTGACCAATCCCAAACTACTGCTGGTTCCAGGACCTTCTCATTTTCTACCCTTCCCTTTTCCTACTTAGACATAGCTAGTCCACGAGAGGGGCAGTCAGACGCCAGGTCGCTGTTATTATGTGTAAATGGGTTTGGTTTTGGTGTAGATGTTTTATAATGTGTTTTAGGGATGTAAGTAATCCATGTACACATATATTCAAAGAATATTCATAGAACAAATATGTCAGATGTATGTACATATACATATGTACACATATTCACACATTGTAGACAGTATCAAAATAATAATTATTTGTGTGTATTGTTTTCAAAGAGCTTTCTATATATATTACTTCATCTATTTAACCCTCGTAAGACCCTTCTGAGGTTGGAATTATAATTGTGTTCATTTTCAGAAGTGGGGACTGAGGCTCAGAGAGGTCAAGTGGTCTGTCCAAAGGCGGCACAATCTAGTAAGTGGCTGATCCAGGATTCAAATTCTTGTGTTCTGCACTTACTCTGTGCTCATTTCTTCATAATATGCCTCTTATCTTTTATTACCTAATATCATCTTTGGGTCAGTCACCAAAAAACTTTGAATAGGAATAAGGTTTCCCACTACTCGTTACAATTTTCAGTCTGTTCTTTTTCACATGAAACCCTTCAGGTATCAGGTGACTTTAGTGTCTCTTCCTTCTTTTCTAATTTTTACAAGAAAAGGTGTGAATATATTTATACTGAAAGTGGGGGATCGAAATATTGAGGCTGGATATTTTCCCTTATGAGTAGTATTTTTATCTTAATTGGAGACAATGGCTTAGCAAAAAGAAGTGTGTGTATGTGTGTGTGTGTGTGTGTGTATGTTTAGAGGGGATGGAAGGACCCATAGAACCTTCCACATACATTTTTATCTGCTAAATCTATTTGTAGGACCAACTTTGAGGTGCTAGGCATTTCACTTTAGAAAAATAAGGAGAGGTAGAAGTTCCAAGTCAGATAGAAATGAAGTTATTTAAAAATAATGAAGTCTGCTTTATATAAGCTAGCACAGAAACCAGTAACAGTATGGTAAAATTCTCCACTTCACACATACATTAGGAGGTGTCAATGTTTTCAGACCATAATTTAAGGGCATGTGTGATTAACAAAGAATATATAATCTTTACTTTCCTTAGTGAAGGGAGTTACAATATTGGGGTTAGTATTAGCTTTCTGCACATGAACAAGTAAATTGAAAGATTAAATTATGTAAACTAATTTAGATTCTTCTCTTAACCCTTATACATATTTAAGTGTGTTAGTGTTTACTGATTAATAAATTAGATACAAGTTAGTTTAAATCAAGCAAATTACTCACATACTCATTTAATTTTAAATCCTTAACTACCTCCTTATTTTTAAGGCAGCTATGTAAAGAAAGAGGCATAGACTAATTAAAATAAGGACTAGAAGAATAGTCAAAGAAAAAGGGGGATAAAATAAAGAATAGAGAGGTGCCTTAAAATACATATTTTATTTATATATATTTGATGTTCTCTCTATATGTTTGATATATATATATATGTATTTGATGTTTGTTAGATCTGATTTCCCTAAATCAAAGACAATTTATTTAATTGTATTACATTTATATTTCTGTTACCAACTAAAATATCTCATTAGGTTGACTTAATTCAATCTGAATTTAATATTACCAGGCTGGCTTCTCAATAAAGGAGGGAACACATGAAATACCATCAAAGACACATTCTTGCTTTTGTGGGCCCTTGGCACTTCACAGATATGGGCACCTTCCTCCAAAAAAAATATTGAAAATTGTATCTTATGACTCTTATTTTAAAGACAAACATGTTAAAATTATATATTAAAACAGTTTCACTGACCTAAAGGGTTGCTTTTTTTATTCTGGAAAAAGGCAGGCCTCTTAGTATAAGATGAAACAAATAAATATCACCAGGACACATCATGAATTTCCTAAGTCCCTTCTGTAATTAAAAAATAATAATAAAAATATTTTTTACTACATTGTTATAAAGGCAATTATGTTAAAATATATATTAAAACATGTTCATAGATCTGAAAGTTCTTTTGGTTTCTTTGGATTTTCAACGAAATTAGGACATTTTATGGATCCCTAAAAGTATCATGGACCCTTGGCTCTTGGTTCTGGGCCTGAGGTGTAAATTGGCTTTGAGCACCCTAACTCTTAAAGCTGCAGACAATGTGATTTCTTCTGGGTCTCTCAAACATGCAGTTTTCTTGCACTAATCTGTTTTTTGTTCCTTTGTACCCTTCTCAGTAGGTGGCAAATCCCTACTCAACCACGGAGCCTCACCTCAAATTTTCTCTCATTGGTGAAGTTTTTCCTGAGTCCCCAGGTGGAATTAGTCACACCGATCTTCCCTTGGGCTCTTTATATATAACTTTAAAGAAATGAAGAAAAAAACTAGAAACCTTATCATTGTAAATACCTTACACTATCACTACATTTATTTTTTGATAAGCTTTTTATTTTGGAATGGTTTTCTCCTTACTGCAAAATTGCAGAGATAGAGAGTTCCCACAAACCCCTTATTGTTCTCAGCTGCCCCTGATGTTATTCTCTTGCATTTTTGAGATGCATCTGTCAAATCTAAGAAACCAACATTAGTCCTTTATTATTAACTAAACTTCAGATTTTACTCTGATTTTATCAGGGTTTCCAATAATGTCTTTTTTCCCCCCATGTTCCAGCCTATCCAGGATCCCATATTGCATTTTGTCATCATGTTTCTCTCGTCTTCTCTGAACTGTAACAATTTCTCAGGATTTTTCTTGTGTATACGAACTCAATACTTTTGGGGAGGAACAGTCAGGTATTTTGTAGATTAGGCCTCAGCTTGGGTTTGTCTTTCCATGGTTTTTTTTTTTTTTTTTCCATGATTGGCCTAAGGTTATGGTATTTGGGAAAAAAGTACCATAAAGCTTGTTGACCTTAAAAATAAAACTGTCAATTATCTTATCAGCAAAATGGGCTTATTCTGGAATAGCAGAGAATTGTAATTTGGGACATGCAAGCTACAAAAAACCATAGGCAAGTCTGGAGAACAAAGGAGAGGAATGCTCTTTTATAGGGGAGAGGAGGGAGTTGGGAGGGATTGTTATAAACAAAAAGCCCACTGGAGTAAACTGGAAGTTTGAAGTGTGGTGGCTTTTCATTGGCTGAGATGTGACAGTCTCTCATTGCCTGGGCTGTTGCCAGGTAAGGAGAAAATCTTTCCTCCTCCTGCTGTGGTAGTCAAGTAGGTGTCTCCTTCTCCTTCTCCTTCTCCCTCTCATTTTCCCTCTCCCTCCCCCACCCCTCCCCCTCCCCTTCTTCTTCCCCTTCTCTTCTTCTTCCTCTTCCTCTTTTTCT
>NW_023270854.1:12163397-12174913 GCF_011800145.1 Mirounga leonina | reverse complement strand
CTTCTTCTTCCCCTTCTCTTCTTCTTCCTCTTCCTCTTTTTCTTCTTTTCCTTTCTTCTTCTCCTTTCTTCTCCTTCTCCTCCTTCTCCTTCTTCTTCCTCTTTCTCTTCCTCTTTTTCTTCTTCTCCTCTTTCTTCTCCTTCTCCTTCTTCTTCCCCTTCTCTTCTTCTTCCTCTTCCTCTTTTTCTTCTACTCCTCTTTCTTCTTCTCCTTTCTTCTCCTTCTTCTTCTTCTTCTTCTTCTTCTTCTTCTTCTTCTTTTTAAGATCTTATTTGTCAGAGAGAGAGAGAGCATGCACAGGATCAGTGGGGAGTAGCAGAGGGAGAGGGAGAAGAAGACTCCCCACTAAGCAAGGAGCCTGATGTGGGGACTCAATCCCGGGACGCTGGGATCATGACCCCACCTGAAGGCAGCCACTTAACCGACTGAGCCACCCAGGAGTCCCCTATAGGTGTCTTCTTGATGTCCCCTATAGGCATCTTGCAATAGATCTCTTCCTGTTGGTTTTTCAAAGGGCTGCAAGGAGTGGTAAGGTGTGAGAACTCCACCTTCTTCTCCAGCTCCATTTTAAATGAGGTTTCCTTTTATTAATTTTCACAAGGTAAAGGATCCTCTCATTATGTCATATCATGGGTACCACTTTAACTTGTGGCTACATATTGACATTGAGGATATGTTTCCTCATTGAAGCTAAGGTCCTGTATCAAATTGAACATGGCTGAATCTCCTTAGCATGTAGAACAATGCCTGAAAAGTACCAACAATCCAGTAACATATTTTTTTCACAGCACATTGCTTCCTTATCTTCCTTGCTAGACAAGGAGCCCCTTATGATGAGAGACTGTCTTGTTCATTTGTTTCTCTATCCCCTCAGCATGAAGCCTATTTCTTGGTATAAAGAAATGCTAAATAAAGGTTTGGAAATTCGTGTTAAAAGAATTGCTTACTCTTTTTTGGTAGCGATTTTCAAGAGCCTGCCATGTTTAACGTGTTCACGCAAAGAAAATAGCTGGCAAGTCACAGACCCTTTTACTTAAGCTGATAAATGGCTATTCTTTGTGGTAAGTACAAATGAAACTCTAAGCTTTTTCCTGTTTATGGACATTAGTCCAACTTGATCTGTATATATCATAGACTTACTGAAGCTGTTATTAAAGCCTTCTCTCTCAATGGTGTCCTCGGGGTCAGTACTGGGATTTCTTATTCATTAAAGTTAATTCTTCACTAGTGAACACTGAGTGTCCTGGCTTATGTTGAAGTTGGCCTAGTGATTTATGGCACTGGGGAACTAATACAGTAAATAAAAAAGAAAGTGATACAAAAAGACACCAAATTAGAGAATTGATAGAGATAGTAATGCCAAAAGGAACAAGGCATAATCTAAAGGCCCTCAACGGGGGAATATTGACATAAATTGTGAAACATTCATATAATGGGCTATTAAACAATTGTTACAATTTTTGTTTAAGATGAAATGTTAATGGCTTAAGTTTTTGCTTTTTGATACACATTATATCTACGGGAAAAATGTCAACAAAGACATGCAAAAGTAGAACATAAAGAATATCTCCAATCCCACCCACTTCTCTTCTTTGTTTGTACGGGTAATATCTAAGAGACAGACAGATGGACAGTGTAAAAACAGAGGGCCAGACAAAATGTGTATATACTAGTCTTCAATAAATTGAATTATTCCATACACACTGTTTTGTAATATTTCATGTTTTGTATAAGCAGTCCATACATTTCTGGGTTGTGTGATAATTTGAACCACCTTCCTTGAGCTTTACTCATAATAAATAAAGCTTGATCCTGAGATTTTGTTTCCAGATCAAGCTGGTACATTTTTTGTTTTGTTTTGTTTGTTTTTTTAAGGGAGGGAGAGAGAGAGAGAAAGAGAGAGAGGGTGGGGAAGGGGCAGAGGGAGAGAGAGAATCTTAAGTAGGCTCCACACTGGGTGTGGAGCCCACCCTGGGGCTCAATCTCCTGACTCAGATCATGACTTGAGATGAAATCAAGAGTCAGACATTTAACCAACTGGGCCACACAGTTGCCCCAAGCTGGTATGTTTTGACTCTTTTTCCTGAGATTATTGTTATGCTAAATGCTTTTCAGCCATGCATGCAACTGGATTCCTGGCAGAATGGCTCTCTCATCTGCAAGTTATGCCCAGACTATCCATGAATGTCGGGATGCCCTGTAAGGTTACTTTAGGATCATTTTCACATTCTATTCTGATTTATTGTTTACATGTCTTTCTGTTTTGCTATATATAAGGTCCTTGAGAGCAGAAGATCATTTCTGCATCTACCCCAATGTCTAGTTCATGCTTTGCACAAAGAGCTGAATAAGTCATTTTTGAATGAATACAACTGGACTGTTTTTAACAGAACCTTTTGTCCCTAATGCCATTAGTGAAGGGGCTAACTTCATATTGGAAGAGTTGGATCAGGCACAAATAAAGCACACAATAAATGTGGGTACCTGGCAGATTCTGGAACTCTATCAAAATGTTTCAGGACGTTTATTCAAATCTGCCATTTTCCACATGCACACACACACACACAGACACACTGACAGCTGTTGTACCCTGGGACAACTGCCATTCATCACGGTTTCTAAGCCATTACTTTTCCTATGGACCCTAGCTGATGCTTCCTTCAAAAACTGTAAAAGGCCTGCTAATTTCTTCCAATGAAAGAGCAAGAGAAGCACAAAAGTTGAAACCTGGAAGGCCATTCAATAGAACATATGGGAAGGGATGGTACCCCCAAATAAGAAAATAAAAACAAATTCACCAAATTGTCAATGTTTTATTAATAACCCTTAATAAATATGGATATTTGGCTCCCACTGAAATTTAAAAATTTATCATTTGTGTCTTTTAAATTATTAAAATCTCTATGCATTTGCTTACTTTTTCAAAATATTACTCATAAGAAATCATGACAATACGATTTATGGCAAATCCCTTTTATATCATTAGTGAATCTTCCAAAGATGCCCAAGAACGGAGAAGATCCTAGAGGCCAGAAGTTCAAAATCAGGGTGTTGTCCAGGCCATGCTCCTTCTGAAGCCTAGAAAGAAGAATCCTTCCTTGCCTCTTCTAACGTGGCTCCCAGCAGTGTCTGCCATTCCTTGGCTTACAGCTGTATCACTCCCATCTCCAGACTCCCAATCTTCACATGGCCTTCTTCCTTCTGTGTGTCTTCTCCTCTTCTTATAAGGATACTAGTCATTCGATTTAGGATTTACTCTAATCCAGTATGATTTCCTCTCTTTCTTCAACCAATTGTTTCTGCGAAGATCTTATTTCCAAATAAGGTTCACAATCTGACTTTTTTGGTTCAAGATAAATTTTTGCTGAAACTACTATGGCCAGAACTGGGACCTAGAATCCAGCCACAGCACTAGGCAAACAAGCATTTCAGTAAACCCAGAGCCCACATCATAATTGGTTGTAAATATCTCACTAGTAGTTCAAAGGGCTTCTTGATGAGAAAAAGCCCTTCTTCCATCCCAACACTGTACTACTATCTGCAGGAAAGTGTATAAATCTAGCATGACCACACCCAGAAATAGCTCCCCTGGAGGTGAGCAGTCTACATTCTCCGCAACCATATGCAGCCTCTGTATCCTCAAAATATTCAGTTACTTCTCAGGACTCCTCCTTGGGAATCCATAGCAACATTTAGGAAGTGAAAATGTGCAGTAGTCTGAACTTCATGTGAAGGGGTGCAGAGCATCCAGATTGGGGGAGTTGCAGAGTATGTGACCACATTTATACTCATCAACTCTTTAAGATATGAAGTGAAGCATTTGAGGTATAATTTTTTTTCTGAGAAATCCACCCTTTATCTAAACAATTCCAAGAAAGTTCAAAGCAATCACATTTTGTAAGTAATTTACATGGACAATTTAGGCAGAGGTAGGGGGTATCTGAATTGTTGAGAAAATGGTCTTATTTCTCTTTTTAGACTTTGTGGCAGGAACTTTTTTAACCTGTTTGATCCTGGAAGTCCCTCAACTTCTCAGCGTTTCTTTTATCCAGTTGTTCAAGGAAGGCTCAGGGAGGCTCAGGATGCAGGTGGTTTGGAGGTAAAAATGTTACATGTTTTGTTTGTTCTAATTATTTGCTTGCAGCATATGGAGAGAGAGAGAGTCAATTAGGCAGCTAGGATACCGACCACCAAGATCTTTATAGATTCAGACTTGCACTTGCATCCTGATGGGACACAAACAGGAAGCTATTTGTTTAAGGGATCCTAACATTTTAACTGCCACCAAATTTAGCCCCTTCTAGAATGAAAAGCAAGAGCTGTTTAATTGCCCTCAGCATCTCTAAACAACAATTAAGAACAGGAAGTGAAAAGCACTGAGTCCAATTCCAACTGCAAAAGCAATAATTAATGAGAAGTAAGAGGCATTGCTTATTGTAGTTTCTTTTGGTTCTGATGACTGACATTAGTTGGCTGTTCACTGTGAATTTCATAGTTTATTTCCACATACAGCTTGGACACACTAAATATGTGATATAAGCCTCGTTCGTATGCAGTAGAAAATACTATGAAATGACTGGTTTATAACAGAAAGTAATGGTTTCCTATGAACTGTTTTACTGGACTAAATAGAAATAATTTATTTGAAAAAAAAATGTAATTGGTGAGCAATGGGATGCCAGCTGAGAATTCTGGGGGACTCTTCATAACTGATATTTGAAGTGTTGATTTGCATAGGGAGGTTGTACTTGGTTGGATTTGCATATGTTGGGCCAAACATGGCTGCGTCCACGAGTGTATCAGGACTGTCCACCATGGACACTTATATATGCGTCCAGACTGTCAGGTCCAAGCGGAGACCAAGAGGTCTTGGTCCATCTGTGATAACCTGTTTGCTTGTATGACTTAGCCAGGGATCTGCTACCGGAAAATTTATCTATAATAGCCAGTACCAATACCATTAAATTTATTGCAAGCACACATTAAACAATCGCCATCCATCTCACATATCTAGAGGCATGCATGAGTCTACCTTGTGGATTACCTAGGGAAATTTTAAAATATTTATTTATTTATTTATTTACTTATTTATTTATCTTTTCTGTGGGGGGGGGGGGATATTTTAAAATCACAAACAACTTGTTCCTGCCACTCAGTAGGCTTTTGGGCTGTGGATCCAGTTACCACTCAGGGAGTGCTTAGGGGATACAAACCACTATGGATTTTAACCCAAGGGGTTAGGGACAATTGGAATGATCAATGCTTTTTAAATGTAGGTATACATTTAATGTGGGTATCAAAAGTCATATGCGGATTTTCTACTGTGCGTGGGGTCAGCACCCCGCACCCCCACATTGTTCAAGGGTCAGCTAGCTAGATAGTCTTCGCCATTCTCATAGGTCCTCTGCCGTGGAACTCGGTCACTGAACAAATCAAGTTCTCGGCCCAAACCCTGACCCCATCTCCCTGCATTTCACTCTTCCAAGTCAAATATTTATGTGAGGAGCATTTTGAGAGACAGCAAGCACGAACGTGCCACTTAGCAGGACTTTCTCCTCTGCCATCAGAGTCTGTGCCCAGGCGGAATTGGGCTGCTGGCGAGAGGCTCACTTGAGGCCCCGAGTCATTCACTAAAGAGGCAGTTAGGAATCAGAGAGCGCAGGAAACCTCAGGCAAGGCTGGCTCATTAGTGCCTCTGCTGATTAATCAAGACCTGGCTGCTACTTTGTTAATTGCCTGGAGGTGGAGGTGGAGGCAATCAGCCCCATGGAAACTGCGTGATTGCTTCTCAAAATGGCAGTTCGCCTTTGGACACTGTACTTGTTCCTGTCAGCTCTGTGTTGCGACTTTCAGAAAGGACGATGACCCCACCTCCAAATGCAAGTCTATGGGCACATTATCTGGAGTCTGTTGTACAAAGACAGTTACACGCGAAGAACCAGCCGCAGAAGTCCCCAGTGCAATTATATTTTGGTTTCATAAACGCAGTGCAATTATTGCATTTGTCTTCCCTTTGTATTTAGCTCGGAACGGGCACTCCCACTAAATGTGCCAAACGCTTTATTTTTGTCTCCGTTTTTTAGAGTGTACATCAGGAAAATGAAGTATGCTCTCCCTCCCTCCCACAGTAAACAGCCACATAACTGTAATAAGAAGCTTTCTGAATAATTTATAATTTGCAAACAAAAATTCATCTGATTATGCTGAGATGACAGACACCCTGCATAACAATGTGTATTATCAAAGAGAGGTTTTTTTCTTTTTTCCATTCTGGTTACTGATTATTTACACAAACTGAAGAGAAAGAACTATGTACACTATTACCTTTAAATTATTTTTTAATCTACCTTTTAATCTTTCAAAACTATGCAGGAACAATATAATTATTCTCTGCCAATCATTGATGATGCTGCATTCAGGAGCATTTTCCTACGCGGATGAACAAAACAGACGTTCATGATAATATGCAGTGCAATGCTTCTTTTTCCTAGGTAATGGTAGTTTCAGGGTTATATATCATCAGCGACTCATGACTATTTTATGCTCAATTTTCCTTTGTTACTGGAAAAAAGCATATAATACATACACTTTGCTCCATAGTCACACCACCCCTTCTTGTCTCCTCTTGGCTGGGTGTCATATGTGAAAATGATGGAGCTCTTATTTGTTTCAAGGCAAAAGTCTTTGATTAAAATTGATGGTTTGGTTAGAGCCACTTACTCTGGGAACTAATCAGAAGGCCTAGGAAGCAGAGGCAGTAATACCCCTCTCCAGTAATGCTGGAGGAAGATGGTCCAGTCTGGAAGGATATATGAAGTTTGGCTTAAAATTATGATGCTGGTGCTGAAGCCCCCATGGGGCCCTCCATTTAAGCTTAAATGATGAAATCTTGTATTTTGTGATTGCTCTGGAGTGTCACCCATTGTTCTCTTCTGGTTTTCAGAAGACTGATCATTTTTTTTTTTTAATTTTTAAAACTTAAATTCAATTAATTAACATATAATGTATTATTAGTTTCGGAGGTAGAGGTACTTGATTCATCAGTCTTATATAATACCCAGTGCTCATTACATCGTGTGCCCTCCTTAATGCCCGTAACCCAGTTACCCCATCCCCCACCCCTTCCACTCTAGCAACCCTCAGTTTGTTTCCTGTGATTGAGTCTCTTGTGGTTGTCTCCCTCTCTGATTTCGTCTTGTTTTATTTTTTCCTCTCTTCCCCTATGATCCTCTGTTTTGTTTCTTAAATTCCATATATGAGTGAGGTGAAGACTGGTTATTTTTCTGGATGAATTAATTTGTTTCCTCAAATTGTCTAGAGTAGCAACCTGCTTTCCCCATATTACTATTGCCTAATTTTATCTCATGTTGGTTTTGGTATATTTCACCAGAATTTTTCAGAACTTGGTTATTGGGTTGAATAAATATGTGTAGTATGGATTCATGTATCAGACACCCATTTTCCCAGATCACTGTACCAAGTGCTAGGAGGGTTTAGGAAGGTTCAAACATGTACAATATGATATCTCTGCCTTCTAGGGCTTGAGAATTCATTTGCAAGCAACCCCAAATTACTTTCCATGAGGTCACAGATTCCTACTATTTGCAGAGAGGACTTATTTTGGTATCTTCACTAGGATATTTTTGCATTGGAATGGGTGTTTGGGGGGCAGCTGCACGGCTCATCAGGTCAGAACCCATGAAAATTATGGGAACCTGACCACAGAGATCCGCAAGGTTTAAGGTCTTCTATAACCAGACTTTTTAGAGGGATCTGGCCAAACCTTTGGAATCAAACAATGATCTAGAGCTCATTTGTGAGCCTAGGATTCTGAAGTCTGTGCATTTTGCCTTCTTTGCATATATATCTGAGTAGTACCAGAGGCCAGCTGGAAAAGCTGCCTCCCCACTGGTCCCCACCCCTGCTTCCTCCTCATTTCAAGTCGGTCATGAGGTTGGTTAGAGGAGGAGAATGGGTACCTCTTTCTTACCACCCGCAGAGTGCTGGGAAGTGAGGACACTGGCGTTTCCCAGTGCCTCCAGGGTGCTGGATCTGGGATTCAGTGGTAGCCCTGTGAGTGGAACTGGGGTCTAGTTTGATGGACAGCTCTTGTAGGCTCCCATTATTTCGTCATCAGGGACCTGTACTCTCGGCCTGCAACCATTTTGCACCAACATTGTCTTTAGAGATCCCATGAGGCTGACATTTCTCCGTATATATTCTCACGAATATTTCACTTGCAAAGCAGCCACTAGATCTTTGTAAACTCCTTAACAGTTGTCAGATGATGAAACTTTTCATCCCATAATAACCTGGGGTGGATTTAAACCGTTGCCATATTTCCTAGTTTCCAATTCCAATTCGTCCCATCTCCCCTGCCCTCCCCCACCTCCCCGCACCATATTAGCACATTTTTGATGGCTAGGAGCAGGCAGACAGCCCACTAAGAACTCTCTGCATAAGAATGTCAAGAAAAGAAGACACCTCTACATTCAGTAATGGCTAGTGCATCTCCCTTCATTTGTGGAATCTGATTTCATAATAAGGAAAGAATTCTCTTGCATTGGTGAAAATGCTAAATTTATACATTTTACTTGTCAGGAGTTTCAATTTCCATGGAAAGGAATATTTTTCCAGCCTGACCGTTGTAATGAACTACATCAAGAGATTCTGAATTATCCACTCTGTAAGGAGAATGCTAAAGAAGCCCAGCCTCACAGCCAGGAGACTGTTCCTTGTCCCTGTATCAGGCTCGCCTGGGCATCAGGGAATCAGCCCCCAACGGGGTTGATGTTGGTCTGATATCAATTCTCCAGGGAACAGGTGCTCTTTGAGAGAATGGTGTATTTATGATTTTGATCCCCATATTATGGTTCAGTTGTATTTTTGGTATTAACATAGGTGTCTTTGTAAAGGTCAACAATAAACAGGATGAGACTGAGCCAGACGCCGTCACAGTAAGAGCTCTAGAGATGGACATTTTATTCCCCAAATTGAGTCTTGGATATACAACTCTATTTTTGATGATCTCAGCACTGGCTCCATGTACAAAGGGGTTTACTAATCAAAGGTTTCCTTGATGATTTTTACTCAAAATTAGAGTAGGATCTAGTGAAGATTCAGGTCTTGTGCTCTCATTAATTTTTAAGATTCTCATCTCCACTGACCAACAACAGAAAGTCGTGACAAGTCAAACAGTGCCAGAGTGAAGCCAGGAATCCACATTTTCTAACACTTCTCTCTTCAATAATTTATTTGGATTTAACCTGAAATACAGTGGAACAGAAAAATACATATTTGGCAGAGGGGTGAATGAGAAAGGAAAATACTTTTACAGTGACAAAAATTGAAATTTATACATTGTTTTCCCCATTTAGGTTTCTCTTTTCATATTTAAAACTTATGAATCTTTGCTCCCAGGAGAAAGGGGGAACAAAAAGCAGAGTTAGAGCCCTATGGTCACATAATAGGATTGAAGGTATGATGATGAGAGGTCCACCTAGAAAAAAAGCCTGGAAGAGGTAGGAGATTGAGGAGAACAGAGCATTTTTATGAAAGCAAAATAAGTGACTGGCCCCTTAGCAAAACACCTGGCTGATGGTAGAAATGGAGCATTGTCTCTTTACCTACACAAAGAGAAAAGAAAGTAGCCATTTGGGTCGGAAGAGCTCTCTTCTTCCCTATGGAGGTTAATGAAGAAGATCTCTTTCTTCAATAATTTAATATTTGCTTTTTTCTGGCAAAGGCAGAATTCTCTCTGATCAAAGAAGTCTCCCTCGATAGTGTCTTTTGCTATTTCAAAGCATAAATGAATTGGGACAGAATTCTGTGGTTGACCTTCTCCTGTTTTCTTCAGACCATGGCAGTAATAGATCAGAGAATAGAAAGGACAGAGATAAAGGACAGAGAGCAAGTATAGTCATATTTATTAAATGATGACAGCATTATTTAATATGGTATCGACTGAGCTTCTATAATACACAAAAGCATCATATCCAGTATTATACTTCTCAAAATAACACTACAAAGATATTATTACCCTTCTTTTATAGATGAATAGTTTTGAACTCCAGACAAATTTGGAAAAATTATCAAAGGAACACAACCTGAAAGAGGCAGCCAGGATTTGAACTGAAGTCTGTTGGAGCCCAAAGTCAGTATTATTTCCCTGGTGCATTACTACTTCTCACTGGTTTGTCTTGGCTGCACAGAGCAACACCTCTAGCCATGGACATTGGACCCTGTCTTGCTCTCACAGGGTGCCACCTAGACCTCCGACGTCTACTAGGTGAAAGTCTCCAAGAGAGTGGATCTCACAACTGGGCAGTGACTCATTGGAAGAAAAATGAGAACAAAGAGGAAGATGTAACAACAGGCACCAGAAAAGAAGAACTGAGTCTCCGGAGGCTTGATGCACTGTCAGTTGTGAATTTTCTATGACACTTCCTGAACCAAACCCATTCTTAACTGGCAACTTCATTGTTATCAAACGCTCACAAGGATTGGTCTATAATCTTTTTTCATGCACCACTTATTGCTACTTAATAGCAGTCTGTATTTTGCCAATGGAGAAAGAACAGAATCTAAGAGCTGCATTATTTACCCTATTTCCTCAGAGGCATGTGCACACCAGTGTCTTGGAATCTCCTGAGTTCTCTGCTCCCTTCCTCCAATAACACAGAGAAACAGACTTGAAACAGTGCCCTGGAAGGTAAGGACTTTAGAATTGTGGGTCAAGAAAGACAGAGACAACCCCAGGTGGGTTTCTTAGACAAAGCAATAAAGTTTCATTCATCTACTTGCCTGATTAGATTCACCAATTCAGGTTTTTCTGTGGTTCAGAATGAGGTCTCTGTGGGCACCCTAAGGAGTTTCCTTGAGATATTGTGGGAGCTTCCAAAGATCTGGTTTCTTGAAGCCAGAGCACTAAAAGAGAGGGAAAGAGGTGCAGAAGGCTATGACTGGGGACTTTATCTTCTATGCATTGGCTCACAATGAGAATCCTTAGGCGGGTGGGGGGCGGTGAGGGGAAGGAATGGGAACAAACATTAATTTGATCAATAGTTTAGAAATGCTTGCAGAAGAGAAAGGGGGGGGGATACAAAATGTAAGGCTGGTGAAGGGATGTTCTTTCCACCTTAATCAGTGGTTAATCACCAAGGAATCAAGATGCCAAGAACAGCACTTTTGTGGTGTGCTCCCTACTGTTGTCTACATTGGACCCCCACCAACTGGTCCAAAGAAACATAAAGTTGAAGTACAAAGTGAACCTACTAAGCAAATATAGCTCTAGATAAGCCTCCAAGCTCATTGTTCCAACCAGATGGAGCCCTGCCATAAAGAGATTCTAAGATAGTCACCCACTGTCGATGTAAAGTCTGGCAGAGGTTCAATGATTGGGCATCAATTTACTTACAGATATATCTATATCTATATCTATATCTATATCTATATCTATATCTATATCTATATCTATCTATCTATCTATCTATCTATCTATCTATCTATCTATCTAT
>NW_023270854.1:11938769-12163387 GCF_011800145.1 Mirounga leonina | reverse complement strand
TATCTATCTATCTATCTATCTATCTATCTATCTATCTATCTATCTATCTATGCTGGTAAATCTATATAGAGAGAGACAATGCACAATTCACCAATATATATACTCACAGCTCCATTGTCAATCTTTCCTTGAACAAAAAGTTTCCTGTGTTCCATTTCTGAAAATATTTGACACCATATTCAAGGCAAACAAACCATCTTAAATTACGCTATTTAATTAAGATTTTATGTCATTTTATTTTGGGGTTAGAAGTTCAATTTATAATATCCAACATGAGGACTGAGTTTCAGAATGCAGCAGGAACTGATGTAAGGAATTATTTGATTTCAGATGTAAAAAGGCATATTTTTACAGGGATCATGGGAGAGGATGTATTTAATTTACAGATATTAAACTGTAATTTGTAAGAGAACCATAAAAACAACAACAAAAAAAGTGCTTCCCTCCAAAGATTTACCTGCTCTCATCTCCCAAAGTGTGTGGGTCCTCAAGAACCTCAACTGCTGAAACCAGAGGAATTATGGCAGGGGCGGGAAAGCACTTGATTTTAGAAAAATATGTGTGTGGAGAAATAGAAAAAAGGCAGTTGTAAAGGCAGTATTGTTTAGGGGGGGCTGACTGGGAGGATTCGAACACCAGGGAGACAGGAGCCAGGTGGAGATGGAGGGAGATGTTGGTTTATACCCTGGGCTCTCTTATTGATTAGATTTCAGATATGAGGACACATTTTCTTTCTTGGAGAAACTGTATTCTCTCCATAAAAGATATGGACTCTTCTCTCTATAGCTATACACTCATAGTTTAAGGTGGCCCCTTTCATTCTGACTTGAAGTCAGGACCTTTCTGATATCACAAAAGAGTGAAATTAATTCCAAGACAAGTTGGGAGCCATCTTGAATTTAGGCAGATAAATTATAAGTGCAAAACTCTGATGCTTTTTTAATAGGAAATCAATATTCAAAAATATGTGTACTGTTCTAGTACAAAAGAAAGGAAAAAGGTACTAAATCTTAGGTATAACTTGGTTGGGGGCATCTCAGCTTCCCAGGGCCCTGTGTTCAAAGGAAAAAGGAAGATGCACCTGTACAAAAAGTGTTAAACTATCAAAATATTTAAAATAAGCTATGTAAATTGTTCCATTGTATGGAATTGCAAATATGATGTTTCATAACATAATTTTATGTACATTTATATAAAATATTTTGTGGAAAATAAAACAAAACCACAGAGAGGACTGATACTGTTATAATCATGCTACTATGCACACCATCCCCAGGAGTGTCCATTAAGATCACTGTTTGGACAAGAAGTTCATTGCTTTGTTAGTTTGCAAAAAAGAAGGAAATGAATTTACAATAAGGACACACTAATATGCAGTTAAATCCATTTTCTTGCCTGACTCTCACATAGATACTTGTACCTATGGGAAAAAAATAGCTTAAACTCATGACCCACTGTCTACTCACCCATGATTTCTGTCAAATGTTAATATAATATATATGATGAAACTATGATAATGATGAAACTATTTACCATCAGTATGCACAAATGGAATGTGCCTGAAAATATGACTTTTCTCCTGGAAAATTTGTCATTAAATTGCATTTCTAATACTTTTTAGTTGTGTGTGTGTAATTATTTGAAACACTTTTGTGTATTTTGCTTTGTCTTTGAGTGTTTACTCTGAAACATAAAAGCGGGGTTCTCTTTCCCCTTGAGGGTATTTTTAATGCTAGAAATATCCTTGAAACCTTTTCCTCTTTGTGTGTGTGATTTGGTAGAAATTTCCTGTGCTTCTCTGTCACTGTTGTGACCTTTATTACAGTTTGTTAAAGAAAGAAAGAAAGAAAGAGAAAGAAAGAAAGATTTTATAGATATCAGATTTTTCACCAAGCTTTATGTAACCAGGTGTCTACACATCTGAATATTAAAGAATAGCTCAGATTTTGAGAATGTGAATATTTGTTGATTACAATTTATGTGCCCATAATTATGATAGAGTTATCCAGGGCCTCAGAGTTTGACTTCAAACGTATTTATATTTATTAGGTAGAGCTAAAGTACATCTAGTAACTAGAAAGCAGTTAAATTTAACTCTACTGTTCTGATTTTAGTAGCTATGAGTAACTCAGAAAGAAAGACCAGTATGGGTAGAAATTCAGTATCATGGAAAAGAGCCCATTTTCACTCTTAAACTCTTACTATTTATCGTTTAGTAACTACTAGGGAAGTTTTAAATACATCTATTTATGCAAGTGATACTGTAGTATAATTTGAATGGGTCAGCATTCCCCCTGGACTCTGAGCCTCCTCAGGCAGAGACTGAGTCTTATTTTTATCCTGAGGAGCTGGTCTAGTGATAGTTACGTAGCAGGTATACCATGAATATTTGATGAATAAATGTATGAATCAATATCCGAAAATTTGTTTTTTTTGTTAGATTACAAGTCAGTAATTACATGCTTCAAAGCAACAGTCAGCATACAATAATGTTATTTGGGTCGTTTCTTTCAATTAAACTTTTCATGGTAGTTGTGGACGACTTTAATTTCCAAAGATGGCCTCAACAAACTCCTATCCCACACACTCTGTGTCATCTGGTCTTGCCACTCCTTTACCATGTGTTGAATCCATTTCTGTACCCCTGGAACCCAAGGCCCTGGGTCTGCCTTAACCAAAAGATGATGGCACATTATAACTAAAGCATCGGGTGGAGACATAGGCCAAGGGACACTGAGGTGCCAGATGCGTGAATGAAATACCCATCTTCAAATAGATCTTCTGGCTTTATTAGCCCCACACAGATCTAAGACCAACTACTCAGCTGAGTCCTTCTTCAGTTCCTGACCCCCGAATCGCAAGTACATAAAATGGTGGTTTTAAGACACTAAACTATACTATACAGTTTGATACACAGCAATAGATGACCAGAACATTAGTGGAGAGTTTATAAGTTGCCAAACACATTAATCAAAAACAGTCTTGATCTTGCAGAATCATCATCAGGCTTATTTGCAAGATAGTTGGTTTCTTATAGCTGTTCGTTATAAAAAAAAAAAGGTAGAATGTTTTCTCAGCGCAATCATTAATTTGCTTGGCATCCTGAAGAATGACCTCCTGAATGCTACTTCTAGGAATCAAGAAACAGTAGCAGTAATCTTTCTCTTGTTCAGAATCTGAATAACTTAATAATGTCATACATATTTTTCTTGTGGATCACATCTATCATACCTCTCTTCTTTGATTTAGTTTAGAGCTTGATGGTCAGGGTCATCCCAAAGGGATTAGCTGTCCTATTTTAGATGTCGTATGATCATCCTTCAAATAATATGTCCATAATCCCTTAAGTTTTTCAAAGTACATTAAAATCTATTTGTCATTTAATCCTCACAACAGCAATCTAAATACCATGTATTATTTCACCACAGAGACGTGAATAAAGCACTAACTTATCCCACGGAAATTGCTAGGCTAGCCTGTGAGGATAGAAACATAACCACAACACAGCGGTGTCCTCAAGAAACCCATCATTTACTATTTCCACTTAATAGGTGAAGTACAGTGAAGTTTAGAAAGGATAAAAACTCAAATTCAGGTCTTTGAATTCCAAATTGTATGTTCCTTTAACTTGGCACAATACTTTCTAATAACCATTCAGATTTGGGTCTTAGCGTTTGCAAAATGTTTCACACATGTTATTTCAATTAATCCTCATGATAACCTTATCAGAGAGAGAGTAATTTCCCTCTCTGAGAAAGACGAGGTAATTGAAGTGAAGTGTTTTTCCTAAGATTTGACAAATAATAAGGAATACAGCTGATACTCGAAATTAGCCTCTTGACTGAAAACCTTGTTGCTATTTCTGTATGTCCCAGATGGCTTCTTAGAGCAAGTAAAAAGTGGTGGTTAAAATCTAGATTTAGCCTCTAGGGTAGCACTGCTCCACACTAGGTTCAGATCTTGAACACAGATTGCCTGAAGGTCGGACAACCTCCTTGCTTTCTTTCTTTCTTTTTTTTTTTTTTAAGATTTTATTTATTTATTTGAGAGAGAAAGAATGAGACAGAGAGGCTATGAGAGGGGGTAGGGTCAGAGGGAGAAGCAGACTCCTCGCCTAGGACTCCAGGATCACGACCTGAGCCGAAGGCAGTCGCTTAACCAACTGAGCTACCTGGGCGCCCAACCTCCTTGCTTTCTGACCTTGGCCATGTTACTTAACTTCTTTGTGCCTTAATTTTCACACTTATCATAAATTTACCTCACGAGGTGATTATAAGGGTTTACTGAGCTAATATATGTAAACCTGCTAAAATATTTTAGTGAACACAGACATAATTGAATAGATGTTAGTTATTATCATTTCAGGACTCTGAGACCCACATGGACAGATACTGTTAAGATTCATCCATTTCATTAGGGGGTATATGGTCATCGCGAATGGAGAAAGCCATCACTAATCGATAGAAGCTGGGACATTGGGAAATAATTGCTCCGTCTCTGCGTTCCACTCAGAGGCCTGCTGGGTTTTGTCTACAGATCAAACTTAGTAGCAAAGATCAGGAACCAGGTTAGGAAGGGAAGTATGGGGTGGATTCTGCCTGGGTAGAAGAGAGACAGTGGAAAAGAGGCATTCTGAAGGAAAAAAAAAGGTGGACTAGGAAGGAAGGAGGAGCCAGGAAGTTTTGAATTTTCTAAAGCAACCAGAGCAGCATCGGGGTATAGTAATGACCTTTTCTCTGTGCACATACATCCCTGGGATTCCTCTTTTTATAAAGACACCAGACCTATGGGATTAGGGCCCTACCCTTATAATTTCAGTTAACCTTAATTACTGCCGTCAAGGTCTCATCTCCAAAACCAGTCTCATGGAGGGTTAGAACTTCAATCTATGGATATTGGGGGGACACAGTTCAACCCATAACAGGGTATAAAGAGTTCATGTAGCCTGTTTGATGACTGTAGTTATGGCATTTCTAAGGACTGACTCTTTAATGCAGGCATTGCTCTGATGTATGTCTGGAGCAGAAACTGGAGAGGGGGATGGACAGATAGAACCAGGGACCTCTCAACATTTGTTGCTACCACCGAGCCCAGCATGGACCATATCTTCACATTCTTGCCTTTTACAATCACTTGCTCTACATGAGAGAATTAATCAAAGAGCCACAGCACGTAAGTTGTTTTTATCAAAAGATGGGCCGTTTCTGACCAGTACGTTTCCTTCCTCTGGGTTGCCACCACACGGCACAGATGCCACCCATGGGAAGGTGGATTTGACACACCTGTGTGTTTGCAAGATGTAACCTTTAAGAAAGGCTAGTAGTGTGAACAGTCTGCAAGCTCTATTTTTTTTTTTAAAAATTAAAGATTTTATTTATTTGTCAGCGAGAAAGAGAGAGAGAGAGAGAGAGAGAGAAGCAGGCAGAGGGAGAAGCAGGCTCCCTGCCGAGCAAGGAGCCCGAGGCAGGACTCAATCCCAGGACCCTGGGATCATGACCTGAGCCGAAGGCAGATGCTTAACCGACTGAGCCACCCAGGCGCCCCTGCAAGCTCTTTTTAGATAGGCATGAGGGAAGTTATCACTTCTATATGGCAATACAGATTTCCCCCCGCTATCTGGAAGTAGAGTGTTCCTGTGAAACCATTCATAAGCCAAAGAAGCAATTACCATTAATTTATATGGAAAAATTTGGGGGCATTCCCAGACCCAAAAAAATTACCCTATCTTTGGCTTTTCTGACACCTCAGGACACATCTTGCTAACAGATGCACCAAGTAAATCAGAGAAAGCACAGATGCTCACAGACACAGCTCAGAGCTCTAGCAGCTTGATGCTGAGATGCTCAGTGTCATTCCCAGGGAAGGAGGTTGGCAGTGCCCCTCTCGCTGCTGGGGTGCCTACTGCCTCTACCATGGCCCACTTCGAAACACATGCTGCATGCTCTTTTTGCTTCCCCCCCCCCTTTTTTTTTCATAAGAGCGAAAATCTTGGGAGTTCTTTTGGTTAGCAAGAAAGGTACCAATGCAGGTCTTTCGTAAAGACGAAGTGGCACATGCAAACTTTTGAAAAGTGAGGGCTCCCCGTACTGGGAAATCCCCTATCATGAATTATATTTCTCATTCAGTTGAAAAACATATTAATGTACCCTCCCCTCCTAGAGCTTATTGAAATCCCTATGCCTTCTGGATGAATCTGAATCCCGCGGGCAGGTGAAACGCAGGCCTTGCAATTGCCATTCTGGGTGCCTTCTGTCCTTGTGCCAGCTCAAATCAGAAATTGTGGGATGCAGCGTTTTGGCTTTCTGCTCCTGCTACATGTGCGTTATGTGGGATGCATGCTAAATATCGCCAACGACTTGTTCCCTAAGAAGCTAGAAGTAGTCACGAAAAACTCCGCTGTTATTTCATGTTTTCTAATGCACATTGACCCCAGAAAGGATTGTCATACTCTACCCAGGCTGCTTTTATCCACGTACAATTTTTGGGAAAATTACAAGGGCAAGCTATACTGCATTTGTTCTGAAATTTAAACAACGGAGTGAACGTAAGAGGGTATTCTCCTTCAAGGAGAGGTTAGAGTACTTTTTCTGGCGGGGGGGCTGTCTGGTCGCTAACTTAAATGATTTCAGTGCCATATCTTTTGCTCTGGTTCTCATTTCTACTCCTTATACACTGGCGCCTACTCTACTCTAGTAGAAATTGAGACATTTTTTCAATTGGGAATTTCTGATTGAGAAATTTTTTCTAAACCTAATTTTAGCATATCCACTGAATAAATACCTGGGCTTATCTTTCGAAAAGTGTAAGTACCTTTAACATATATGCAGGTAAATGAAGGAGGCAGAGGAAATAAAGAATTCATAGCGATAGGAGTATAAAAGCTAGGCAACAGTGTGCACTGAACAGCATAAACAATTTTTTTTATTCCAACCATACTCCAACCACACCTTAGACATGCCAGTGCATTCAGATACTAATCTAATGCTTCCAATTGTTCATTTTGAGAGAAAAAAGGGGACAAAAGTAAAGAGATAATCTTTATCACAACAATAACAACAATAACAAGCTCCACATTTAATTCATTTTAGTTGAATACATTTCAAGACATCTTTATTGAGCACCTACTATCTTCTAGGAATTCTGTGGAGGACAGGAAATATGGGGATTGACAAGACAGAACAATGCACTTGACTTCGTGAAGTTTACAATAGAGCAGGGGGTACAGACATAGAACAAGTCATTCTGCAGTGATGTTAGATGGCAGTGAAGTTTAAGGAGCTACGAGAACACAGAACAGAGGAAATTAACCTATTCCAGGGGTTAAGAAAGCATCCTAGTTCCATTCTTGGGAAGCTACCTATGGGCAACCCAAATTGATATGCTATGGGCAACCCAGATTGATATGCTGCTCCACCTTCCTTCTACAGCTGAGATACTTCCAGGCCCAATGGAGGGTATGTGGGGGAAACCCCTTGCAGTGCCTAATCCTAGGGGAGATTTACTCAGGAACAGGCCTGATTGTCCATACCGGTACCAAAGCCTCCACGTGTTTCCTGAGGCTCTACTGGGTCCCAGGAATAGCTGTTAATGGCCCCTTCCTGGTTGGCTATCTCTTAAATTCCAGAGTGGCAAGTTCTCATATTGTTAGGAGTGAGTTGGACAGGTAGGTAGTCAGGGCCGGGGTCCCCAACAAGAAAATATGGAGTCAGGACAGCTAAGATCAAACAGCGCTAACACCCTGGGCCATAGCTTAGACAGGACAGCACTGACATGCCGCTTTGCAGCCTTTGCAGAAATGACTTCTGCAAAACGTCCTCAAATAAGATGATTAACCACAAAGCATTTGTCAATATCACGGGCAAGGGGCAGTTAAGACCTAAGCCCCAGATGTCAGCAAAAAAAGACCATCAGCACAGAGACATTAACCTAATAGGCAGACAGACACGTGACCAAAGCCCTGATTGGCATGGCTCAGTGCACCCTGATTGCTTAAGACAGTTCCGCAAAGAGCTCATAAAAACCCTTAAACTTAGAAACTCCAGGGACAGCCCTCTTGGGTCCCCCTCCCTCTGTGGGAGCGTTATACTCTTGCTCAATAAACTTTGCTTTGCTGCCCACCAGTTTTCTCTGGTCGACCTCTTCATTCTTCCAAGTGGCGGGACCAAGAACCGCAGGCACTAAAGGCAGAGAGTTCCTGCAACAATATTTTTAGTATGAAACATGGGGAGAGAAAGGAGCCTGATTGCTTTAGAGAATTTTCATGTCAGACGATTCTACCGTTGCCTGTCAGCCCATGGAGCTTCATGTTTGGGTGGGATGCCCATTTCTGACCCAGTTACTGGAGTAAGAAAGAAAGGCTTTGTGGGCCGCCTGCGTGGCTCCATTGTTAAGCATCTGCCTTTGGCTTAGGTCATAGTCCCAGGGTCCTGGGACCGAGCCCCATGTCGGGCTCCCTGCTTGGCGGGAAGCCTGCTTCTCCCTCTCCCACTCCCCCTGCTTGTGTTCCCTCTCTCACTGTGTCTCTCTCTGTCAAATAAATAAAATCTTAAAAAAAAAAAAAAGCTTTGTAATATTTTCCAAAACGAGATTGCCAAATTCTAAAGGAGGAATCTGAGAATGGCGGACGCAAGGAAGATGATCTTTGTTAAAGATCAGAAGAACAATGCTACTCTCTCCTTACCCTGCTTCACATTCCTTCATTGTGCTCATCACTCCGTGATATCATATTATGTATTTATTCATTTTGGTCTGTCTCCTTCATTAGAATTAACTTCCAGGAGCTCAGGGAATTTGTTTTGTTCACTGCCATGCTTGAAGGACCAAAATAGCTTCCTAAAGTCAGTGGTCAATAAACATTTCTTAAAGGATGCATAAACAATTAGAACACTCAGGCTGTATGCAGTTTTCCCCTCCAATATGCAAAGGTTCCCAACATTCCACACAAGATCTAATCCCTAGGATTTAATTATTAATTTTAAGGTAATTTGCAGATTTAATAGTAATTGGTCCTTTCTTTCCCCAAAGTTTCACTGTATTTAGATGTGCTATGATTATTACAAAGGAACACTTTCTGAGAGCTATGAAGAGTGCTTTTCGCCGGATGAAATGAATTCAAGGAAGAATCTGAAGTTCTAAGATACAAAATAACTTCTTAAAAATTCTGCTTCATGGCTCTGACTAAAGCCAGCCCATTCTCTTGGCCCTATTACAACACTGAAGAGACTCCTGAGGTGGATTAAACTTTCCCTACACTGAAATCATTTCTGGATCACCCTACAGGGTGAAATTCTTAGCAAGGACATTTCAAAGAAAAACACTTATTTTCTCACCTGGCTCGCCATGCTTCTAACTTCCTCTACTGGAAGAAAGGGTGCATAGTTATGGTACACTCCAATGTAAAGGATGTATTTAATTTAATTCCAAACGTGTGGTATCTCCATCTACCTTATTTTCATCCTTATAGAAAAGAATGGCTCTAAAATTTCAGTTACTCACTCCTACCTGTAAACATTGAACTTTATTTCCTAAACTCCCCCCCGCCCCGCCCCAATTCCTTTTAAGGCAACAGCTTGTAAACAATTCACCTATTAGAGGATGCCTCTTTGAATCTTCCCAGTGGTGCACTTCAGGGAGCTAAGGATCCTGACAGTTTTCTCCAGAGCTAAAGGAGCATCTTTGCTATAGAACAGTGCAAGGCATTTTCACAAGGGCTGTCGTTTTGTGACTTTTGGGTGGTTTGGAATCACCCGGAGGACTTGCTAAACACAGATTAGGAGGTTTCACCTCCAGCACACAAAACTCATGGGATGTAGGGCCTGGAGCCAGTTCCCAGGTGATGCTAATGCTGATGACCGAAAGTCACACTTTGAGAACCACTGCCCTAGGCTGCCTGGAAGGCCAAATTTGCATTGTAATTTTTACAATTGGCAATTAGTTCTCTTTTAATTTCTCTGTGACTTTTCAGGTGTCCTCATAAAAATCTCCAAGACTGCTTTGTCAACTCAGGATCTGGAATAGTGAGTGAAGTCTTACCAAAAGAAGAATGTCTTTTCCTGCTTTGATTACCTTATCTTTGATTCTGAATTGTAAGCCTACTCCCTTTATGAATAGCTTACTGTAAAAGAAGGCAATTTTTCATACAACTGCTCACTATCCTAAACTCTAAGAAGAATGGCCTAAAAATCTAAAGAATGCCACTTTTCCCCATTGTGTCTATTTTATGAGGTGGAGAATAGTGGGAAAATCTAGAATTTCAACAGCCCAGAAAAGGAGCTACTAATTACTTTGATTGTTCTGGGAATGTGGGAAGTCACCCACCATGACATCCTACTTGTGAGGGACTAGGGAAGGAAGAGAGTTTGGGGCCATTGTATGACATCGCAGATCTTTCAAGCTCACTTGGGTACACTAACGCATCGAGTCACAAAGAAGAGATTGCAAAGTGGGTCAGATTTCTGCCTCTCTAACTGGGATGTCCTGCTGGCGTATAAAGTCTGTGAAGGAGCGTATGTAAGTGTGGACATAATCAGCCTTTTGTAAGCTCCCTCTGAGCTCACAGGAGAAGGAATCGAGGCCAGGCCTACCTTGGGGGAAATCAAGAATCCAATAAAATAACCCTGATTCCAGGTATGTGAGTTAAATGCATTCCCCTTATGAGGTAAGAGTGAAATGCGGTAGAAGGTGAAATCATGTTCAGTAGAATTTTACGTACAGAGGCACCCTTTACAAATGCCAGTGAAAGAGAGACGTAGCCCTACAGGATTGTACGTGAGTGAGTGATAGCAGAGACTGGAGCCTTCATTCTGTTAGGGTAAGCGGCATTCAAGCAAGTTAAACACTTCTGTATTAAAACTTTAGACCTAGAGAATATCATTAATCAAGTGCATAATTTAATCAAGCACATAACCATCAGCAAACTAAATGATTCATGAGGAGGGCGAGGTGGGGAGCAGTGCCTCAAGTTAATGTAGTTTCTAACCCACTTATCTAGATTCTGTGTAGCAAATCATCAATCAATTAATCAATCAAATCGGTGGTTACCTATCGCTACGGCAGAGACTCTAAACTTTTATTTACTAATTGCAGGACCTACACTTGGTCATTTCCTAGTGTAAAGACCTTGCACATGCTGGATTCATTTTGAAGCAAATGCAATCTTTCTGAACAGCCTCGTTTTTAAAGTAAAAATGTGTTCACATTACAAAACCACTGTAGCAAAGCATTTCTATTAAAATAGCCCCGCTGCTTATATTTAATGCTTTCTGGACTGCTGTGTGGCACAGAGGGGCTGTGAGAAGCACATGAAGGCATTAGAGTAGTCATTAAAGATCAAGGGCTTTCCAATTATCAAGTCACACTTAGTAGACAATAGGCTGAAATAAATGAAGCATGGCGTGGCAGTTTTATATTCTGAATCAAAGATTTTCACAAGAACAAGGAAAAGATGCCAGCCCCTTATGAAAGACACAGGCATTTATCAACACATTTGAAAAAGATGCTCATCAAAACTCACCAGCAACTCCCTAAGTGTTTCCAAGCCTTTAACAGTTAATAGAAAACACTTATATGAAATTCCTCTCTGTGATAAAGAACCCAGGGGTGCATTTGCAAGACCATTTCCCACATTCCCATCCCAAAGCTATTACTCCAAAATAAGGTACATTACACCACCCATCAATGGGAATCCAATAAAGCTTCAATTAACTAGGATTGTGTTTCTTCTGTGCTTAATTTTAGTAAAGAGGAAATTCACAAGAAAATAAGCTGTAAGAAAGGATTTTTTTTTTTTCCAAAAGACTGACTACCAAGATATGTCCTGAGGTCAAACAGACACAGACCAATCTTCTTTATTCTTTATATTTACAACTACAACACTATACTGCAATTCTGGAGACACCAAATGATCCCCCCCAAGGCAGTGCAAGATGCTCACTCATCATAGAAAGATTCAATTATATTTGCAGGACAGCATCTGCTAAGGCAGAAAAGAGGACAAATGTATTTTAGGAAGATTTCCAACAGCATAAGAAATAGAAAGACATGGCTGGGTAGTCTCATTGTAGGAAAGTGGTGATCACAGTTCATTGCAAAGAACTGCAAAGTTCTCAGTAAGTGTTCCTTTAATTATGTTATATTTAAAATAGAAGGTTAGTTAGCATCAGTTAATCATCTTCAAAATTGCTCCCAGCTCTGGTTTTCATCCTCTGGTGATGTTAAACCTAACTTTGGAAGACCCAACCACTGTTGTTGGGTGGGAGGAGCTTGTTTCAAGGTCTCTGGAAGCATTTTGAATTCTTGGCTAGGTTTTAGGTTCTTCCATGTCAACAAAGCCTCCATGCAATGATTAAAAAAATTCTCATCCTTGCCAAATTACTCAGATTCAACCAATAACCATTGCATTATTACTATGGGTGTGCACCCAAAACTTTCATATATATTAATTTAATCCTCACAAAAATCATGTAAGAAAATCTTCAGCATTTCTAAGTGAGAAAAAGGAGTCTCTGAAAGGTAAATTATCTGCCCTAAACTACTTATAAAATAATTTACAAATGAGGATTTGAGATAGGTTTAAATTTTTTTTTAACTGACTACAATTGTGGTGTTACTGCTCACTCAAATACAATACAGTGGGACCTGGGGCTAAAGCTCCTCCCCTCAACCAGAGTATCCTCCTGTTGAGTCCTGTAGGCCATTTCTCACTTCTCCAGCCTGGGGGCTTCTCTCTCTCTCTCAGTCCAGAGAGTCAGTGCTGAATAGTTCTTCCCGTCTTACATCCATCATATACTGAGGTTTTGTATGGGTCTTCTTACTTCTATGGGCCCACTGGGGCAAAATAGCCTTGTTTTAGCCCTTGAATGCCTGTTGAAGAGAATCAAGGCTTTGTTCATTCCTCTGATGAGAACTTGGTGCTCATCAGCTCTTTTAAGGAGCATCCTTGGAAAAGAAATTTGAACTTCCTTACTTGAGCAGACCCTTATGCTCCCCCAGTCCAGGGTGCATTCTCATAATTAATTCCATATTACTGAGAATTTCTTGTAAGCTAAAATAGTTCTGGAAGATGGTGATATGGAAATGGATAAGACACCATTGTTAGCTTCCATGAACTCAAACTAATAACCAATCACTGCAAGCTGTTAAGGGCTTTTAATAAAGAAGGCATGGGTAGAATGCTGTAAAGAAGTATATTATGATGTGATTTGTCCTGATGAAGAGAATTTCAGAAAGAGCTTCAGAGAAAAGGTTATAGCTGATTTGGGCCTTCAAGGATTAGTCAGTTTTGCCAAAGCTGCGTGGGAAGAAGAAATCATACTAACTTCGGGACACCTGAGAGGATGATGAAGGTGTTGTCCCATGGACTGATCTGCAGGATTAATCATTTTCCTTTATTTGAACCCTAATTCAAGTCATTAAGAAACTTGCTAAAAAACTCCAAAATCCTCTCATGGAGTATCCCCTGTACTTTCGAGTCCAGGACAGCTCTAAAAAAAATGTCATTGGAAAAGCAAGACATTCTGTATCTTCGTGTAGTCAGTGGCCATATGCTACAGCTCGTTGACTTGTTAATATGCAACGGGACACACAATGCCTATCACAGGACAGCATCAAATGGACATGTATTAAAATAATTAATATGCAAATAAAGCTAAATTATAATAATGATCTTAGGAAAAACTCCCAGGTTTTTTTCATCATTTCACGTATATTCCAATTGATCACAGTTAAATTCTGGTTGGTTTCTAAGTCTACTGATCAAGGTACTGATAATTTAAAAACATGTTGGATAGTTTATATGTGATATAGCCTTTGCATTTCACATTGGAACTTAACCTTCAATATATTCTAGTCTGTTAAAAGCACAACTTAACCTTATAATTCATCTTCCTCTTTGCATGAGAGAGCTCCAGCTTTATTTGCCAAAGCAGTCACATCAAAGGAACATTCCCCCCCATCCCCACACACGTGTAACTACCAGAATTTTGCTTCATTAGGAACAAAGGATAATATATTGCTTACAGTAGTTGGTTTATAAATGTCACGGGACCAATTGTCATCAGGGTTCTTATGAACAGGAGTTTCTCCAGAATAATATTTCCCATTTTTATTAGCATTACATTCCAGATAAGCGCAATAGGATTTTGTCTGTCTAGTGTTTTCAGAGAATGAACTGTCATACACAAATAAAATTGCCAGAGAGCTAAAGCATGCCTTCCAGAAACTGAACTTCTTATTGTCAACCACTGCATATTTAACAAAGAAATGACAACAACAAAAACTTTTAAAAGTCTCTAATGCACTCTTGCCTTTTAGAGTTTTGCTCATAATTGTCCTTTTTCTTGGCAACTCAGAATTATCGTTATCAACGTGAATTATTGTACAGCCCTGTAACATATTAGTTATCGTCCATGAAGATGTTTCCTCCAGCATTAAAAGGCTTCAGATGAAACGTTTCCTGCTAATGATTTTCCTGATTCTTCTATCCTTTTCTATGTTTACTTGTAATTTGCTAGTTTCTATCAGCTAAGTTTCAATTCATTTCAATTAAAACCAAAGCAGCAGACTTTTAGTAAGTACCTAATATATTTCAATTGCTCTGTTGGAGACTTGTGAGTACCAAGATAAATAAAGACCTATACGCCACTGTCCTCTGTAATCTTGGGAAAAAATTAGGAAACAGGACATCTTATATTGTGAGTAACTGAAAACCCCCTTGTCTCAGGTGAACTTCAATTTGTCTTATGAGCAAAATTTGTAGGCTCCACAATACTTTTTTCACATACAGACTTTCCCCCCCCTAATTTATCTACATTCAGTATGTGACCTTTAGGTAAGTCAAGTGTTACTATTTTAACTTACTCTTCTAATGGGGTTATTTTTTCAGTGCATGTGTGGAGCTGAATGTTCTGCTCTTTCTATCTGGGTTCTCCCAGAGGGAGGGGGAGGTGGGCCTAGGCTTTTCCCATTCTGTGATACTGGGAGCTGATGGCATCCTCAGTGAGTCTCTGCTGTCATCCCGACAATGGCCATGTTGGGAAGGAGGTAGAAGAAAATAAGAGTAATAAAAAAAAAAATGATGGCAGTAATACTAGTGGTAATGATAGGTGATATTTGTCATAGAATATATCAGAGTTTTATGTTAATCCATAAGACATTTTAGTTATGCATTACTCTTCTTCCATCATTTGCTATCACTGAGAGCTCCTCCTATCCTTCTGGATAGGGACAAATAATCTAAGTCAATTAAGTGATTTCAGTGGGAATCCCAGGATGAGGTGACTTTCTGAACATCCCCTTGCTAATTTGTGACAGTTGTACTAGACTAGAAAAGGTAGCATGCTGCATGTGGCATAGGGGACTTGGGACAGCACTGCTCACCATCATGAGCTTCTCGGTTTCTGTAGAATGGAAAGAGGTACCCAAACAAAACTATCTTATGTTCTCTAGATCTTTTGCCCTCCCACTCCATCCAAGAAACACACACAAGAGATACAAAGAACATAGATGAGAATTTTGGTGCTTGTATGCTTTTTTAGGTTGTTGTTCTAGAGAGGAGGAAGGAGCAGAGCAAGGGAGCCCCATGGCAGAGGCTGTGGACTGGGCAGCACATACATATCCAGAGCAAGTGGGAGCACATAGCTGATTCTGAGAGAACCAGCCATCCCAGGGAGAGCCAAGGAGGGTTCACCGGGCCAGTGTTGGTGCTGGCTGTGGTGCTAGGAGGCAATGCAGACAGACCATTATACTTCCAGAAGCAATAACAAATTGCTTGTTCTAAAAGAACAGACCGCAAGACAGATAATTTGAGAAATCGGCGGTAGAGGCAAAGCTGTCAGATGATCAGGACTAGGTGGGAAAAGTTGTATCTCCGTGGAGGTCAGGGAGGACTCAAGGATGTTACTCAGACCAGACAACCCACACTCAAGGCCATGATGCTAAGTCAGATTTCTTCTAACCCACCAGTGTGGAAATTGGCACCATGAACCGGAAGAGATGTGGACAAGAGGCAGGAACGTGGGTACAACTGGACTGAAATCCATACTTGAGCAGATTTAAAGCCAGTAATGGCAAAGTGAGGCAAGTTTCAGTTGTTGATACTGTTGTTTTTATCCCGCTAACACTAGAACAGAGGTTGGGAGGCTGGGCTGAATTGATACAGGAAAGTAAGGAGGCTGTAATTTTGCCCACGTGTATACAGAGAGGAGTGTGGAATCTCCTGTTTGTCTTTGTAGGTTAACAGGGATGACTTGGCCCTTGCGTTTGTTTTCCTCAACCCAGCCTGCCCAGCGTGTGGCGACTGGGGACAGTTTTATGCCTGTATTTATCAACATTGAGGACAAATGCCAAAATCCATCCTGTAGTATCTTCAGGCACCGTCGGTGGAATTCATTTTTTAGCAAAAATACATTGGGCAAAACTGTTTAATTGTGTAATTTATTACAGCATGACAGTTAATGATACATGAGCACTATGCAGATGGCATCTCACCTGCTAAACAAGCACAGATTATGATACATTTTCAAGGGTACTCAGGCCCAGTGACATTCTGCCATACATTACTAGGATGTTCTGAAGAGGATAATGGGTCCTTGCCAGATTTCCAACAATTTGGTGTTGTTGAAAAAATTGTTGATGGTCCACTTTGACATTGTACTATCCTCTGAAATATTTTTGTTTTTACATTTATGAAGCAGTTTGTTTTCATTCTTTTAAAAAATGGTCTGATGTATTTTTTTCTTTTGACTTTCATTTAGCAGAATGTTTCTGTTTTATTTTTTATTCAATGTCCACATCAATTACTCTATGTTTGCTTTTGTCTTAAAAGACAAAACACGAGGGGCACCTGGGTGGCTCAGTCGGTTAAGCATCCGACTCTTGATTTTGGCTGAGGTCATGATCTCAGGGTTGTGAGATCGAGGCCTGTGTTGGGCTCCATGCTGAGTGTGGAGGCTGCTTGGGATTCTCTCTTTTCCTCTGCCCCTCCCCCTGGCAGGTTCTCTCTCAGTTAAAAAAAAAAAAAGACAAAACATGAGAGGCAGGATGTTCATGGAAATTAGTTTTTCCTTACAGATGGTAGGAGGATTTTTCCTGCTGCATTTGTTGTTGTTGAGGGGCAAGAAAATCTATCTAATTCATATGTAGGTTTTTTTTTTTTTTATGTTACTGATACTTTTTAAATAACAGATTTATTGAATTACAATTCTCATACTATAAAAATCCATCCTTTGAAAATGTACAATTCAGTGGTTCTTAGTATATTCGAAGAGTTGTGCAGACATCCATAATATTTAAGTTCATTTTCATCACCCCCAAAAGAAACCTAATCATTAGGGGTCAGTCGCCATTCTCTTCTTCTAGCCCCTGGAAATAACTAATCTTCATTCTCTCTCTAGAGATTTACCTATTCTCCATATTTCCTATCCATGGAATCACATGTGTGGTCTTTTGTAAAAAGCTTCTTTTATAAGTATGTTTTCAAGGTTCATCCATGTTGTAGCATGTATCAATACCGCAGTTTTTGAATTGTCAAAAGGACAAGCTGCAGTATTCTGCAGTATGGATATATTACATTTGTTATCCACTCATCAACTGATGAACATTTGCATTGTTTCCACTTTTTGGCTATTAGGACTGCTGTTGCCAAGAACATTTGTGTACAAGTTTTTGTTTGAATATACCTTTTGAATACTCTGGTTATATACCTAGAAGTGGAATTGCTAGGCCATATAACTTTCTGATGACTTGACAAATGGTTATTCACAGTGGTTGTGCCATTTTATATTTCTACTTGTAATGTAATGACACTTCCAATTTGCCTACATCCTCACCACACTTGTTTGTTTTAATTATTACCATTATGGTGGGTGTGAAGTGGTATCTCATTGTGGTTTTGATTTGTGTTTTCCCAATGACTAATGATGTTGAGCAACATCTCTTGTGCTTGTTGGCCATTTGTGTATCTTTTTTGGAGAAATGTCTATTCATGTCATTTGCCCATTTCTTCATTGGGTGGTTTGTACTTTCTATTACTGAGTTGTAAAAATTTTTTATGCATTATAGATACTACACCTTATCCAACACATGATTTGCAAATATTTTCAACCATTCTTTGGGTTTTCTTTTCACTTTCTTGAGTATCCTTTGATGCACAAGAGCTGTTAATTTTGACGAAGTCCATTGCATTGTTTTTTCCTCTGTTGCTTGTGCTTTTGGTGTCATTTCTAAGAATCTGTTGCCTATCCAAACTCACAAAGATTTATTACTATGTTTTCTTCTTAGAGTTTATAGGCTTAGTGCTAATATTAAGGTTTTGATCCATTTTTAATTAATTATTGTATATAGTATACTGTATGTAGTGTAAGATAAGACTCCAACTCCACTGTTTTGAATATGCCATCCAGCTGTCCCAGCACCATTTCTTGAAAAGACTACTCTTTCTTCCCATTGAAATTTCTTGGTATCCATGGTAAAAATCACTTAACTGCAAGTGTGAAAGTTTATTTTAAATTCTCAGTTTTATTCCATTGATCAGCATGTCTATCTTTATGTCCATACCACGCAGTCTTGATGACTGCTTTTTAAAACAGATTGGAGAAAAAGAGAGTTACAAATAAAAATGAATTTATTCTTTCTCTTACATTTATTTATGCAGTTTCTTTTACTGGTACTCTTTATTTGTTTGTAGATTGATTTTATGCTCTTGCTTTCTTTTATTTCAACTGAAGTACTCTTGTTAGTATTTTCTGTGGGCCAGGCCTGCTAGGAACTAATTCTGTCAATTTTTATTTGTCTGGGAATATCTTCCTTTCTCCTTTCTTTTTGAAAATAATTTTGTCAGATATAGAATTCTTGAATGATGGTATTTTTCTTTCAGTACTTTGAATATGTCATTATACGGTTTCTAATGAGAAGTCAGCTCTCAGTCTAAAGGATCTTTGTTATGTGTGGCCATGGGGTGCCCAGATAGTTGGCTAAATACTTATTTCTGGATGTGTCTATAAGGATGTTTCTGGAGGAGATTAGTATTTGAATCACTGAGTAAGCAGAGTGTCTTCCCCAGTGTGGATGGGTACCTTCTTATCAATTCAGGGCTTAAATAGAACAAAAAGGTGAATGAAAGGAGAATTCACTCTCTCTGCCCAACTAAGCTGGAGCACTGGTCTCCTTTTGTTGGCCTGACTTGTATCATTGTTGTTCATGGTTCTCCAGCTTTTAGGTGTGGGCTACAACTGATGAAATTACATTGATGCATCATTTTCATTAGTACCCTAAGTCCATAGTTTACCTTAGGTACACTCTTGGTGTTGTACATTCTATGGGTCAGACAAATTCATGACATGTATACATTGCAATATTACCATAGAGAGTAGTTTGACCTCCGTACTCTGACTATTCATCCCTCCTTCTCTCAGGCAACCACTGATCTTTCTAATCCTTCCTTAGATTTGCCTTTCCCAGGATGTCATATAGTTGGAATTATATAGTATATAGCCTTTTCAGATAGGCTTGTTTCACTTAGTAACATACATACAAGTTTTTTTCCATTTCATTTCGTGACTTGATAGTTTATCTCCTTTTAGCACAGAATAATATTCCATTTTCTGGATGTACTGTAGTTTATCTCTCCATTCACCTAAAAAAAGACATCTTGCGTGTTACCAAGTTTTGGATTACGAATAAAGCTGCTATAAACATCCCCATGAAAGTTTTTGTGTGGACATACATTTTCAGCTCTTTTTGAAAAATACCAGGGAGCCCGCTTGCTAGAATAAGGAAAGGGTTAAAGTATATGCAGGGACAGGCAGGGAGCCCCTAACTAGGCTCTGAAACTATTCCTGGCAGGCAAAAGCACTAAGCCAGAGCGAACAAGAGATAAGCAAATAGACCAGACCACCTGGCCCCGGATGTTAGGGAGTATTTTTCTTTGGTAGCTACAGTGTAATCACAGAAAATGACCAAACCTCAAAGAAGTAAGTCATTAAGGGTGTTATCAATAGTCCTTGCTCAAACCAAGATGGCACAAGAATCTCAAGGCCCCACGCTCCCTGGTCAAGTTTTCAATAAAAGACTGGCCTAAAAACCTTCAGTGGCAACCCACTCAGGACCCCTGTCACTCAAGACAGCTTTTTCTCTCCTTTCTGTTTTCACCTTCACTTAATAAACTTTCACTTCACTTCACCCTTTTGTGTCTGCGAGATTCATTCTTTGACTCTGTGAGACAAGAACCTTGCAATCCTGCAACAATATGATAAGAGTATGGTTAGTTTTGTAAGAAACCACCAAACTCTATTGCAAAGTGGCTGTACCATGCTTTATTTCCACTAGGAATGAATTCGGGTCCCTATTGCTCCATATGCTTACCACACAAAAGGTGTGTAGTGGTATCTCATTGTTTTAGTTTATAGTTCCCTGATGACATATGATGTGGAGCATCTTTTTTCATAAGCTCATTTGCCATCTGGAAATCTCCTTTGGTGAAGTGTCTGTTAAGGTCTTTGGCACATTTGTTAATTGGGTTGTTTGCTTTTCTATTGTTAAGTTTTATGAGTTCTTTGTATATTTTGGATAACCCTTCTTTATCAGATATGTTTTCTTGCAATATTTTCTCCTAGTCTGTGGCTTTTCTTTTCATTCTATTGACAATGTCTTTTGCAGAGCAGGAATTTTAAATTTCAGTGAAGTCCAGCTTATCAATTCTTTCTTTCACAGACCATGTCTTTCATGCTATTTCTGAAAACTTATCACCAAACCTGAGGTCATTGTAGGAGTTCTATAGTTTTGTATTTTATATTTAGGTCTTTGATCCATTTTGAGGTAATGTTTGTGAAGTGTAAATTCTGTGCCCAGATTTCCTTTTTTATTTATTTATTTTTTAACGTGGATGTTCAGTTTTACCAGAAGAACCATTTGTTGAAAAGACTACACTTTCTCTACCGCATTGTCTTTGTTCCTTTGCCAAACATTAGTTGACTATATTTATGTGGATCTATTTCTGGGCTTCCTATTTTATTCTATTGATCTATTTGTCTATTCTTTCACGAATATCACAGAGTCTTGATTACTGTGGCTTCATTCCTAAGGTTGGGTAGTGTCAGTCCTCTGACTTTGTTCTCCTCCTTCAATATTGTGGTGGCTATTCTGGGTCTTTTGTCTCTCCATGTCAATTTTAGAATCAGTTTGCCACTATCCACAAAATAACTTGCTGTGATTTTGATTGGTTTTATATTGGATGTATAGATTAAATTGGAAAAACTGACATCTTGACAGCATTAAGTCTTCCTACTCATGAACATGGAATATCTTCCCATTTATTCAATTCTTTAGTTTCTTTCATCTGAGTTTTATAGTTTTCATTATATAGATCTTGTACATTTTTTGGATTTATACCCATTTCATTTATTTAGGTGTTATATAAAAGATACTGCTCTTCATTTCAAGTTCCACTTGTTCATTGCTGGCATATAGGACAGTGATTGACTTTTGTATATTAGCTTTGTATCCTGATACCTTGCTGTAATTGCATATTGGTTCCAGAAGGATTTTTGTTGTTGTTGTTGATTCTTTTCAATTTTATATAATCATGTGGTCTTCACACAAAGTCAGTTTCATTTCTTCTTTCCCAACCTATATACTTCTTATTTCCTTTTCTTGTCTTACTGAGTTAGTCAGAATTTCCAGTACAATGTTGAAAACCAGTAGCAAGTGGAGACATCCTTTCCTTTTACCTGATCTTAGTGGGAAAACTTCAGGTTTCTCACCACTAAGTATGATGTGAGCCCTAAGGTTTTTGTTTTTTGTTTTTTTAATCCAGTAGAGGAAATTCCCCATCTATTCTTAGTTTACTGATAATTTTATTGTGAAATGGGTTTTGGATATTGCTGAATGCTTTTTGGTATCAATTGATATGAGCATGTGATTTTTCTTTTTTAGTCTACTGGTGTGATGGATAACATTATTTGATTTTTGAATGTGTAAAGCAGTCTTGCATAGCTGAGATAGATTCCACTTGGTTGTTGTGTATAATTCTTTTTATACTTTGTTGGATTCAATTTGCTAATATTTGAGGATTTTTGCATCTATATTCATGAGAGATATTGGTCTGTAGTTTTCTTTTCTTGTAATGTCTTTGTCTACCTTTGGTGTTGTGGTAATGCTGGCCTCATAGAATGAGTTAGAAGTACTACCTCTGCTTCTATCTTCTGAAAGTGATTGTAGATTATCGGTGTGTGTATTTTTTATTTTTCTTAAACATTTAGTAGTATTCACAAGTGAACCTATCTGATGCTAACTTTTCTATTTTTGAAGATTTTTAATTGTTGATTCAATTCTTTTCTAGGCACAGGCCTATTGAACATTGTCTATTTCTTTTTGAGAGTTTGGCAAATTGTGTCTCTCAAGGAATTGGTGTATTTCATATTAGTTATCAAATTTGTGATTATAGAACTGTTCATAGTATTTCTTTATTATCCTTTTAACTCATGGAGTCTGTAGCAATGTCCCCCTTTGCATTTCTAATATTAGTAATTTGTGTCCTATCTCTTTTTTTCTTATTTAGCCTAGCTAGAGGGTTATCAATCTTTTCAAAGAACCGGCTTTTGGTTTTGTTGATTTTTCTCTATTGATTTCTTGTTTTCAATTTCACTTATTATTTCTTTTTTTCTTCTTTACTTTGAATTTAATTTGCTCTCCTTTTCTCTAGTTTTACGAAGTGGAAGCTTAGATTATTGATTTTAGAACTTTCTTCTTTTCTAATATATGCCTTCAATGTTATAAATTTCCCTTTAAGCACTACTTTCACTGAATCATATAAGATATGTACACAAGCATTTATAATTGAATACATTTTTGCTAGTACTATTTTGAACGAACTGTTATGTTAGATCATTTAAGAATAAGAAAGTTAAACATTTTTTATTTTCACTTATTCCTTTCCTGATGTTTTTCCTTTCTTTATATAGATCTCAGTTTCTGACCTATATCATTTTCTTTCTAAATGAGTTCTTTTAACATTTTTTGCAAGGCAGATCTAGTGGTAACAATTTCCTTATTTTTTTGTTTGCTGAGAAAATTTTTATTTCTCTTTCACTTTTGAAGGATAGTTTTGCAAGATACGTAATTCTATTATTAGCTTTTATTCTCTTAGCACTTTAAATATATTTCACTTTACTCTTTTCTTGCTTCCATGATTTCTGAGAAAAAGATGGATATAATTCTTATCTTTTTCCTCTATAGGTAAGACATTTTTTTCCTTTGACTTATTTCAAGATTTTTTCTTTATCTTCATTTCCTGTAGCTTGAAAATTATATGCTTATGTGTATTTTTTTTTTGTCATTTATCTGCTTGGTGTTCATTGAGTTTCCTGATCTGTGGTTTGGCGGCTGACGTTAGTTTGGGGGAATGCTCGGTCATTATAATTTCAAATATTAAGTCTGTTCCTTTCTCTCTTCTCTTTTTCATATTTTCATTACATATATGTTATAGTTTTTGTAGCCATCCCACAGTCCTTGGATATTCTGTTCTGGTTTTTGTTTTTCTGTCTTTGTTCTTTGCTTTTTTGTTTTTGAGACTTCTCTTGAGATATCCTCAAGACCAGAGATTTTTCTTTCCTCAGCCGTGTCCAGTCTATTATTAAGCCCATCAAAGGCATTCTTCATATCTGTAATAGTGTTTTTGATCTCTAGCACATCCTTTATGTCCTTTCTTAGAAATTCCATCTCTTTGCTTACACTGCCTATCTTTTCTTGCATGCTGTCTACTTTATCTACTAAAATCTTTAGCATATTAATCAAAGTTATTTTAAATTCCCGGTCTGATCATTCCATTGTCTCTGCTATATCTGAGTCTGGTTCTGATGCTTGTTCTGACTCTTCAGTGGGTGCTTTTTGCATTTTAGAATGCCTTATATTTTTTCTTGATAATTGGAGATGATGTCTTGTGTAACAGGAACTACTGTAAATAGACCTTAAGTAATGGGGTGGTAAGGTGTATGGTAGGGGTAGCATTCTATAGATTATGATTGGGTCTTCACCTTTTGGCAAGCCTGTGCCTCTCTTCCATGAACTTTACATGTGCTTCTCAGTACTGCACCTCTTAAATGGAACAGGATGGCTAGAATGTGTTGCAGTTGGGTATTACCCTTCTCTCAGGAAGAAGTCATGTAAGTAGAATATATAAACTTAAGAAAAAAGGGCCAAGGACTGAAACCAATGACATAATGGCCTTTGTAGGTAAAAAAACTCACAAAAACAACCACGTAGAACTGTTATGGGAATGGGGATATATCTTGATGAGAGGGAGGCAATATTATACACTGGTAGGAGGAATGAACACTGGGGCTAAGCAGGTATGGACTTGCATCTTTATTCTGCAACCTACCAGTTGGTGCCCTGGGAAAATTATTTAAGCTTTCTATTTCTTGATATCTGCATTCATCATGGGATGACCATGGCCACTATGGTGTTTTAAGATCAGTGTGACAAAAAACTCAGAGCAATGTCTGGCAATAGTTGACATCAAACAAATGTTAGTATTTCCATGGAAATGAAGAAAGAGATTACATAATTCATGGGTAGCCCAATACCAGGTACTTCAAAAGATACAACAGAAATTACATGACCTGATATTTGCTCAAAAAAGAGAAGAGGTTTTAGTTCAGTAGACAATGTGAGTCAGTGGATACATATTTCTTTATATTGGGGGAAGGACAATTTACCTAACTTTGAGAGAAAAGGGTCTAAAAAGAATACGAAATATTTTAGAAAAGAGACCAAGAATCTTGGATAGGGACCAGGGACAAGACACAATCCACAGCCAGTCATTAAATAGTGGAGTTCTGAATTCTCTTCCTCGATTATCTCTTTCTATAGGTGATCTCATGTTGCTGCTAGCTTCCACTGCCATCACATATTTGTAACACCCAAATGTATATATCCAGCTCCATATTTCTTCTAAGCTCCAGAATCACATATAAGTATCTATTCAATTTTACAATTTGAATGTCTCAGTGATACCTCAAGCTCAACATGAATGGCTCCACCATCCATTCAAATGCAGAAACTAGAATCCCAAGAATCTAGGTAATTTCTGTTTATCAACCTCCACAAAGAGACAATCTTTTATTAGGTGCTGTCAATTTTACCAATTTCTCATCTCCACCCAGTCTCAATCATCATTACTTGGACTCTGGTAGCATTTGTTGGTGTTTCCTGAATCTATTCTTGCCTCCTCTGCCCTTGTCTCTGTCCATCCTATCCATTCTTGACACAGCATCTTTGTGTGCACATGCCTCTGCTCTCCCACTTCTCTGATAACATTTTTAAAGATTTTATTTATTTATTTATTTGACAGAGAGAGAGAGACAGTAAGAGAAGGAACACAAGCAGGGGGAGTGGGAGAAGGAGAAGCAGGCTTCCTGCAGAGAAGGGAACCCAGTGCGGGGCTAGATCCCAGGACCCTGGGATCATGACCTGAGCCGAAGGCAGACACTTAATGAGTGAGCCACCCAGGAGCCCCTCTGATAACATTTTTAATGGCTTGATATAGCTTTCAAAATAAAGACCAAAGCCTATAACATGTCTTCCAGGGTTCTCAATGATGTGACCCCTACCTTTCTCTATAACTTTACTGTCATACCCTGTTAAGTATAGTGCTTGATATATAATAGATTTGCAACAAATATGTTAGGTGAATAAAGAAGTCAATATCCTCAGTAAGGTTTATTTTCAAAGTGGGACCATTCATATATAAGGGAGGGGGGAAATAAACCCTAACACCCAGGAAAGATTTTCTGGGTAAAAGAACTAGATTTTCCACTTTTTCTCATCAAGTCACTTTCCTTCCACTTAAAGAATTGCTGATGATGAGGGCAGTGAAGTCACCTTGACCAGACTTCTGCCTAATTCTTGAACTCATCCTGAAACAGTTGAATGAAATCTATTTCTAAGGTTCTGCTGTTTTTTTTTTTTTTTTTTTTTGTCTTCTGATACTTGAAAACCTGAATTCACTTTTCTGTAGAGATTTTGATTTGGAGAAAATATATAAAAGGACCTTAGGTAAAAGTAAGAAAAAGAAAAAAGAGGTTCAGGACAATGCAGTACTAAAACTTTTCTGAAAATTTATACAAAAGTACTGTTTTCTTTGAGTATGGAAATTATTTTGGTGTTAAGATATATACATCTTAGTGAGTGAGGCCTAGAAATTGGTGTTTGGTGCCCTTAAAACTGATAGGGAGAGGGGAGATGAAAAAGTTAATCTTGTTCAGAGACTGGATATAGTAAAAAAAAAAAAAAAAAAAGAAAAGAAAAAATACTACAAGGCCAAGAAGATAGGTTATCACAAAGGGGCTTTCTGAGACACTAGATGAACGACGATGAACTTTGGGACCAGCTGTGGCTGACATCTTATCCTATTCTGATGTTAATTTGATTCTCTTTTGTTACTTCTCCTTCCTCTCCATTACCTCTTCAGTCTCAGTCTTTGGTAAGGCTTATTTTAAACCATTAAAAATTAGAGCAAGCCTCGTCTTATCTCTGCCTAAAATAGACATGAAGACCAAATTCATAGTTTGGAGGAAGGCAGGACACGAGGCAGTTGGAGGGACTTGTGTGATAGACCCAGAGGCTACAGAGTTGAAGACTGATAGATTAAATGATATAATATATAACTAACCCCAAACACCCAGATTCAAAGAAAGAGTCGAGAAAAGAGTAAGTTTCTAGAAGTAAATGTGGAATGGGTTTTGAAGTTATTTTATTTGGAAACTGAAGATAAATGTGAACACAGAATCTCATTCCTTGTGCTAACATGGTTTTTGTTGAACTTGCAGAATGACCTAAAAAAAAAAAATGACTCTTATACAACACTTTTTTGACAACATATACAAGTCACAGAGCACAGAGCTGTGTCTCAAGGTTATAGTACCAAATACGGGACACAAAGACAAGTGCTGTTCATTCTTAAGTGCTATCATGGTACCCACAGCTGGCAACCAGCCAGCAAGCCACTCAAGCCACTCTGGTGTCTGTCCTCTTGGGAATAGGTCTTAGGATTCTTATGAGAACTCACTCTCCCCGATGTTCTAGCACAAAATTTAAGAAGCAGCTGTGTTCTGGCCTGGCAGCTTTGATCTGTGCAGTGTTGTTTTTTTCTAGCAATCCCAAGCTCATGGCATTTTTCAGGATGAGCCACCAAGATGATGACTGACGGTCAGTCACTTTTGTAATAGAAACCAGTCTCCTGTGCACCAGGTTACCACCATTCACATTTCTCAAACCTCTGTGCGATAGATTACTGATGCTTTTCGTGAGCTTTCTGACCTTGTCTTAAGCTTTACAACGCACCATGATGAATTTACAGAGTGATGGTGACTATGTATGAATTGTATAACAGAGATAAATGGGCATTAGATGTTGACAAAGCAGAGAAAAAAATATTGTTCTCGACACCTTTTGTTAGCAAACGCATGATTCACTATAACTCTTCTTTAGTGACTTACCTATAAATCTTCTTTTCTCACTTAATAAAATGCCCCCCATTGCTCCTTCTAGGCCGACACCATGTTTTTGTAATACATTATTAAAGCCATGTCAGGCTCAAGATGCAGTGTGCTTGGGGCTTCATAGCAGTATTACTTTACCTCCCACCTCCACAAAATGCTCTAAGGGTTCCAAGGACATATTAGTTCCCTTCTGCCTTGTTCCCTTCTGGTTGTTGGTAAGCAACCAGAGCTACCGAAAGCTTTGGAAGTGGATGTGGTTCTTTCACGAAGTTCTCATATATTTTCAATAAGTTTTGAGGAAAACTATAACAAATGGACTATAAGACTTGAGAACACGGGGAGCTGTTTTTCTCACAATTAAGTTCAAGAGAACCATTTATAGAGGGTCCTGGACCTAAAAAAAAAATGGTTGAATGTTACTATTACTTTGTAGCTGTGTTGCTAGCTGAATTTAAAGAAACATTCTCCTTTTTTTGTCCTCCAAAAGGTATGCTATTTATTTTTTTTCTAATTGTGTTTTCTTTCTCGTCAGACCAAGGCAAGAAAGTTTGTGGACAGAAGTCTTTTCCAGTAAATTTGTCTGTTATATGTGGGCTCTGTTGGTTATAGTCAAGAACAGCATGGCGGTCACTCTTCTTTACTACGATCATTGCCCAACTTTGTGCCTACTGCCGAGGGTCTGTGACTGTTCCCAAATCTTCTAGGTTGAAATTCAGAACCAGCTGCATCAAAGTATGATAGGCCACATACCTTGCAGTAGGTCAAGGCATCCATACTTTTTTTTTTTTAAGATTCCCCAAGAGTTTTTTATATGCTGCTAGTTTTAGAAACTAAAACTTGTTTTCAGTAGAAAACAAGACTGAAAAGAGAGTTTGAAGCCAGATAAGGGTCATCTAAAGGCCCCATTAACAATTGTGATTTTTTTTTTTCTATAAGCAGATGATACTTTACATGTTTTTCATGAGGTAGGTGACTTAATTAGAGCTGTTCCTCAGGAAGATAAATTTGGCCATAAGGAGTTGGGTTGATCAGGGAGAAAATAGTTTAGAAGGAGGGCTATCAGCTAGTAAGTAGACTTTAGAAGTTTAGGCAAGTGGTAGTAACAACCTGACCCCAGAAGATAAGGATTTCATTGGATAATAGGAGGCAGAAACATGAGACCTTCTGGTAAACTGGAGAGAATAATTCTAGGTAACTTCAAAACCGCCATGCAGAAAATAATGAAGAAAATGAAACAGTTCTGTCATGCAATATAAACATGTCACTTGCTCAAAGCCTGTTATCCTAATATTACATGACAGTGTCCTCTGGGTTATTTTTCCATTAAAAGAAGTTGCAGAAGCTGATAAGCCTGTGACTAATTTAAAATGTAATTGTTGCTCTGTCCTCCTGCAACATAGTTTGTATTTCATTTCCTTTAAGTAAACAGTGTAAAGAATTACAGTCAAGTTCAATACTAGGAGCCTGATTCCCAGAAACAGAAGAGGGCCTGAGAAAGGTCTCTGGCTATAAGCAACTATGATCCTCAAATTCTCATTCGCCATGGATGATGGCATGTTGTCATTGTGGTTGAGACCTTGTCCCAGCTTCTGTGCTCCTAGACTGAGCGAGGCTTTCTGATGCTGATACCAGTGAAGGACATAAACTAAACAAAGAAGACATGTGTCACTGAAGGGGACTGCTGGATTAATAGATCATGAAAAATTCATTTGGAGGAGAGATACCATAAATCATAGAATGTTAGCACTGGAAAGGATTATAGAGATCACCTGGTTAAATATAAGAGTTTTAGAGTCAGGCTAAATTGGTTATGAATCCCCAACTCCCCAGTGTACTAGATACGTGGCCTATTATTTTTCTAGTTACCATTTCATCTGTAAGATGGAGACAGAATTATCGCAAGGATTAAATATGTTAATAAATGGAAAGCACTTAGCCCAGTACATGGTAAACCCTTAGCACCCAATACATGTTAGAAATAAAACCAGGGGAAAAAAACAAAAGAAAACCAGGATGATGACTCAGGTTTCCTGAATGGGGACTGGGGCTCCTACCACAGTGCCATAGCATCCCCTCTTATAATCCCACTTGGAACTAATTCTTCCAGAAAACTTCCCCCAACTATATTGACATTGCTTTCTACATCTGATTGTTTCCATCATTACTAAGAAGCTATTAAAGTCAACACTACATAATCAATCATTAAAAAAAGTATTGAAGTTACCTACTCAATAAAAGGAACATGGTTTTTATGATAAATGACATGCCATCATTAAAAACTTAATTATTACTTATTGCCCCACAAAATATTAATCATCATTATTATTTTTAACCAGAATTAAGAGGCACTGTTCTCTAATGAAGTGCTCTGGGATTTGACTTGTGGGTAGAAATCAGCCCCTTTGGCGAGGGCACTAGTCATTGCTAAAAGGATTCAGGTGCAATTTGGAAAGACACATTCTGGTTATTTAGAATAGATCTACGGAAGAAACATGCAGCTTATTCCAATATCAGAAATTATTATCACATTAAACAAAAAAGTATCAGTAATATGTGGTAGAGAAAATACAATGTCAAAGCAAGATAAGAGTTTTGTGGGGAGAGAAAGGAAAGGAAGCAATATCAGCAGAGTAGCCGGACTCTGGGTATAGATCTTTGCCTTTGATTTTAAGACAATTCTAGAGGATGGGTACTTATTTTTATTCACATTTTATTGAGGAGGAAACTAAGGCTCAAATAGGAACTTGCCAGTCTCACAAATGTACATGGTGAGCCATAATTTGAACTCAGAGTTATCTGACTCTAAACTTTCATTCTTTGTTTCTTTTATAAATCCTTTTGTTATAAAATAAAACATAGTTTCAGAAAACCGCCCATAAGGAATTCATAGCTTGAGTGAATTGTTATAAGGTGAATAATTTCATAACCATTATCCAGGTCAGGAAATGGAAGTTTGTCATCTGTCCCAAAAGCCACCCTCCTCTCCAAAGTAAGCACTACCCTGACTTTCATAGTAATCACTTCTTTGCATTTGTTTACGGTTTTATTAGCCAAGTGTGCATCACTATAGTTCAGGTGTTCACATCTTTTTAATCCTGATATATATTTGATGTCTCATTTAATATATGGAATTTTCCTTAAAATGTACCTGCTGAAGAGCCTAGATAATTTATTCTGCAGCATTTATGGCTGTCTGGAATTTGGTAGTTGCATACTCATGGTGCTACGTAAACCAGTGTTCTGTGTTTTGTTTCTTATTAATTGACCTCTAGATCCAGAGGCTTGAGCAGACTCAAGTTTGATCCCTTGGGCAAGAATTTAGAGGGAGTGAGTGTTTTCACCAAAGGGCACATGATATCTGGGTTTTGCTCTTGTTTCACCTTAGCATCTCCTGATGCTCGATGCCTACAATATTAATTCATTGGCAGTTGCAAATAGTAATATGCTGGCATTTTTTCACTTATTTGCTGAAATAATTTTGAAAGAAGAACCTTACTCACCTAGGATTTGGTTACCCAGTTGTGTAGTGCATAAGAAAAGTAAGAATAAGTGCTGACTCTTTCCTTTGGTTTATCCTCTTTCTAAATACATGTTGTATATGTTGATCCACTGTAATTCTCATTCCTGTGGAAACTCAAATTTCTCAATCTCTGAACTTAGTCCTTTTGATATGACGCTAGAAGTTTTTGATAACTTCCTCGCTCTCTGGTATGACAAGATGCTCTAGATTCTTTTTGTATATTTCTTTCTAAATACCTGGAATCAGCCATTTCTACAAGAAACCTTATTTCTTTGAATGGGAAATGGTATTTTAGTTTCAGAATCTGGGCTTAGAGATGCTAATTGCTACCAGGTTGATAATTGTGTCTGGCTTTTTAATGCACAGAAATAGGATATAGTTAAAGGAGCTGGTCATTTAGTAATGATATTTCCAATTCCAACTTGAAGGCTTTTTACTTAATTTTGCCTATATAAAGTTTGTATTTTTTGATACTGAGAATCCTAATTTTTCAGGGCATAAGAGATGACAGAATTAAAATGTGCCATAAATATTTATTTGCTTTTTCCCACATTATATATAAAAGAGTTTCAGAATAATAATACTATTTCACCAGCACCCCTATGACTACTTGAAATAATTATGTATTCTTTTCATATACCATCCCATTTCTTCTCCCCCATCATAAAAATTGAATGGCCATACTGTATCTGTACTATCTATACTATAACCATTATAATATACAGTCCTTCACTTTTAATTCTCACTTTGTCCTAGTTCTACAAGCAACTATATAGACCCCTGGTCCTTGTTGATGTTTCTCTTGTAATTTTCGTTGTCTGAAGCTTGTTCTCTAATAGATCCCTTACAAAGTGCTCTCAGGGAAAAATCCTTCCTGAATTATTTGAGGTTGTATGTTCCCTTTATATTAGAGGCCAGTATTTCTGGATATATAAGCAGTGGTTCACATTTTCCTTTCTTGAGTATTTTAATTATTTTACCCTTTTTTCTTCTGAAATAAAATTGTTATAAAAGAGTCTAATGATATAATTATCTAACCTTTATATATCACTGATATTTTTATCTAGATTACAAAAGGATTTTTCCTTTTTTTTTTTTTAAATTTCAGAAAGCTTTCTTGAATTATTGCTGTTTTTCTGTTTTGTTATTTGTTTTTCTTTTTCGGAGCCTTCCATTATCTATCTTTAGGTTGGGTCATCTTTGTCTGTCCTCAGTAGGCATTGATCTAGACTCATGTTCACCTCTTTCTTTTTCATTGTAAAAATTTTCTGCCTTTTAATCCTCTTTTATCTGAGTAAATGTGTTTTTCACTCTTGCGTTCCTCCTAGGTTAGTCTTCATTTCTATAATTTTTTTTTCTAATTTCTAGGTATTGTTTCTAATTCTGAGATGTGTTGTTCTTCCATATCATGTATTATTTTCTTAAATATTTTAAGCTAATTTTTAATTAATACATTATAGTTTTGATTTGTTATTGGATACGCCTCCTTGGTATATTTTTATTATCTATAAGGAAGATATTCTGCCCCTTGTTCTCTATTTCCTTATGGTAACTTTGTGTGGGATTTTACCTAAATATTTTTCTTTCTCCCTTTCTTTCTCTTCCTTCCTTCCTTCCTTCTTTCTCACCTTCCCCTCTCCCTCTTCCTTCCTTCCTTCCTTCCTTCCTTCCTTCCTTCCTTCCTTCCTTCCTTTCTTTCTTTCTTTCTTTCTTTCTTTCTTTCTTTCTTTTCTTTCTTTCAGCTTAGTTTTCCTTAATATTTAGTAGGAGGCTGGATTCAAAGTTCAGGTAACATTTCTAATTTCACAGGCATCCTCTTCTGTTGTTTTTAGATAGAGCTTAAAAATATGCAGTTTGGGAGTACCTGGGTGGCTCAGTCAGTTAGGTGTCTGACTCTTGATCTCAGCTCAGGTCTTGATCTCAGGGTTGTGAGTTCAAGTTCTGTGTTGGGCTCCATGCCTGGCATGGAGCTTACTTAAAATAATACAGTTTTTTTTCTTCTCTTTCCAGGTTCTTCCCAACTTTAGTTTTGACCTTTCTTTTTCTTAACCTTTATTTTCCTTATTTTCCTTCAGTTTTGGACCCGCTTCTAGCAGTTTTTTTTTCACTGTGGGTCCCTATCCTGGAGGTAAGCCCTGCCAGGATATTTTCAAGAGTATATATGGTCTGAATGGCTCCAGCCTCTTTACACTTTACTCTGATGCGCTCACTCACCCACCATTGGAGAAGGAAAATCCTCCCCCCCTTTTTAGCTGCCATTCTGATTGGCCTGCATTCTGCTTTCCAGCAATATTCGCTGGCAATTCAAGGATTTCTCTATTTTCTGGTTTATATATAGTGCCCTGCTACTTCTCTCTGTTTCCCCTAATTCAGATGTTGCTAACATACAAGGTTTCCCCCAATAACTCATATTTTGTGACTCTTCTGAGTATCTTTGCATCTACTTCTTCTTTAAATGTTGGCCATAGATGTGTAATTTTACTACCTGTGTGGGGGTTAGGAAGATCCAGAATCTATATTTGTACCACTGCCTCTATATTTCTAGAATTCAATTTTCTAAAACCTAGGCATTTACAATCAACATGTTACTTTCTTATAGGGATAAAAGAAAGAGCACAACTCAGATATTCATTGTATATGTAAATGAATTAGTATGTGGGGAATATATTTAGGAAATGGCATTTCTGAGTAAGTTCTAATCACTCTAGATACACCCCACTCTTTCCTGCTATAAACTGATGCCCCAGATGACCTACATCTGTATTTACTAGGTGAGGTAAAAACATCTTCACGGGGCAGTGCAATATAATAGAGAGAGTGTGGATTTTCAAACCAAAGAGACTGAAGTTCAAATCCTTATTCCATCATTTAATGGCTGTGAAGATGTGCACAAGATATTTATGCTTTAACACTATTAATTCCCGTATTTGTGAAAGGTACATAACTATATCTCTCTGTTAGTATATAGTTAGTTAGTATATATTTTGAGTGAATTTTAGCTTCCTTTTCCAAATTGTTGACATCAAACATTGTAAAGATCAAAACTTTTAGAGCCCAATTACATGCAACTTAAACAGGTACTCTGCTCAGAGGTGTAACAAATGCATACCGTTTCCTAAAGAATTATTTGCTTTTCTATAAACTAGAATTATTTTTCCGTTTTCCCCTGGTATCAGTTTTGACTTGCCCCAACCTACTCAATTTAGGGAAATATGGGAAAGGAAGAAAAGTAGTGCAGAATCAGAAAGGCTATTATATAGATTTAAGCACACTTTATAGAACTGTCTCTTCCTACAGTGCAGGACAAACCCAGAAGAAGGGTTTTTTCTTCTTCTTGTTTTTTTTTCCTCCTCATGCAGATTGTCACATAATGAATTACAAGCAGAATTCAACTTCTGTGAACTGCTAGAGGTGGGGACAGAAGGTGCTCAGAAGATAGGCAACCATGATTAAAAATCTTTGTCAAATGCTAACTTTGAACATGCTGTGGTTTGATTTTTTTAAATGTAACTATGAGCAGAAAATAGCATTTTCTCACTCCATGAAGTCACACCTCTCTTTGTCAATGGAATAGTCGATAACAGTGAAAACAAAATTAAATGTAAATTGAGATTTCCATCTGGCCACTGTGACACCCTCTAATTCAGGCCAAACAACCTGTCTTTGAGGAAATCTTTTCTGAAGTACACTGGATTGACAACATTTGAAAGGTTCCATGGTTCAGGAGAATATTTTAGGCCATTTGAGAAAAAGAAAATCCTGAACAAGACAAAGGAAGACTATAAAAAACAGAAAATCTAGTTATTTACCTTTACTGAGACAGAAGGTGTGTTTGTGTTTAAAGAAAATGAATAATTCTGTGTTAGCTACCCAAACATGGTTTTGCAGGGTGCTGATGTTCTTTAAATACAGACTCTTTTTGTTTCCCCTTATTTCCTTCTTGTTACTATTTCACTGATTTCAAGGATCCCAAGGGAGAAGGGAAGGAGGAGCAGAAGGAGAAGGAAACCAGTAACAAATTCGGTAACTGAGAGAGAAATGGTCCAGAGATTCAACTGTGAAGTCTACTATACCAGGATACTAAGCCCAGTTGGGCCATTTATTAGCTGAACGATCCTGAGCAAGTTTCTTAACTTCCATAGGCTTCAGATGTCATAACACAAGTGAATTATATGTCATATAGTAAGCACTCATTAAGAATTAGTTATTTTTAATCAACATATGATTTGAGGACTAGGTTAGAATATTTTCTACTTTGGTAACATATTTTAAGTTATTCCATTCTTTTCTGTAGTGACTCATCAGCACATACTGAATTCATTTTATATTGTACTTAACGGTGTATCCAAAGATGTAGAATAGGAGGCCAATGCCTTATCCATTAGTCCAAAGATGTAGAATAGAATGAAGCTGTGATAGCTACTTCTCTTCATAGTTGGACATAACAAGTATGGAGCACACATATTGTGTTCAGAGAAGAATCATTTAACTTTCTTCTCTTAGATATGGCTAATAGGTTTCCAGAGGGGAGACAAAAATGCAACCTTTCATGAGTTAATGAGGGAGCCCCCATTGATTATTGTCATTGAGAGTCTCCAATGACAATGATCATTTTTATGTACAGTTCTAGAGAAGAGGCGGACCAATGCATTTAAGGTGTTCTTTTCTGGGATGAAAGAATGCAAAACTGAGAAGGAGTCTTTAAAATCAGAGGTGGAGATGGAATTGAGATGTTAAGATATTTACTAGAAATGGATGCGCATAACAGAAAGAGGAAGGAAGGAGGATTGGTGAGAAGAAGGTGAATGATGCCAACCTGGCAAAGTCTCCACCAACCTCAGCAGGGGTTCTGGACCAAAATTTCGACTTTATATCATCTGAAATGGCCCTACCTTTTTACTTTGACTTTGTTCCACATATGGGCTGCCACAGGAAGGTATGACCTTGAGCAAGATGGCTCTTTGCATTTCGGGCAGGTCCTGAAGGAGCTGATGCTGGAGGCTGACTGTTGACTGTAGGCCCATAGCTGGCCACAGGTCCTTTCTCAAAAGGAGATCCGTCATTGTATCTCCATCTTTGTCACAGAGACATTCAAACAGGACCACCTGAAATTTGAGAAATTTGAGAATTGTAAATCCTGACCTAGTGGACCTGGTTGAACAGACTCTAAACATTATTATCACAATAATTAATGTATTTGGAAAGGTAAGGACACCAGCGGCCTTAGGGAAAATCTCACAGAGCAAGAAGAGAGAATCAGGGCTAAGGGAACAAGATGGATACAAGTACCTAGAAGTTATATTTTTGGTGGAGGAGAGTTATTTCTGGTCAGGTTTGATAGCATACAGAGTCTCTAAATCCAATAAATTGTCAACTTCTCTTTATAATATTATTGTGTTAAATTTAATTTACTTCATGCCTCATATTTAAAATAAATGTATTTTAGTCTTAGCTCTTCCTACTTAGAAGTATTTTAGAGCCATCATTGTCATGTGCTCGCACTACAATATTCATATCACTCTCTCCCTTTCTACAAAAAGACTATCGTAAAAGTGCAAATCCTTGCAAGCATCATATGAAAAAGGAAAGTGTATTGTCCCCTGTTTAGTAGTGTACCTCTGTATTACTAAAATATATATTAATGTAGCTAATATTACTGGTGCCATTGAATGAATCACAGCAAAACAAATGAAATGCATTGTCCCACTTGGGGAGAAATGATTATGTAATGAGTAAACTAAAGAAGATAAAACTTTGGAGAACAATATAGTGCATCATGGCTGCATGTAAAGGGACTTACTTGGACCAGTGCCCTGAAGTGGGGAGTATCTCTGGGAGAGGACCAGGTTTTATTAGCAACACTATTTAGCTGGGAGTAGCAACAGCAGTAGTAGGTAACTTAGCCGATACTTTCCATTCCTGTAACTGGAAAAAAAGAACGGGCCTCCTTGGGATGGAGCAAATCCCTAAGGGTTTTTGGACAATTAAAATGTATGTATATGTGGGTGGTGCCTGGATGGCTCAGTCGGTTAAGTGGCTGACTCTTGATTTAGGCTTAGATCATGATCTCAAGGTCATGGAATCAGGCCCCACATGAGACTTCGTGCTCTGAGCTCAGCAGGGAGTATGGTTGAAGATTCTCTTTCCTTCTCCCCCTTCCCCTGCCCATGCTTTCTCTCTCTAAAATAAATAATCATTAAAAAAATGTATGTCTATGTGGGAGAAAACATATCTTTTGCCAGTAATGGAGGAGAGTATTCAAGATCAATTTGAAAAATTAAAAGAGATTAGACCTGTATTTATATAATGAGGTTATGTAGCAGATCATGTTAATTACATATATAAGAGAGGAAGATTCCTCTTCCTTCAGAGAAGATGGTGGTGTTTTTCTTTTTCTGAAATATATAAAGACTTCAATTTTTTCCCAGCTGTTTTAGGTTCACAATAAAATTGAGAGGAAGGTACAGAGATTTCTCATATGCCCTCTGCCCCCACACATGTATAGCCTCCTCTACAAGAGTGACACATTTGCTACAATTGATGGACCCACACTGACACATCATTATCACCCAAAGTCCATAGTTTACCTTACAGTTCACTCTTGGTGTTGTACAGTCTATGAGATTGGATGAATGTGTAATGACATGTATCCACCATGACAAAGTCATACAGCGTATTTCCACTGTTTTAAAAATCTTCTGTGCTCTAAGCATTCCTCCTCCCCGCCCCCCAATTTCTGGCAAGAAAAAGATCAATATATTGATCTTTTTACTCTCTCCATAGTTTTGCCTTTTCTAAAGTATATAGTTGGAATCAGAGTATGTACCATTTTCATATGGGTTTATTTCACTTAGCAATATGCATTTATGTTTCTTCCATTTCTTTTTTTTTGTAGCTTGATGGCTCATTTCTTTATAGTGTTGAATAATATTCCATTGTCTGGATGTACCAAAGTTTATTTTTTTAAATTTTATTTTATTATGTTATGTTAGTCACCATACATTACATCATTAGTTTTTGATGTAGTGTTCCATGATTCAAGGTTTGCGTATTACATCCAGTGCTCCATGCACTATGTGCCCTCCTAAATACCCATCACCGAGCTAACCCATCCCCCCACCCCACTCCCCTCCAAAACCCTCAGTTTGTTTCTCAGAGTCCATAGTCTCTCATGGTTCATCTCCCCCTCCAATTTCCCCCCCTTCATTTTTCCCTTTCTATTACCTTTTTTTTTTTTTTAACATATAATGTATTATTTGTTTCAGAGGTATAGGTCTGTGATTCATCAGTCTTTTTTTTTTTTAAAGATTTATTTATTTATTTGAGAGAGCGAGAATGAGAGAGAGTACATGAGAGGGGGGAGGGTCAGAGGGAGAAGCAGGCTCCTCGCTGAGCAGGGAGCCCAATGCAGGACTCGATCCCGGGACTCCAGGATCATGACCTGAGCCGAAGGCAGTTGCTTAACCAACTGAGCCACCCAGGTGCCCTGTGATTCATCAGTCTTACACAATTCACAGTGCTCACCATAGCACATACCCTCCCCAATGTCCATCACCCAGCCACCCCATCCCTCCCACCCCCCACCACTCCAGCAACCCTCAGTTAGTTTCCTGAGATTAAGAGTTTCTTATGGTTTGTCTCCTTCTCTGGTTTCATCTTGTTTCAATTTTTTCCTCCCTTCCCCTATGATCCTCTGTCTTGTTTCTCAAATTCCTCATATCAGTGAGATCATATGATACTTGTCTTTCTCTGATTGACTTATTTCACTTAGCATAATACCCTCTAGTTCCATCCACATCATTGCAAAGGGAAAGATTTTGTTTTTTTGATGGCTGCATAATATACCATTGTATATATATACCACATCTTCTTTATCCATTCATCTGTCGATGGACATCTTGGCTCTTCCCATAGTTTGGCTATTGTGGACATTGCTGCTATAAACACTGGGGTGCATATACCCCTTTGGATCCAAATCCACTACATTTGTATCTTTGGGGCAAATACCTAGTAGTACAATTGCTGGGTCTTAGGGCAGCTCTATTTTCAACTTTTTGAGGAACCTCCATACTGTTTTCCAGAGTGGCTGCACCAGCTTGCATTCCCACCAACAGTGTAGGAGGTTTCCCCTTTCTCCACATCCCTGCCAATGTCTGTCATTTTCTGACTTGTTAATTTTAGCCATTCTGACTGGTGTGAGGTGGTATCTCATTGAGGTTTTGATTGGGATTTCCCTGATGCCGAGTGATGTTGAACACTTTTTCATGTGTCTGTTGGCCATTTGGATGTCTTCTTTGGAAAAATGTCTGTTCATGTCTTCTGCCCATTTCTTGATTGGATTCTTTGTTCTTTGGGTGTTGAGTTTGATAAGTTCTTTATAGATTTTGGATACTAGCCCTTTATCTGATATGTCCATTGCAAATATCTTCTCCCATTCTGTTGGTTGTCTTTTGGTTTTGTTGACTGTTTCCTTTCCTGTGCAAAAGCTTTTTATCTTGATGAAGTCCCAATAGTTCATTTTTGCTCTTGCTTCCCTTGCCTTTGGCGATGTTTCTAGGAAGAAGTTGCTGTGGCTGAGGTCAAAGAGGTTGCTGCCTGTGTTTTCCTCTAGGATTTTGATGGAGTCCTCTCACATTTAGGTCTTTCAACCATTTTGAGTTCATTTTTGTGTGTGGTGTAAGGAAATGGTCCAGTTTCATTCTTCTGCATGTGGCTGTCCAATTTTCCCAACACCATTTGTTGAAGAGACTGTCTTTTTTCCATTGGACATTTTTTCCTGCTTTGTCGAAGATTAGTTGACCATAGAGTTGAGGGTCCATTTCTGGGCTCTTCCCTATTCTGTTCCATTGATCTATGTGTCTGTTTTTGTGCGAGTACCATACTCTCTTGATGATTACAGCTTTGTAATAGAGCTGGAAGTCCAGAATTGTGATGCCACCAGCTTTGCTTTGCTTTTTCAAGATTCCTCTGGCTATTCGGGGTCTTTTCTGGTTCCATACAAATTTTAGGATTATTTGTTCCATTTCTTTGAAAACAGTTGATGGTATTTTGATAGGGATTGCATTAAATGTGTAGATTGCTCTAGGTAGCATAGACATTTTCACAATATTTGTTCTTCCAATCCATGAGCATGGAACATTTTTCCATTTCTTTGTGTCTTCCTCAATTTCTTTCATGAGTATTCTATAGTTTTCTGAGTACAGACTCTTTGCCTCCTTGGTTAGATTTATTCCTAGGTATCTTATGGTTTTGGGTGCATTTGTAAACGGGATCAACTCCTTAATTTCTCTTTCTTCTGTCTTGTGGTTGGTGTATAGGAATGCCACTGATTTCTGTGGATTGATTTTATATCCTGCCACTTTACTGAATTCCTGTATGAGTTCTAGCAGTTTTGAGGTGGAGTCTTTTGGGTTTTCCACATAAAGTATCATATCATCTGCAAAGAGTGAGAGTTTGACTTCTTCTTTGCCCATTCGGATGTCTTTTATTTTTTTTTTGTTGTCTGATTGCTGAGGCTAAGACTTCTAGTACTATGATGAATAGCAGTGGTGATAGTGGACATCCCTGCCGTTTTCCTGACCTTAGGGGAAAAGCTCTCAATTTTTCCCCATTGAGAATGATATTCACTGTGGGTTTTTCATTGATGGCTTTTATGATATTGAGGTATTGTACCAAAGTTTATTTATCTATTCACCTATGAAGAGCATCTTGAGTGTTTCCAAGTTTTGGTAATTATGAATAAAGCCACTATAAACATTTATGTGCAGGTTTCTTTGTAGACATAGATTTTCAGCTCTTTTGAGTGAATACCAAGGAGTGTAATTGCTAGATCATATGCTAAGAGTATGAGCTTAGTTTTGTAAGAAACTCCCAAACATTTTCTGAAGTGGATGTACCATTTTGTGTTCCTGCCAGCAATGAATGAGAGTTCCTATTTCTCCACAACCTGGCCAGCATTTGGTGTTGTCAGTGTTTTGGATTTTAGTCATCCCAAATAGGTATGTAATGATATCTCATTGTTGTTTTCATTTGCATGTTTCTGATGACCTATTCTAGTTTCCTTTTGACTTCTTTAAATAGGTACTGTATTGGCTAAGTCCCCTTTTCATTCCAGAATGACATTTTCTAAGCTAAAAAGAAAAAAGCAATTGAACTAGAACTCATGAGTTTTTAAGTTTACTATGTCTCCTAAATAAATTCTGCCAGTGATATCCATGTCTGATTTTAGCCTCTTATGTGGAGAAAAAAATTAACATTTTATATTTCTATAAAAATTAATTTCCTGGAACACTTTGATATAGTGTTTATAAGGAAAACCTGCCCTTTAAATCTATTTTTTTTCAATTTCTTGTTGTCGTGAGAACAAAATCTAGCAAGAGATAAATAATAAAGTTGAAATCCAAACCAACAATAACATTGGACATCAAATTAAGCTCACAGGCATCAGTTGTGGAAATCAGGCAGATCAGTTTCTAAATTTGACAATCTTTAGGTGTTTCTAAATGAATACTAACAAAAATACCAAAAAACACCCAAAGGGTTTATGGTTACCATCTCTTATTCAACAAAGCATACTGGAATGAGTATTTTAAAGTTCAACATTGCACTATTTTTCTCTTAAAAATTCTAGCAGCACCTTTAGTATCAAATTCCTCTTATTCTGTCCCCTTCACACGCGATTAGTGTTTTCCCGAATTCCTCAAATTCCCTGTGACCTTTACCCCATATTTCTGTGTTATTCCTCTTCCAAATGTGACGAGGATATTCTCTTCCAGCACATTTTGATGGACAAGGTAATCCATTTTGTTGTCTAACCTCTATATCAAAGTGACAGAAGATTCAGTGGTTTAACAGCTGGGGAAATTTTCATTACATGAATGAGATTTAGATAACACTTCCATTAACAGAACTTAAGATCAATGTCCCTAAACATACCATTCCCAAATCAAGACTTTATTATGTGTTTTAACACTTTAGAGCCACAAAGTTTTTCTTACTCAAGCTGCCTGTAACACGACTTGGAGTGAAAATTATTTAAATAAATGGTCAGATAATTTATTGGTCTCCCCCAGTGAGCAGTTAAAGATGACTTCCCCTCACCAAAAAAAGATAAAGTAAAATTAAATTAAAAAAATAACAATATAAAATAAAATGCAGATCTTTCAAGGGTCCTGTATGCAGCTACCCTAACTCACATGGTGCTCATGGAATCCACTGTTAGCTTGGGAAAGTGAAAAGGAAAAACCCAACCATTTAGTCTACTTTCCCACCAACTATCCTTTCAAATAGAGGAAGTAAGCCAGGACTATGATGCCATTTTAAAATTCTATTTTATGGCATAGCTCTTTAAAAACATTCACTGAGTAAAAGGCAGTCCTTTGATTTGGCCATTGATATTTCTGCAAATAGTAAATTTGTGTAATAGTAAAAATAGTAACTTCTGTAAATTAGTAGCAGTCCTGAAACAAATCTTACTCCTTTGTACCTGTCTAAACTGGCATATAATATAGGGACATCTTGTGCATTTATGAAATTATTAAAATGCAATGCTTATGTATTAAGTAAAAAACACAAATTTCACTTTGGTGATATAGTGATTTTATTTCCTGGACTGATTATCTCAATGTTATTTTCTAGAATTAAGGTATACTTTAATTTTTGTGTAGAGTGGTTGCTTGAGTATTCTACGTGCCCAGATAATTTTTGGTCTTGTGGGTTCATTTTTTAAAATTGATATAAAACAAAAATGAAGTAACTGGCTGTTACTTTAAACTCAGTCTCAAGGATTATTAAGATCAATGCTTGCTAATATAAAAAGACTAGCTAGGAGTATCCAACTCAAGATGCTCCCATAAAATCTATGGAGTACTTTCCCGATAACTAAACTTCCACATCTTCCTGTCTTCAGCACAAAGAACTCAGACAGTAGTGGCGACACATAGACTTGGAGATGGGCAAGGTAAGGCACGGGAATAAAAGGTGAATGACCTTGGCAACCTATAAAATATAGTGAAAAAATCAGGGATTTGTATAGCTAGAGCACCTCATGGGTTCCAAAAAGAGAAGCAGAGGGAGGCATTAGAACAACAGGCTCTCACATGTTCTGATAAGGGGGATTGGCTTTTGGGGGGTGTTAGGGAAAACGATGTATCCCTGATTTTATAAATTTGATTCTCAAAATAGCCAAGATAATTTTCATGACAGAAACATTGATGACACACTCAGGCTAAGTTACATGGAAAGAAAAAAGGCATGCACCCCCACACTCTTACTACATTACGCCAAAACCTACGTGTCAGTTGTAATGTTTGGTCAAATGTATGTTCTCATGTGTGGGGTCCGACGGGGAGTGGGGAGAAATATCTCTCCTTCACTGTTCCTGTGGTAAGTCCCTGGTATTTCCCTGACAAATCTATGAAGTTATTTCTTAAACAGACCCCTGTCATCACTCTGTACACACCTGGTATGCTTTCCTAGGTTGGATAATTAAGCCATTGTTGATCTATCTGATGGATCAATTAGTACAATAAAATCAAACCCCCAAACTGAGATTTGCCTATGACTTCATTATTCTTTAAAGTGAGACAATTTATCCAGATGATTTTGATTATAACTGATCCTGTGGCCCACATTTCCTCTTTTATTGTTTTATCCGGATAAAAATACTGAATTGTGGCTGTTTCAATCTATTTTTTGTGTTGTGGAGGTTCATTTGGCATTAATTTCAGTTTTTATGCTCCCTCACCCTGAAAAACGAATCTTCAGATAGCCATTATACACAGAAGCGAACCTGATCCACTTCTCATCTATACCACTGAAAATTCACCTAGAAAATACTGAGTCTGTAGACTTCACCTTTTATCAATTATCTAAGATATTAAACTCCTATCAAATACTGTATTTTAATACTGATGAATGGGTTTGAAAGATCTTAGGGTTTGTGACATAAATGAAGCTAACAAAGGAGCTCAATTCTTCATGTTACACAAAATTGATACCAAATGAGTCCAGTGATTCTGCAGTTCCAGCTTTCAAACTTGGCTGAGATCTAAGATTTTACCTCTTTCCCACATCTCTTTATTAGGAGCTGAAAAGCATGACATAAGTTTAGGCTAGTAATAGCAATAATTTGGATAGCTGGTTTTCACCCTGAAAACTGTATTTTAAACAAAGAAAGAAGGAAAACTGGGTGGAAAATGGTTTCTAATTTGCCTTGGTAATAGGCAAACAGACTGATGTTTCTTTCCTAACTCTCCTTAGAAATGGCAAAACTCAATCCCATTACCAGTGATGTCAGTCTCTGAGTAAGCAACAGTCTACCAGGAGCTAATTTTTCCATATTAAAAAAAAACAAAAAAAACAAAGATAAGGGGGAAGCATATGTTTTTGAGTTTTTGGCACAGGGAGGTGATGCTGGAAAGCTCTGGTGTCCAGACATTTTCCAAGCAATTTCTGTGCTGTTCCCAATCTGCATGTTTCCACTGTGTGTATCTCCCTGGTGTGAAACTGATTAGTAGCAGCGTGAATCTGTCACCAAGAGTTACAGTGACTGGGATTTAGGGAAACTTCAGCCTATTTTTGTTGGTGCTGTACTCTACTAGACACTCCTTCAAATGTGACCTGGGTCTGGAAATGATGTGCTGTGATGTGTCAAGGTCTTCAGGGACAGAGATTTCTTTCTGAGGAAAAATAAAAACAATTTCCACCCCCTAGTTGTCCTCAAACAAAGAATGAACAGGTCAGGGAGATTAGAATGCCTCTCAATATGATAGTAAATATCTATAGAGCTGTGTCTGTGGAGAATAACAGAAAATGGGAGAAAAATACCCAACAACAGCCTACGCGGTCACAGCTCTGTCTTTTATTTACATATTACTAATGCTTCAAAATATATAGTAATTCAAATTCCTTGAACTTAGGAGACTTTAAATGTTTCTTCTAACATATATTACTATTTATTAGTAAAAAGATATGTCAGTGCTCTATGCTAAGGAGAAGAGTTAGCCGGGATTGCAATGACATTAACATCCAGTGTTGGAAAGTGGTACATTGTTACGGTCTGTCAGAGACTTCTTGTAACTAAATGAAAGTATCTAAATATCTGAATTTAATTTGCTAGCAAACGTGCATTAAATCCACCTGATTTGGTTAAATAAAATCACTGGATATCTTTTTTAAAAACATTCATTTCAATTTACTTAAATTTTAATACATACAGTTGTTTGCCTTAATAAATGCTTTTGTTTTGTTTGCTTTATTATTGGGAATTTTATTTCTAAGTAAAAGGGAATGGGCTGTATTTCTTATCATATAAACACTCTCTTTAATCCCTGAAAACTTTCTTTTTCTTTTTTTTTTTAAATAAAAACTCACTACTCTTTCTTTTTTGTTATTTTGCCATTGTATGGTATGGTGATGAGGTTGATTTCAGCCAGTGGTTCAAAGAATAGAACAGATCCTTTTGATTTGGAGTAGCCAAAAATATTGAAATGCCATACATTTTTTTGAGAAGAAATATTTTCAACTTATTTGAAAGTGAAAATTGTAATAGTTGTAATTCACACCTGTTATATCCTGGTGACTTTGTGCATAGTGAACCTCTTGAATCAGAGGCTGGAGTCTGAGCATCATTATCTTTTTAACTGCTCCTCAAGCAGGATTGAGAAATGACTGGCTCAGATGTTACTTTCTTCTTTCCATGCCTTCTTTTTGGCATACCCCCTCAACCTCCAAGCTGACCTAACTTTAGCCACTTCTTTATTATAATAGCATTTTGCAGGCAAATCTTTTCTGTGGTGCTTACTTATCATATTCCACACTGTGTTAGAATCCTTTACGGGAATGTTGTATTTCCCTTACTAGATTATAAGACCATTCAGGTTCACGGACAGTCAGTGTTTAGATCTGACATGATATGTTTGCAAATATGAAGATTTAGGCAGACAAAGGAATGATCACGCATATTAAAACTTAAGAAAATCTAAGTATGTGTTTCTAGAAACCTAGATAATTTCAAGTGACCAAATCCAGATATGTATGTGTGTACTATGAAGAAAATAATGGTCAGGCTGGGGACCCACTTCATGTCATGACTCCATGTATAGCAAGAAACACAACACACCAGGAAACTCTGTGGAGACCATGTGGCTGTCAGATCATGAGAGGTTGGTGCCTGTGAAGAGGGTGCCAGGATTTGGTGGCGCTTATCTTTGCTCACTCCTGTCAGTTTTATCTCAAAGATTATGGTCCCAGGATCATGTAATATTCAGGATACATGTATTAATTAATACTCAGTGTACAGGATAAACAGGGTACCATTTGGATATCTGCAAGGATGGAGAACAAGTGATTGCTGCCTAATTTCCCTCTTACCTTCATAGAAAGTGGGAGGTTGGTATGGAGTCAAATTAAGGAAGGAAAAACAATAAACAGGAGCAAAGACCGAGTAACAGAGAAACTCCATGTGCTCACAGCGAAACTCCACAAACACTACTTAGCACCCCATCTTGAAATCCCTTTCAAAACAGACAAGAATATAATCCCAGCTTCGATTGTCTTTAGTTCAAAGAAAAGAGATAGGACTCTAAAAGTGTGAGTGTATTTGTGATTGTTTCCTGGTTCTCGGTAAGGAGAGGGAGAAACCCTGGAATCACTCTCCATATTGGTCATCCTCTGTGATCACTTTCCCTGTGGTGGGATCAGGCATGGAGACTGTTCCCAGTGACACCATATTAGAAGTGGGACTGAGAGGTAGTGACTTGGGTGGAAATGTCAAGTCTTGCAGGATCAGATCTGGTTAGAAAATACAACACAGTGTGTTGCTGAGTCATTTCCAGCATTGACATTTTCTCTTTATCTGCTGTTTAGTGAGATGCTCCTTTGATTTTTTTCAAGTGCCTCTTTCCCTCATGCTTGGGTTTCTGGGTTCTTATCCAGCCATGAAATTCTCTGCCTCTAGAAGAGAACAATACTAATATTGCTGATGTCACACTGACCTCTAAATCTTACATGCTTTGGGGTGAAAGGGGAGCATGGAGCTCATAAAATTCTTGCCTTCATTAGGAAAAAAAGGTATGTGATGTAGCACCTTTTTTCTTTGCCCTGGTTACATTCCATAGCCACTGATAATGATATTTTAATACAGGAGCATTTGCAAGCATGGCTTTTCTCCCCCAACTCTCAATGCCTGGCTGTCATTCACTATTTATGTGTAGTCTTGGGGATATAAAGGGTGGTAATTCAGATACAACAAATCCTTCAAAATGAATTAAAATAACTTAATGCTTTAACCAGAATTCTGGAGGAAGAGAATGGTACAAAAGGACCACAGAATATTGCACCTGGCTTTATACAGAAATATAGAATAAGAACATTAGCAGAAGTGGTTTTATGTTAGGCAAAATTTTCTCCAATTTACCATGTAGTCTACAGAGTGACATATTTCATGTAGGTGAAAGCCCTTTAAATGTAATTCTAAGTTCTTTTATTCTTGTAGTTAGTTAAAAAAAAGGAATTATATATGTTAGGAACAAAATAGGTTTTTATAATAAGACAAACATGAATGTTTAATTAATTTATGAGACTAGTACATGGGTAATAATTTAACTGTAATTATATGGCTTTTGGTTTCCCTGAATCCTGTCTCTCTTCCATCATTTCAGTAAGAAGCAGAATTAACCATAAGGGAAAAATATGGTTTCTTGCATTTCCAAAGCTAATATCTTCTATTATCCCAAACCTGGCTTTTATAGCCTGGAGCAATAATTTTTATCTACCAAGGAAGCTTTAACTATGGATTACTATTGAATTTTTCCCCTTTGCTCAACTTCTATAGACCCAGAAAAGTTTAAAACACCAGGGATCATATTCCTCTATTCTACTTTTAGAGTTTCTGTATATTATGATTATAATTCAAACAGGTATAGTTCCATGAGCCAACTACAAATTATCAATTAAATGTTCCATCTTTTCAGATCAAAATTCTATAAATTCTTTCCCACCTTTGCACTTTACCAATAATTGGAGCTCGCATTCAAAATTTTTACATTTCTGTGATTTCTTTTTTCTTCCTCACCTCTCAATTGTCTAAAAGTCCAACCGTGTCAGGGACTTTCCAAAGGGTATTGAATGGATGCCTGATCAGCCTTTCCTTTTCCTTTTAATTTGATAAAATTGGATTTGCTGGGTGATTCCTCGGGGAGAGGCTGTGTGTTTTCTCTGCTCTTTTTCTTGCTTTCCCTCTCTCTCCCCTGCACAGATCTCTCTCATTCTTCTCTCCCTCCAGCATATTTAGTAGCCAATTCTCCAGGCTCAAGATGTTCAATTAGCTTCAGAAAATATCCAGAATGGCACAGTCTCTAGAGTTAGAACATTTCATTTGTTTCCTTCCTTACCCCAGCTAGTTTTGCCTTTGAGTCTTTTCTTCATTAAGTGAAGTGCTTAATGGTTAGAGAATTAAGGATATGATGCTGAGGAACTCCAGATAAACAAAAAGTATATATCTTTTTTTATTTCTTACAATAACACATCCTTTCTGCTTCTTTTTCTCGACTCAGTTCTCTAAGGGTTATGATAAAGGAGCAAGCCACAAATTATGAGGTGTATCTTTATGGAGTATTTGCGCCCTGGAGGATACAGAAAGCTGCTCTCTGAGAACGGAGGCACATCTCAGGTCCTCTTGACACCATGCTCTTTCCTCCAGCCAGGCACACGGGGAGGCAGCTTAAGAGTCCCTGCAGCTTTCTCCAGCTGCTGTTCACCTGCCACTGGAGATAAAAGATGACCTTGTAAGAAGAGCATGCTATACCTTGAAAAGAGGCCATCTAACACAGCACAGTGAATGAGGCCATTACTCCCATCATGGCCCTTTCCAATGCGGCGCTTCCAGCTCCCCGTTCTCCCAGACTGTCCTCCCTCCTTTCATCCGCTTCAGCATCTAAATATCTCTCCTCCGCTTCAAACCAGTTAACCAGCTCCCTTATTACAGCCCATGCTTTGCCTCACTCATGAAGGGTTTGTTCACTTTATATTTCTACTTTTTGTCCATTCTTACATTCCTTAATGCCTTTGACATCACTTTGACTTTGAGACACACACACACACACACACAGAGGCACATTTTCATTTATTTACGGTCTAGAAGTAGAGGTGTGAATTGGCTTTATTCACATAGCTTCCAATTTCCCCTTTTCATTTGCTTATTATTCTCTGGGAGTATCATGGGTTTAAGGAAGATAGGTTTATTTATTTTTTTTATTTAAAATGCAGAGTTTCAGATACTGAATTGGGAAAATCAAAGTTTTTAAAGCAGATTAAATTGTGTCCTAAGGGCAAAACTGCATGTCTATAAATGGAGTGCAGGGCTATTACTAATATTCACGGGAATTTCTCCTAAATGGTCAGATCACAAAAATGTTTCTCTTGCCCTTTTTTCATAGTCCTGTCCTCTGTACTTATGATTCCAGTCTATTCCATGGACAGTGGCTCAGAGCTCAGACTTGCCCAGATTTTGGTACCTTGTCACCATGGTATAGAACCCTAGCCACACCCCGGTGACAGGCTTCCTTGATAGCCTTGATACCTCCACTCTGGGCAGTCTCCAAAGGTCATATGATGCATGTGACAGACTCTAACCTGCTGCCCCTTTCTGAAGACTGCTGCCCTGAAGGCAGCTCTGATGCTGACCTATGTTGGAAAATGCCAGAAGTATTCAGAGAAACTCCTCTCCAAAGTCCTCTCTCAGTGATAAAGTATCCGTCCCTGCCTTCAAGATTATTAGTCCTCCAACAAAGTCCAGCCTGGTCTTTCAAAATTCTGTTCTCAGTCTTAAGAGTGTTAATGTCCATATGAAAGTTTACTTGTGTGAAGGTACCCCTGACCTTTCTAAGTGTTTCCTCTCAGGAGGATATATTTAATTCAACACATCCTTTATGTTCCCTTGGCACAGGTATCAAAACATAATGGTGGGTCACTGTTCATTACGAAGGGCATGTTACAAATAGCAGCAAAAATACCAAAGCTTATCAGTAATTTTCTTCAAAAAATTCAATGAAGTAAAATCAGATTTAAAGTATGGCTCTCAAGGCTGCCAGTTCTGGTCAAAGTAGAATAAGAAGGACCAGGTTTATCCTACTAGTTGAAGTAACTAATAAGTAGGATAAAATATATGAATCAATGACACTCAAGAAATTGGATGGCAGGCAAAAAAAGACAGAAACCTTGACTAAAAAAAAAAACAAAAAAAAAACGATGAGGTGAGCTCTCTGATTGCCCTAGCTTACTACCTAGGAAGTTTCTGGACTGCAGTGTAGGGAGGGGGCATCCAATCAGTGCCTCTTCTCAACAGCCAGACCAAAAACATCATAATTCATAGGACATTAGATAAAGTGCTGAGGAGTTTCTTGCCTCAGTAGTAGATACTTTGACACAGGACCAATACTGTTTGAATCCCCACCTACCACATCTTAAAAGCAAGACCTAAAAGGATCAAATTCCTTCCAGGTAACTTAATCATCACAAAAGAAAGTACCAGAAAATTTTTAGGAATATAAAAAATACTTAGCTCTTCAACAAGGTAAAATATACAAAGTCTGCCATCCAATTACAAATTATCAGGCATGCAAAGAGGCAGAAAAACACTATCCATAATGAAGAGAAAAACCATCAGTGAAAACAGACCCAGAAATGACCCATGACAAAATTAGTGGACAAGAACATTTAAGCAATAACTATGAATATATTCTATGTGCTCAAGAAGCTAGAGGAAATGTTGGACATGTCAACAAGGTATGTTTACAATTTTTGAAAGATCCAAACAGAATTTCTAGAGATTAAAACTGCAGTGTCAAAGAATGAAAAACACACTGATGGCATTAACAATGGATATTCAGAATATCAGAAGAAAAAACAAGTGGACTTTAAGAGATAGCAGCAGCCATAATCTAAAATGAAAATACACAGAGAAAAAAGCACTACAAATAATTAACAGAGCATCACTGAACACAGAGACAATTTTACGAGGCCAAATATATGTGTAATTGGACTCTCCAAAGTGGGAGGGAAAGGAAAAAGTCTAAACAATGTCTGCAAATTTTCCAAATACAATTAAAACTATAAACCCACAGATCAGTGCCCATTATAATCAAGTTGCTTAAAAGTGGTGAAAAAGAGAAAATCTTAAAAGTGGCTGGAGGGCAAAGGAAAGCACATTCAATACAGGGGAGCAGGAACAAAGATGGCAGCAGGTTTCTCACTGGACAAGACACAAACAAGAAGAGAGTGCAGCAACATCTTTTAAGTAATGAAAGTGAAAAAATAAAAAAAAACCCTGTTAATCCAGATTTACTGACCAGTGAAAATGTCTTTGAATAATGAAGGTGAAATAAAACCTTTTTTCAGACATCCAAAAGTTGAAAGAATTTATCACACTATAAGCATTTTAAAAGAAAGTCCTTCACACAAAAGTAAAATGATACGAGATGGAAACCTGGCTTTCACGAATGAGTGGAGACTAAACAAAACAGTAACTACGTGGATAAGTATTAAAACATTTTCTTATAACTTTTAAAAACTATTTCTATTAAATTTTTATTTATCATATGTAAAAAGAAAATGTATGACCACAAGAGCTCAAAGGCCAGGAGAAGTGAAACGGAACTACACTGTTGTATACCATACCATACCATACCATACCATACCATACCATACCATACCATACCATACCATACCATACTATACTATACTATACCATACCATATCATACTATACCATACCATATCATACTATACCATACTATACCATACACAAAGTAGTACAATATCACTGGGAGGTAAGCTGTAATAACTTAAAGATGTATATATAAACCCTAAAGTAACCATTAAAATAAAGCAAAGGATTATGCTGATAAGTGAGCATCAACAACAATAACGACAAAATATTACACAAGTGTGCCATTAAATCAAACAAGGACAAAAAAAGAGTGAAAAGGGAATAGGAACCAATAGAATGAATGAACAACAAAGAGCGAGGTACTAGAGAGAGTGGATGTCAATTCAACTGTATCAATAATTATATGAAAAATAAATGGTTTAAATACCCCAACCAAGTTGCAGAATTTGTCAGATTGGATACAAAAACAAGACCTAACTACATGCTACTGCCAAGAAACCCACTTTAACCATTAAGGCACAAATAGTTTAAAAGGAAAAGGATAGAAAAAAAAAAGAAGAAACTATTAAAAATACATGCTAAACAAAAGAAAGCTGGAGTGGCTAGTTTAATAGTAGATAAAGTAGATTTCAGTGCAAAGGATATTACAAAAGATAAAGAGAGTCATTTAGTAATGATATAGAGGTCAGTTCCTCAAAAGAAAATGATAATCCTAAACATTTATGCATGTGATAACAGAACTTCAAAAATAATGAAGGCAAAACTGACAAATGTTAGGAGAAATAGATAAATCACAATTAGAGTAGAAGATTTCATCTGACTTCTCTCAAAAATTAATAGAATAGGGGCGCCTGGGGATTGAGTCCCGCATTGGGCTCCTTGCTCAGCGGTGAGCCTGCTTCACCCTCTTCCGCTCCCTGCCACTCTGCCTACTTGTGATTCCTCTCTCTCTCTGTGTGTCAAATAAATAAATAAAATCTTTAAAAAAAATTAATAGAATAAGAAGACTTCGGTAAGCATATAAAGGACTTAAATAATACTGTCAACCAACTTATCAAATCAATACTTATGGACTAGTTCACTAACCACAACAGTACATATTCTTTTCAAATCTACATTGATTGTTTACCAATGTGGACCACATTCTAGGGCATAAGAAAAATCTCAAGTAATTTGAAGGGATTCAGTCACACCAAGTATGTTGTCTGATCTCAGTGTAATTAAATTAAAAGTCAATAACAGAAAAAATATTGGGAATGTATTCAAACATTTGAGAACTAAAAAACATACTTATAAATGGCCCATCAGTCAAAGAAGAAATCCAAAGAGGAATTAAGAAGTATTTTGAAATGAATGAAAATGAAAATCTAACATCTCAAAACTTACTGAAGCAGCTAAAGCAGTATTTAATGTGAATTCATAGCATTAAACACATGCATTAGAAAGAGAGGTCTTACATCAATGAACTCAGATTCTATAAAAAGACACTACAAATGGAAGAGCAAGTGACACCTAAAGTAAGCAGAAGAAAGGAAATAAAAAAGGTTAGGGTGGAACAATAAAATAGAAAACAGAAAATCAGTAGAGGAAAGTCAATGAAACAAAAGCTAGTTCCATCAGATGCTCAGTAAAATTTATAAACCTGTAATTAGAGTGATCAGGAAAAATGGATGGAATACATTACTGATACAACAACAGGAATGATCTCGAAACAATTAACCTGAGTGAAAGAAGTCAGACCTAAAAGAGTGTGGACTGTGTGACTCTGTTTACACAATTTCAGAATATGCAAAATAATATGCAGTTAGAAAAACAAGGATTGGGGGATATGAGTCAGCAGTGGGGCTACTTACAATGGGCCAAGAAAATATTGGGGGGGGGTGATGGATGCTGTTATCTTGATTGCTATGATGACTCTATGGGGGTAAACATGTGCAGTGTGTTGAATGCCAATTATACTTCAGTGAACCTGTTAATATGGAATGTGTGGCTCTAATTGGTTTGAATCCTGATACACTTTTCTGTGGGGTGGGGGGAGAAACAGAGGGCCGCAGCTGGATGTCAGGAAACCATGGACAGCCCTGCGTGGTACTGCCACCACATTTCATTCCCCAGGGTGGGATCTCCCTGCACAGAAGTGAATCTCAGCAGGAGAGCTACTTGGCTCACAGTCACTGATTTCAGGAAGGCGCTTACATTTCCTGTCATCTGAAAGCCCTTTCTCACCACTGTGAAACCTGTTACTAATCAGCCTAATATCAGCTTCTCTAATTTCCACTACACCAATTCCCCTTCTAGACAGTCATTTCACCTTGCCCCACTTTGTCTTGGTTATGGAAGGGAAATTATTGTTAGTATCTGCTATTTTATTTGCTGTTTCCTGACCTCTTTTTCTTCTACTTCTCTCTGCCCCTTTTCTTCCCTTCAATTTCTCCTTCCCTTTGCTCATGCAATATCCCTATGTAGCCTATTATTTATCTTAAATTGGCTATAGCTTCTAGTTTTATTGCTAGGTCCTCCATAAGCTTTCCTCAAAAATAATATTTGGAAACACTGATTTTTTCATTCCCAGTGTGTGTTCTTGTCTGTATTTTTTCACATCAGTGCTCTCACCTAAATCTATGCCAATAAGTGATCCACTTTTTTATTTTAGACTCAGTGGAAAAATGTCATCTCTGCTTAAAAAATAGACTTTTAATCACATAAATGCTTCATATATACCTATTTGTGAAATAGAGACAAGTATGCCATAACCAGGTGTCTCTTTTTTTGGTCAAATATGCTGTGTTTCTGGACAGATGGTTTATTTTGGAATCTCTCTGACATAGTCATTTGATATTTAAATTATAAGTGACATCATACCAAGCATCCTCTATACCTTTGTTGACATACAGAATTGCAATATGTCTTTGGCCATCTCCAACCTCTTATTATATATCTGTATATATTAAATTTTGAGTTATTCCTATAAGTTTAGCTAATGCTCCTATTTTTCCCAGATAGTTTTTCTAAAATGAATAATAAACAGATTTATTCTTACAGCTTGAATCATAGTATTATGATTATCCAGAGAAACAGAACTGATAGGTAAGGAGATTTATTTTCAGGTATTGCATCATGTGAATATGGAGGCTGAGAGGTCCCATGATCTGCCATCTGCAAGCTGGAGGCCCAAGAAAACCACTAATGTAGTTCAAAGGCCTAAGAGCTGGAGAGCCGATGTATAGATTCCAGTCTGAATCTGAAGGCCTGAGGACCAGGAAAAGGCACAGGCAGAAGAAGACAGATGTCCCAGAGCAACAGTTGGACAGAGAGCAAATTTAATCTGCCTCCACCTTTTTGTTCTATGGAGGCTCTCAACAGGCTGGGTGAGGCCCACCTACACTGGGGAGGACAATCCGCTCTACCCAGTCTGCCAATTCAAATGTTTGTTTCTATCAGAAACACTCTCACAGACATAACCAGAAATACTGGTTAACCAATGCTCTAGTCTAGGTATCTTGTGATCCAGCCAGTTGACTCATAAAATTAACTATCACACATGTCATTTATGCTTTGTGTACGGATCACTGCAAAAATGAATGACTCCATGAGTTATTGCCACAAATTTTATCACTAATATTTTCAAAAAGGAAGTCCAATGTGAATTTTTGCTGTCTTAGCCTTTAAGTTGATCTTGGTGATACATCAGTTTTGACTGGTCTGATGGTGTGTTTGCTATTTTCTTTCCTCACATATTATTTATTTTCACTTCCTTAAAACCAGAGGTTATTAACAGAACCAGTTATGCAAAGCATAAATCTTGAATATTTCGTTAAACCATAGGTCCTCTGTGAACAAATTTTTTGACAGGTCCTCAGACACTTACTTCCGTTCCTCTGAGGGATATTTTCCATTATGTTTAAGAAAGGTGACATCTGCAGATATTAGTTTTTTTGAAATTCAGACACTATGGTGATCTGGTATCTCTTCAGAAATGAGAAGGTTGATATTTATCTTTGCAAAAGTAAAAACAGTCTTAGGAGGAAGAGACTTACCCTATAAATGGCAACCGCAAGACAGGCACATTTGAAAATGTCTGAAAGAAAAAAATGGAAGAAGAGATAGTTTCTAGCCAATATATATTAAAAAGAAAGAAACTGCAGATTTGAATTCACGGTGTCTAAGTTCATAAAATATCACCAAGATTCATCAGACACTGATTAGGTTGCCTCAGTGGAAGATAACTGTGATGGTTCATTTTGTCTCTGCAGGAATGGAAGATGCCAAGATACTATTGGAAGAGGGAGCTACAATTATCAATCACGCCAGGCAGCAACATTTTTGGTCTTTGATAACTAAGAAACATTGCTCTATTGAAGATTTGGTTGGGGGGGCAGATTTACAAATAGGACAACAGATCATTTAATTGTAATCATCTCTTCTAATACAGAAATCTCTAAGCTGGGGGTGATGTTAGCATGTTGCTGAGATAAGTCTACTCTCTGCTTCCTGTGTGAATTTGAGCAAGTCTTTTAAAATTAATTCTCCTATCTACAAAATGGTGTGTGTGTGTGTGTGTGTGTGTGTGTATGTCTTTCAGTCAGATTACAGAAAATCTCTATAGACTGAAAACTATTTGAACTCTTGGAAGAAATGGAGATGTTCAAGAGGGCTTTAGCAGCTTAGCTTAAACTTTCTCTCCTTTGAAACTTTTTTCAGAGAACTCATTCATTTATTAAAAAAACTTTTTTTTTTAAGATTTTATTTATTTTTCAACAGAGAGAGAGCGACAGCAAGAGAGGGAACACAAGCAGGGGGAGTGGGAGAGGGTGAAGCAGGCTCCCCGCTGAGCAAGGAGCCCAATGAGGGGCTCGATCCCAGGACCCTGGGATCATGACCTGAGCTGAAGGCAGACGCTTAACGACTGAGCCACCCAGGCGCCCTAAAAAAACATTTCTTGAATCAACTACAATGGGCCCGGTACTTCCAACACTGCTGTAAACATTACTTTCTTTGTGGATTTCTCACGTTCTTTCTTTGTTGCCCTTGCTGTAGGGCGTGGACTTGCAGATATGAAGACCTGGAACTTTCCTCCTCATTTCTGGCATCCTTTTTTCTAGCATGGTACAATATACTGAACAAGCTTATGAAGTGAGTGCACTACTAATGAATAAGAGTGAGAGCAACAGAGCACCCCCACTTCCTCCACTTGTCTTGACTCCTAAAGACTTTGAATCAATGTGAGGTTCTCTTTGCCCTTCACTACTTCTACTCTTCCATTTTCTGTTAGGCTCCCTGAACACAGGCATATGTCTATACGTTGTAGGAGTGTCTGTTGCTTTAAGAAACAGGAACAAAGATTTTTTTTTTTCCATAGTTTTTTGTAGCCCTTTAACTCTCAGTGACTCTTATTTCCCTAGCCACCAATAGTAATTTGGTCTTTCCATGGTTTTTAATATATTTTTCCATCTCCCTGGAGCACAATGAGAATTACCTTCTTTTATGTCAGATTCTGTCAAAGACACCTTCAAGGTCCAAGGAGGAAAGGTGCTGTACATAACACAGGTAATCTCGTAACGATGCATCATAGGCATATTGCAAGGAATAATTGAATGCTATCTGTAAAATATGGTGAGCTTCTCAGAAGACAGGTGTAACTGCAATTTTCTTCTGTGTAACTAAGCTTCTGGCTCATAAACAAAGAGTGTATATCTCCTTTTATACATCCCTTTTTTTATTTGCAAGTATTTTGTCTTTGGTCTTAAAAAATGCCTGAAATAAGGATGAAAGTAGAAAAACTTTAATTTAAATGGTAGTTAAATAAATGTCATTGTGAGTTGTATACAGAAAGTGCACCCAAATGGACATTAGGAGGATGGGCTTTAAGTCTCCTTTGTGTTCTTGGATTACTGCATACCTTTAGGAGAGGGGCAGATCAATATGAATTTGAAGAACCTCTGGTGTGAAGCCAGAGATGGAGACAGTAAACTTCAGGGTCCCTTCCCATATTTTTTGACTCTGATTTCCACCAGTTTAAAGTTCCTTGGGAGCAGAAACAATGCATTTTTTTTTTTTTCGTTTCTTTACTCCTAGTCATAAGCATGACATCAGGCAAATAATAGACCCTCAATAAACATTTGTTGTATGAATGTCTTACAAAATGTAATTGGTAATAGACACTATGTAACACTATTCAGATCCAGAAATTCCAAGGCTTAACATTAGAGATGGCACTTATCTGTTCAAAAGACGACCGAGAAGTTGACATCATTAAGGGATTCTCTTGGAAAAGCAATAAAATCTGTCAGACTATGTCATATGGACCAGCTCTGAACAGATGCTGTGCTGAGGATCTGGGAAAGAGCCCCATGAATTACATTCTAAATTTAACTGTGTGAAATTGTATGTATTCCTGGCTGTCAAGTGGAAATGGGTTTGTATGGTTGGTCCTGCTGCTGTGTTTGGGTGAACCCAAATGGAAGGTTCCGGAGTCATCAGTATGCAGGAGGTTGAAGGGTATGGTGAGCTTGCTATAACCCCATTCAGCAGTGAGTTAGACAGCAGTGAGTTAGGCCAGAGTACCATTTAAAAATCTTCTACAAAAGGTTGCTGCATCTTGGAGGCTAAAAGAAGCATGCACCATTATGTTTTGAGATCGCTAAAGAAGAAAATGTCTGCATTCATTATGGCTAAATTTAGGGCCTAGAGTATAAAATATGTTTTAGTCTTCTGAGCACAAAATATAAGTAAGAAAGAAAACAACAGTAAGCAAAAGTGTGGGCACATCTCACAGTTGAGAGTCTGTGTGTCTATATTTTCAATTATATCCCTTATTTCTAAATTTTCTTTATTTCTAAAGGTGTCTAAGGAAAATTACCACTGAAAAATTGCAATTGGAAGAAAGATTTATCTTGAGGATATTTATAAGAATTCCAAAAGGACTTGGTTTTTAGGAAATTTAAAATAGACTATTCTAAACATTGGGCAAAGCATTGATGATAAAATTATTAGAATAAGATACAGAATAATATCTGCTTGACAAATTTTCTTTCTTTCTTTCTTTTTTTTTTTTTTAAAGATTTTATTTATTTATTTGAGACAGAGAGAATGAGAGAGAGAGAGCACATGAGAGGGGGGAGGGTCAGAGGGAGAAGCAGGCTCCTCGCTGAGCAGGGAGCCCGATGCGGGACTCGATCCCGGACTCGATCCCGGGACTCCAGGATCATGACCTGAGCCGAAGGCAGTCGCCCAACCAACTGAGCCACCCAGGCGCCCTCTTTCTTTCTTTTTTAAGGAAGGATAAGTTCAGATATCCCCAGGGAAAGACTGACTTAGTATCACCTGGGGGAGTATGTTCTGAAGGATGTATTCCTGGATTCCACTGAGAAAAGTTCTAAACCAGAAAATCTGGATTTTGTTTGTTTGCTTCTTTATAGAAATTTTCCAGTATAAACAGCTGCCATGCCCGTGGAATGTTTGCTAATATCCTGTGAGAAATTTCTCAGGTGTAGAAAAACCATACTTGGCTTAAATACTGCGAGAAGCTTGACCCATGCGTACTCCTGTCTGGATCGTTGCCTTGGTTAGAGGTGTGAATAAATAAATTGTATGCGGGTCACAGCTAATCTATGTGCTTCAGTCCAGCTTATTATTTCTGGCCCATGTCAAAAATCCTGGCCTCTGTTGGAACTAATTTCTCTCTCTCTCAAATTCCCCAATTGTGAAGGTAGATTATCCTGAATATTCCTTTCACTTTAAAAGAGCCATGTCATGTGATAATTTCAGAGTATATCTTACCATAGCCTGAGAGATTATTTTTTCCTTTGTTAGAGAGCATGCAGATACCTTAATTTGTTTTTGAAGTAAGAATGATCTAAACCAAAAAAATCTAGGAATCATAAGCATATGCATTCTGTGCATGCTAAGTATTTTAACACAGTGACAGATAAACTTAATCAGATGAACGATTCTAATGAGTAAAGAGAGATGCATCAAAATACCAGTTTTTGATGCTGGGCAAATGAGAGTAGGCGCGACGATATTCGATTACTCTGGTTGATCTTGAGTGTTGTGAGAGAATGATGACTTCACTCGCCGGTGTGTCTTTAACACACTTCAGAAGAGTGCCTGTCCATCAGTGGAGGCTACAGTATATAATATAGCTGCATAAGGCCGATGCCAGCGCCACGATGCTAAAGAGAATCATTAGTTTTCCTAATAGCTCCCTTTCAGCAGTCCATGGCCTTACCCAGAAATGCCCCGTTAGCAAAGCTGTCATTCCCTGATGATCTCTGGATGGGGGAACGATGATAGAGCACAGACCGCTGCGTTTGTGGTAGAATAGCATTTTTCCTTTACTTCTGAAAGGATTCATAATTTGTATTCCATTTTCTGTTGGCTATAATGGACTGAGGTTTGATTCAAGGTAAAAACTCATCCAAGGAGGGAATTATACACTGGAGAAATATTTACAAGATGCACTGTAATCTTTCCAGCTAGAGTACATTAGATTTTCTTCTCATATCCAGGCACTTGAAATTGATACACTGAATATTTTCTTTGCCCCAGGTCACAGTATAAGAATAATATCATTTAGTTTACAAATTATACCTTGGGAGTCAAACTTTATGTGGTATAAAACTAAAGATGGGTTGATACTGTTTTGGCAATTTACAGACCAAACATCTTCAATGCCCTTGGGCCTGCAGGAATAACGAGGAGGGTATGGTTAAGCAGCAGTCCCCTGCTTGAAATTCATCCATGGCTTCCCATCATCATGGATTGAATTCAAATCCTCACCATATCCTACAAGGCCTTACTGGATCCCCGCCTAAACTCTCTCTTGGATTTGTCTTATATCAGGCTTCCTTTTTATTACTTTCCAGGTATACTTGACTTCTTCATGTCCTTCACACACATCAACCTCGTTCCTCCCTTGGGGAATTTGCCCTCGCTATTTCTCCTGCTGAAATGTTTTTTGCATAGAGTATGTACTTGGTTTGACTCTTTTTATTAGGTAGGCATCAGTTTAAATGCCTTCTCCTTTAAGGGGCTGTACGACCACCCACTCTGAGGTGGTTTCCGAGACACTCAATTGCCTTGGCCAGCTTTTTTTAAAAAAAAAAAATAAAAATTAGAACTAATTTTATATTTGTTGACTGTTTCTCACCTCCTCACTAGAACGTAAGCTCCATGAGATCAGGTTCCCTTCTGTTTCATTGCTAGATCTGAGGCAATACCTGGTAATAACTGGCACTTACTTTTTGTTTAAGGAAGCAATGAATGAATAAATTAAGTGGAATTTCAACCTAAGGACAAAATAAAGCATACAGAGGCCAGTCCTAATTCTCTTTCTCTGGCTCTCTCTCTTTCTCTTAATGCACTCATGCTTTAATTTCACATTTAAATTTCATGAAAGGCCATATCAAAGGGTAGTTTCAATTTGCTTCACACAAAAATTTAAGATAAAGAAGCAGAATGTGTTTTGTTGTTGTTGTCATTGTTGTTTGCCTATCTCCCCAGAGCCAGCACTCAAGGACTTGGGCCTCTTTGCAGCAAGGATTGATTAAGTTTCCAAAAGTTTGGCATTTAACAGGAGCTTCCACGTTGGTTTTATAAATCTCTTGACCTACAGAGGTCTTTCAAATTTCTCATGGATGCTTCTGGACTATTGCAATGTCAAAGAGAGGAAATAAATATAAGTTATCCAAGGATCCTGATGCAATATGGTGCCAAAGGAAGTTGATGCCATTGCGTTTTTGTTCTTACTTTTTTCTGGTTTCTTTGAGATCCAAACTTTTTCAAATTCTTCCAATTTATATGGTTGCTCTAACTGGTAACCAATGACAACTTGACCCTGTCATAGAATAGTTCATTAGGGGGAAATAAAGCAATAAAAACAATCAAAGACACTGATGAAAAAGATCTTTCAATATACTGGGGTATGCTATTTCTGCTCTACAGTATTCTCTCTGGCCATACTTAGTTGTTGTTTCAATATTATATTTACAGTTAGGAGATTTTATTCTACTTTTGATGAAAACTGGGACATGTGTGTATGGTTAAAACACAGATACACACACACACACACACACACACAACCTCAGCACATCTATCTCACCTGACAAACTTTCCTATATCTGTAATAGTCACTTATGATTAACCCTTCCCAGTCTTCTGAGATGATGCATAATGACAGGATTGCAAGATATCAGGAACTCAGGAACTCCTGGGAGAAATGAAATATCTGAGATGTAGAATTGGACATGCTGAGAGGTTGATGTTATGTTTGAAATGAATAATATTTTGTTTAAAACTTAGGGAAAGGTAATACAGAGCTGGGATTTGGGAGAAATGGGTTATAACAAAAGCTCTAATATTCCAGAACCTTCTAAAAACTACTTAATTCCTACATGAATTGTTCCTCCCAAATGTAATATGAGGTACTGACCAAAAAATCTCACTAAGACATTTTTTTTTAATCCATGATTGCTATTTTGGTAAAACTACCTGCACTGCATGTATTTTTACATATTTTCAGAATTTGCCATATTCTGGGAATTTGGGTAGAAGAGGGACAGATTTTATATATGGAAACATATTTTAGAGACTTTATCTCCATCTACATGGTGGACCAAATAGTCTTAAAAGTCTGACTAGAAAAAAAAAAAAAAAGTCTGACTAGAAACTCCAACAAATGCTAGATAAATTATTCAATAAATAAGTAAATAAAGAAAACTCGTTCCAAATTGGTCGAATAGAATGGTTGAGTTTGGGGGAAAGTGAGGAGATTATCCATGGCAGAACACAATGCAAGAACTCAAAGCCAGAATATTAAATAAGAGCAGAAGCTGTTTGCCAGCCAAACAACTACAAGCAGAGAACTTAGGTTGGCCTGTGCTGACAGTGTCTGCAGACACCTCACAGAGACCAGTGCAAATCATCTCAAGGAAACAACAACAACAACAACAACAACAAAAAACAAGCTCAGCACAAGCCTCAAAATATTTTTTTTTTTAAGCCTCAAAATATTTTTACAAATGGGGTTCCAGCAAACATATCCATTATTAAACATCTCAAAACACAAGAAAACCAGGTTTATGATTTAGAAATATCAGTAACAAAAATCAACAGGACAAAAACAGCAAATGTGGACTTTGGAATTACTGGCTATGGAACATAGAATATGAAATAAGTTAATGTATACTTACAGAATGAAAGCATGGGCTAAATAAATGTAAGAGCAAGATATCAGATAGAAAAAAAGTATCAGGCAGATCTTAAGCAAATAACAAATATAAGATCTAGGATAAAACAAAACTTACTTGGCAAGATAATCAGGAATAGCTTAACAGAGTATTAGTGAATTAGAAGATATCTAAAAATGACACAATAAGAGGCACATGTAGAGAAATAGGTGGAATATAAACAAGAGAAGAGAAGACATGAGGATTGAATGCAAACAGCTGACATGCATCTAGTAGGGGATCTATGAAGGTTAGATAGAAAGCATTAGAGATGATAACAGTTGAAGAGAAAGTTGCTGATTAGTGATACCTGGTCTCAACTCCAGGATTCACAATGAATCCCAAATAGCATAAATAAAAAGGTATCTTTACCTGGGTATATCAGATGCATAGTCAAGACTAAGAAAATATCTCAACATTAGAAGGAAAGAAAATACCAATTTCCTACAGAGTAATGGCAATTAGACAGTTCCCAATAGCAACAATGGAAGTCAGAAGAGAGCACAAAGATGTCTTCCAAGTGCTGAGATAAGATAACTTTCCATCTAAAATTACATACCACATGACACTGCTTCCATTCGGGAGTGAGATGAATACATTTTAAATAAGCCATGAAGTAAAAAGGTTACCCCCATGGACCCTTGCTAATGCTACTTTTAAATGAGATGCTTCAGGAATATGATCCTCAATGGATAGTATTAGATGAAAGACTGATAATTTTTTTTTTTTTAAAGATTTTATTTATTTATTCACAAGAGACAGAGACAGAGAGAGAGAGGCAGAGGGAGAAGCAGGCTCCCGAGGAGCAGGGAGCCCGATGCGGGATTCGATCCCAGGACCCTGGGATCATGACCTGAGCCGAAGGCAGATGCTTAACCATCTGAGCCACCCAGGCACCCAAGACTGATAATTTTTTAAAAGTCCATAATCATAATCATATTCATAAATGAGCTGATGGTATAAAATAATAACTATGTCTAATATGTGAGGCTTTAAATAATGAGATTGAACTAAAATACACCGAGATGGAAAAGTAATCCAAAATGATTTAAATTGTGTTAAAATCTTGATATTTTCCTGGAGGAGGATAAAATTGTTTTTTCCAATAGCATTTATATTTCAACTGTATGTTAATACTAAGGAGAATGTGTAGTCTTAACATCCACTAAAGAACAAATCTAGTGAGTACCTTCTAAATTATTGGAGAGAAATAAAAAAAGAGATTGAGCAAAAAATAAGCTACTTATAAAGAGGTAAGAAATAAAAATAACAAATAGGAAAAAAATGAAAAAAACTGGAAAGCATGAAATTAGATGGTAGGAATAAATACAAACACAAAAGTATCACAGCAAGAGAAAAAAAACAACTAATATTCTAGTTGAGAGACAAAGTTTTACTGACTGGCTTAAAACACCATCCTGTTTATTAAAGATTACATTTATTGGCTATTAATACATTATGGCCATTTCTAAAATATGAGGATATAAAAAAGTCTGGAAGTACAAAGCTGGAAAAATATTTACTGGTAAATATTACCCAAGAAGATGTTACTGTAAGAAAATTAATAAAAGACCAAAAAACAAAACAGTGAAACTTATCCCTAGAGACCAAGACAGTTGAAGTTGAATTCACTGTGCAGATATAATAATCCCAAACTTGAATCAGTAAGGACATTGCTTCATAATATAGAAAGTAGAAATAGAAGGAATTGCAAGTAGAAATGTTTAAATCCATATCACAACGGGAGATTTTAAAACCTTCTCCTCAGTAATTAATAGGTTGAGGCACAAAAAAATCAGTTAAGTATTAGTATTTTGAAAATGTGATTCAATAGATATATATAGAAATTAAATCTAACTGGAGAAGTGCAAGTTGAGTTTTTATGAAAATTGATCATTTGGGGGCTATATATCAAGTCCTAACAAATTTTACATATTTGATATAATACATGCTATGTTCTGAGTAACATGCATTTAAATTGGAAATCAATATGGGGAAAAAAAAAACCTATTCTCTTGAAAAGTAACAATAAAACATGCATACTTCCAAATTACTTGAGGTTCAGATTAGAAACCAATGAGAAATAATAGGAAATGAATACTCATACATCTTTATCAAAATTGTAGGATGGTGCTAAAGAAGAACCTACAGAAGGTTTAGCTGATATAAGAAAAGGTAGGTCAAAATGAAGAAGATACATGCCCAAGGTAAGAGTCAGAGAGTAGATAATCAAATTCATCCAAAGGAATGAAATGAAATATTAAGTTTAAAACATAAATTAGTAAAATTGAAAATAAACTTATTATATAAAAGTTGTTTTTTTAAGCAATATTAATATAACTGGCAAAGCTCTGATAAGATTTATTTAAAATAGAAAAAAATACAAAGGCTCAAATAGAAAATATGGAAATAAAACTGGGGAGACATAAATGCAGACATACTAGAACCAGAAAATAATTAGAAGACAAAATATTTACGCAAATTTGGGCAAAACAGAAAATTTTAAGAAAACAAAAAGCTTTACTATGTTTTACTTAAAATTGCTTCTGAGATCTCCTGCAGTAATGAAGTATTTAACTTAATTAGATAGGGCCACTCCACTCAAAGTTCCTTCTTCTGAAAAACTGAGGTCTTTATTCATATCTCCTTGTTCACCTTCCAGAGGGGATGCAGGATGTGGTCAGGAGCACCATGCTCCATGATTTGTTTTGGGTGACTCACAAAGGACCCTTTTGCCAGACATCAATGTGCTATCATAGGGATTGAATTATCATTACAAAATCAACTTATGGGAATTAGTAAATCTATGAGAATGTAAACATCCAGTGAAAATGTCCTGGGCATGCAGATTTTCTATTTTTTTTTTTTTAAAGATTTTATTTATTTATTTATTTATTTGAGACAGAATGAGAGAGAGAGAGAGAGCACATGAGAGGGGGGAGGGTCAGAGGGAGAAGCAGACTCCCTGCCGAGCAGGGAGCCCGATGCGGGACTCGATCCAGGGACTCCAGGATCATGACCTGAGCCGAAGGCAGTCGCTTAACCAACTGAGCCACCCAGGCGCCCCCAGATTTTCTGTTAATGATGGGTTGTAAGCTACTGTAAAACTAACAAGGAACCTAAAACAGCAGAAGAAAACCATGAGGGGTAAACACACATGTGTAGTGTAAAGTGAGGCCTGAGAATGAGAAGGGCCAAGATCAAGAAGAGATGAGCACACCTGGTGCCTCACAGTTTTCGGGGGAGACGGGAAAAGAAAATGAGACAGAGGGGCGCTGGGTGGCTCACTTGGTTAAGCTTCCAACTCTTGATTTCTGCTCAGGTCATGATTTCAGGGCCGTGGGATCGAGCCTGTCATTGTGTCATGCTCCACACTCAGTAGGGAGTCTGTTTGGGATTCTCTCTCCCTCTGCCCCTCCCCCAGCTCTCTCAAATAAATAAATAAATCTTAAAAAGAAGAAAGAAAGAAAGTGAGACAGAGACACAAACAGAGAGAAAAGCAGAGAAAGACCGGTGCCTTCCAAATTTTATCTAGGGGCAGATATGATACAACATGTCTTACTAGAAGAAGAATCAGACCAAAAAGTCAATAGATCTGAATGTTTCTGACTCGCCACGGGATCTGCATAAGACATCTGGCCTCCCCATAAAATAAGGATGTTGTTTATATAGGAATTCCCAAGATCCCTTCCTGTTCTAACATTCTGTTTTTATGCATTTTAAAGTCACTCGCCCAGCCACACATAAAGCTTCTGATTTCCAGTTATCAGTCTTCCAACACAAAGGCTGCTCACTTCCAGGTACCTGTGTCTATTATTTCATTAGTTTTGAAGTTACACAATTCTCTGTCCTTAAACCAGGGAGCTAAAGAATGTCAACTCATCACTATTTCTACTGCTAGGCTGCCTTTCTGAGTTATTAGTTAGCATTTCTGTATTATCATAAGTGCTTTAAAGTCAACAATTAATCCTCAAAACAGCTCTTTCACGGGGGCCCTCAAAAGATTTTACAAATACTAATGAAATTCATTGCATGCCTCCTTAGGAAAATATGCAAATGATTTCCCTGTTGTATGACTATGATTCTATATCAAATTTCAGCTTCATAAATCGGGAACAGTCAATAGCACATGTCCTAATTAGGCTTCTGTTCCTTAGGTTTATTGTGATGTGTAATTGTTTATTAACCCCAATAAGATGCTTTGCCAGAATGAGAACTGTCAACTTTGTTAAAATTTGTTGATGGAGGCTTAGACCCGGATGAGAAGAGCACGAGCAGCCTAAAACTGACAGCTATTTGTGAAATGCAAACACATGCTCACTCACTTTTCGGCACTAAAGGAGGTAGGGCGTTCAGTAGAACTGGGTACGACAGGCAGGCCTCTCACCCGATGGTAATGGTAACGCATGACCCGGATGGGTGAACAGGTCACTCCTTCGCTGAAATTCCATCTTTTACACGAATAGATGTTACCTGAACTTGGATCCCAGCAACGTTTGCACGTTAGCTCATTTCCTACAGAGACTTGTAAGCCTACTCACACCACAGTTTTTATAGGCCTCCCACAAAGACATTGCAAAATTACAAAACATTTCTCATTGAAGATATTTTCTGTGAATGGACATTTATTTATTTAGATCTTTTTTTTTTTGTTTAAGATTTTATTTATTTATTTGACAGAGAGACAGCGAGAGCAGGAACACAAGCAGGGGGAATGGGAGAGGGAGAAGCAGGCCTCCCGCAGAGCAGGGAGCCCGATGCAGGACTCGATCCCAGGACCCTGGGATCATGACCTGAGCCGAAGGCAGACACTTAATGACTGAGCCACCCAGGGGCCCCAGATTTTTTTAAAGCAATCTCTACACCCAACGTGGGACTCAAACTTGGATCAAGAGTCCCATGCTTGGGGACACCTGGGTGGTTCACTCGGTCTTTAAGGGGCCGACTCTTGATTTCGGCTCAGGTCATGATCTCAGGGTCCTGGGATTGAGCTCTGCGTCGGGCTCCACGCTCAGCAGGGAGTCTGCTTCAGGATGCTCCCTCTCCCTCTGCCTCTCCCTCATCCCTCCCGCTCTCTCTCAAATAAATAAATAAATCTTAAGAAAAAAAAAGTTACATGCTCTACTGACTGAGCCAGCCAGGCACCCCTCTGTGAATGGACTTTTAAAATCTGATCTTACTCCGTCCCTCACACACACATTTTTCTCTGAGAGGACCCTACAGAGCAGCAGAGATTGCTGGGTAGTGTGCGGTGAAGAAGCCATGGGTCAGAAAATGAAAAGAAGGAACAAAGACCAATTGCATCCACTCTGTTAATGCCGCAACATTGCTGTGATTGAGACCGGGCTGCTTAGCTGTGCGTCTTCACCTTGAATTTGTTTCTTCGTCTGTGCTATTAATGAAAGTAAGAGTAGCTCTCTCCTGGGATGTCTCAGCCCACTTGGGCTCCTCTAACAGAACACCATAGACCGAGTGGCCGATAAACAACAGAAATTTATTTCTTACAGTTCTAGAGGCTGGAAGTCCAAGATCTAGGTAGCAATAGGTTTGGTGTCTGATGAGAACCCCTCCCTCACAGAAGGCCTTCTCACTCTGACTTCAACTGGCAGAAGGCGTGGGGAGTTCTGTGAGGTCTCTATTATAACGGCACAAATTGCATTCATGAAGGTTCCACACTCATGACCTAATTACTCTCAAAGGCCTCACCTCCAAATACCATCACATGTGGGATTAGGTTTCAACATATTATTTTTAGGGGGACAGCAGTAACATTCAGTCTATAACACTAGGTTAGTGTGAGGATCCAGGATAATGCATAGGGAGGTACATTATCAAACTGTAAGGTGCTCTCTAAAAAGTGTTTATTATGCCTTGTTGAAATAACCATATCTCAAAAAACGGGTATTAGCATTTACTGGAAATTCAGATATTGCTGAATTTGAACTGTAATAGGCAAATTGTTAAGGAAATTTTTGAATAATTGAATAGTTCCGATATTTGCTACCTTTATTTATTATTACGTTTCTTTTTTTTAAAGATTTTATTTATTTATTTGAGATAGAGAGACAGAGCGAGAATGAGCGCACAAGCATGGGAGAGGGTTAGAGGGAGAGGGAGAAGAAGACTCTCTGCCAAGCAGGGAGCTGGATGCGGGGCTCGATCATGAGATCATGACCTGAGCCGAAGGCAGACGTTTAACTGACTGAGCCACCTAGGCACCCTGACATTTGCTACTCTTTAGGACCATATCTGAGTATGCATGCACAAGCACACACACACACAGACATAACTCTCACTAATATACTACAATAGATTCCATGATACACTACAAATGAAGTGGCCTATTGATAGATGTTGGGTGTCATGGACAGGAGATAGAAGAAAAGAAAGGTTTCTCAGATGCGCCAGCTGACACTGGGTGTGGCTTAGATGATTCCGAGTTCTGTGGATCAGCATGGGCCTGGCTGTGTAAAGTGTTAAGTTTCAGCCAGTGTTGCATCCCTAAACCTGGGGCACACCGAGAAGCCAGCATTTTGCTTTCTATCCTGAGAGCAGGTCAGATAATACTTCAGTGCAGGTAAAAGCAACCAGTTTGACTTAGAACTAAATGCATCTTTATACCATCCCTTAATTGTTGATATTCTGGACCAAAAAATTACCCTTCCTCACCCCTCACCACGCTAACTGCCTAGCACTGAGATAATAGGGTAAAATTATTATAAAAAATAGATTATTTAAAAGAACAGATTGTGCTCCTTGGGGCCTTCAGATAATGAAATCTCTCTTTTACCTTCTTTAATTCACCTCCCTTAGCTGATGGTATTTTTTTTCTCAAGTGAGTTCACATAGAAATACATCATTAAGATTAGGATTTCATTCAAATCAAAACAGAAATGATTAAAAGCAAGAGATAATTTCAAAAGTCTGCAAACAAATTAAGTATTATAGAATTCTGTGCAAGTAAGGCGAGTGACATCCTAAATATCAGGGAAAACCCACAATGCACTGTGGAAGTAAGTTTGGATAGAATGAGTCTAACTTCTTCAGAGGGATGTAATATAAGTCATATATTTCAATAGATGTCTGGGAGATTGTGTAACTATGTCCATAGAGCTGTCCGCGACTCAAATTTAAGGAAAAGGACCCATGTTCACGTGCATCTGTAGGTACTGCAAGATTTCATTCTGGGTAGTGAAAGTTCCTTTATGTCTTATATTGTCAACAAAAGTTCTTGTGGTTTATTGTATATCATCGCAGAAAAGCATCTTTTTCCAGATTGTTTTGTGTTCAAATAGCAGTATTTCTCGCCCTCTAGGAATGATATGTTGTTTGGATTACTGAGCTCCAGAGAAGCCTCTGGACTTGGATGGAAGATTAAGATTTAGTAGGCAATATATTTGCCAGCCTTTTTGAAAATTGGAATGTCATTTTTGAACTTTATCAGAGAGCCTGTTGGATCCTTGAGGTGGACATCATAAAATTAATGAGCATATGGTTATACATCGTTAGTTTGCCTTCTACTAAACTAGAAGGCTAGTAAACCAAATTAAGAAAATACTATTGATCACAGATTTTTGTTTTGCTTAGTGGTATTATTTATATAGGTAATAAATATTTAACCTGCTGAATATTCACATTAAACTCTCTCTCTCTCTCACGCACACACACACTAGTTCTACTGTTTTGTCCAAGAAGGAAAAATACAAGTACAAATACAGAATTTGATGTGCTTTTGTTACCATAGAAATGCTTATGCATGTCAAGAAACTTTACCTTGATTAAAGTTTTTAGTGGCTCTAGACAATGAAAAGGAAGCTGGGTTTGATTTTTTAAGTCAGGGGTCTTACATTTTACAGTGTGCATCTATCTCTGTGAGCACCCAACATTTGAATCTGTTGTACATAGACACTGGCTGAGAGTGCTGTGTTAACAAGATCATTGATCTCTTTTCATGTGGAGCAATTAGCTTCATTCTGCTCAAAGGCCACAGACTGCACCTAGGATCATGATCACTTATCTTGTAAATGTTTGTCATGTGTCACAGGAAGAATCTGGAGACAGAAGGAAGCCGGGTCAGCACGATTTGCCATGGGAAAAATAACTCAAAGACACCCCCGCTGATAGTAGGTCAGAGGACTGAAGAGTGTGAAAGCCAGGGGGATCTTAGAGATTGTCTCCTCCGGCCCTCTCAGAGACATTATTGTTGAGACTGAAGAACAGCCTGTAATGGGTAGCGCATAAAACACAGAAGTGATCCTATGATACTTACATAATAGATCTAATGTTTGTAAGTCGAATACACTACTCTCCACACGGATGTGAATGTTTGGTGGAGGGTGACCACCTCAAGTTAGTGTAACTGTAGGATAATTGGGGATGAATCTCAAGTGTCCTATTTTAGAGGGAACATTAAAACTTAAATATATTGCTCTATTTGTGATTTGATGGGTCTATGAGTATAATATAAATCTATTTCTTGTAAAGCCATAATAACACATAATCTGTATGATTATTATGAATCATAATAGCAGTGTAATATAAATCTTTTCCAATATCAATGTTAAAATATAGATTCATAAAGTATTTGCGGCTTCATATTTTTAGTGAAGAAATATTTAGTACCAAGTAGAGTAATAAAATAAAACATCTTTTAGAAAATACATACGTATTAAATGCTACAAAATCTTATGATTTTATTTTTTCTGAGTAGGCATCTCTGTATTTTGAACAGTTTTATATCACTTCTTTCATTTTCCCTGATAGCTATAGTGTTATCTGTCGGGGAATTAAATAAAATAAAAAAATTCAGTTATGCCAAAGTGTTGCATGTAGCAAGGCCTACTCCAGGCAAAGTAGAGCTATATATTACTTATTTCAAATGTCCTTATTAAACAACATAATGTATTGTGTACGTAATAGTTTTAGTATTGTGCAAGATGCAGAAAATCAGAGGTAAATTTGGTTAGTTCATGACCTCTAGGAATAAGCAAAATCTGTACATCTCACCCAATCTTTGAAAGAGTAATAAGAAGAGGGTAAAAGGCTTTAAGATATAGGCTCTGTAGGGTGAATGGCACCTTTGAAAGAGATGAATGTGAAAGAACTTGCAAAAAGTGCCTTTGCAGATGTAATTAAGTTAAAGATCTTGAGATCCTCCTGTATTCCTTGGTGGGTCCTAAATCAATAACAAGTGTCCTCATGAGAGAGAGGAGAGAAGACAGACACCAAGGATCTCATGACCCTGAGATCATGACCTGGGCCAAAACCAGGAGTTGGATGCTCAACAGACTAAGCCACCCAGGCACCCCACATTTTCATTTTAATTGAGCTTTTTTGACAAGCAAAAAGCCTTTAAGCTTCAAAGGTGATGGACCCTCTGGTAGTAGAATTTCAGAGTTTACACTGTGGTTCTATTTATGATCCTCAGACATGGAGGTAGCTAGTGTTGTTTTTTTTTTTTAAGATTTTATTTATTTATTTGACACAGAGAGAGAGAGAGAGACAGTGAGAGAGGGAACACAAACAGGGGGAGTGGGAGAGGGAGAAGCAGGCTTCCCGCCAAGCAGGGAGCCCGATGCGGGGCTCGATACCAGGAACCTGGGATCATGACCTGAGCTGAAGGCAGACACTTAACGGATCGTGTGGATCATAACATGATAATGATAAAAGTAATGTATTATTCCTTAGGGAACTCCTCGTACATACTAGATAGTATTCTTAAACCTCATAATAACCTTATGAAGTAGTAGCTATTATTTTTCAAGATGAGGAGACTGGGGGATAGAAAGGTTAAGTTATTTTCTCAGTGCCAATAACTAGAGCATGAAAGAGCCTTGCTCTCAGGGACTACTATATGCTTCCTTGGATTACTTTTTGGGAAAAAAAAAAATCCTCTGGTGTGATTTTATCTTCTTCGTCTTGCTCACTCTTTTCTAAAAAATGCTCAAATCTTTCTTTCCTTAAGACAAAATAAAAACCAACACCCCAGCCCCCAAAACTCCCACTCGTTATCATCACCCTATGGTAACACTTTTTCAACAAATAATGGGCATCTAATAGCTCCTTAACTAATCAACTACCTATTAAGTTGAATTGGAAGAAATTGCTGACCATTGGCTGATTTTGATGAATAAAATGGCAACTGGTCCACTTTGGTGTTTTTCAACCCCCGAGAGCCAGCCTTCTCTTTCCACTCCAAATGTACCCTTGCAAGATGCACTGGGAACACCCTGACTCCAACATGCAATGGTTTCTCCTCTGTCCGCTTTATATATATATAGTAGTTACAATTAATAGCAGGTGATATTGATGAGGGCTTTCTGTGCAGTCAGCACCGGATGAAGCATTTCAGCTGAGAAGAGCTGATGTCTGTCTTCTCTCCTCTCTCTCATGAGGACACTTGTTATTGATTTAGGACCCACCAAGGAATACAGGAGGATCTCAAGATCTTTAACTTAACTTTTCCCAATTAAAAGAAGATGGATCGGAATCTTGGAGATGTTGTGTAAGTTGCTCTCCTACCCAACAAAGCTGGGATGCAAAGTCAGGTTCATTTTACTATGAAACTTGTGATGGCTACAACAAAAATCTTCCTAGGCTTTGATACTACTAAACACTCCCTTCCTGAACATTCTTTGTCTCCTAACATCTATGGGGCCCCCCCCCCCCCCCCCCGTCTCCTTTCCCTCTGGTCACTATTCACTTTCTCTTTCTGACTCATTTCTCTGCCTAACTTGTAAGTGTCACTTTTCCCCAAGGTTTTGTCCTTAGCCTTCTTCTGGTCTTGCTGTCTCTTCTCACTTTTTTTTTTTTTTTTTTAACTGTATGCACTTGTCCTTTGGATCCAATTATCACTCAGAAGGTGATGACTTTCAAACCTCCACCTTGAATTTCCTCCTGAGATTCAGATGTAATTCACTGGTGGGCACTGTCCCTGGATCTTAGGCTCCTCCACTCATATACACATCTGTTCATGCCCCAAACTCCTCCACAACTTTATTTCATTATTTCCTACCTCGACTGAAATATTCCCGCTGAGATTAATTCACAGAATTGTTCGAGTTTCTCCTGCCTCTGTCACTTTTTCCTCTATTTCATCAAAACAGTAATCATGAAACTGGATAATGGCTGGCTCTATAATAAGGCTCAACTCTATCCCCCTCTCCCTGTACCCAGTTTGAATGCTATTGTTTGGGCCCCAGCAGGCGTTACATGGACTGCTGCCATAGTCCTTTGGCTGGTCTTCCTGCTGCCCACTGTGCCATGTTGGGTGACCTCCCCTGACATAGGTGGCCTTCCCTGGAGAGCTCCACTGGGAAGTCTGTAGGTGGGACATCCTGTACCTCGTCCCAGTCTGCTGGTTCTGCGGTGTTCTCTGGCTCCCAATATTGGTGCTGGCCAATAATATTTGTTGATCAAAAACATGAACCCATATGCCCTTTGTCAGTTGACAAAGCTCTTCAAACTGTGTAAAACCTTTGGGTCATTATCACAATATTTGGGGGAGGTAGGCGCATAGACAATCCATTTTCCAGCGAAGGGAATAGAGGCGCAGGATGCCTAAGCGGTTTGCCTGGTCATGCAGTGAATTGCAGAAAAGGGATGAAACCCGGATTTTCCTGATTTATGGTCAGGGTCTCTCCTCACTGTAGCTCCATCTCTGTGGAGAGAACCTGCGTGTATTTGTGCTCTACACTCCTAGAAGCAGCCCATTCTCCAACTTAGCCAGTCCGGGTCTATTAATGAAGTAACGAGGCCACCTCACAGTGCTGCTGGTATGAATGGTTTATTTTTAATTTGGCATCACCTCAGAGGCATTAACTCCTCCCACTACTCCCACCAGGCCCCTAAAGCCCTGGGGCATTCTGTAACCAGTCTCCCTACCCTAGAGTTTAATGGCTAGGATGAGCTAGAATGTCAGTTTAGTCTCTAGAAGTATCCCCGAGGATTAAGGCTTGTTTGTCAATATTTACACTGATCAGTCGATGACTGAATTACATATCCATTTGGCATTACTGGGGAAGAACTTCATAAATATTATTTATAATAATATTAAGCATTAAGTAAATCAAATAGAAAATGCAGAAGGTAAAAATACAATACAGTGAGCCCATTTCTGACTATAAGAATGAGTAAGAAGTAATTTACCTTAATATGAAGGCATCACAGACTTTGAGGTAGGACAGCATTGTGATTCTGTCCATTTAAAGAATGCATGACTCTGTACTTAAGTCTCCATGCTTTCCTTCCTTCCTTTATTATTAGAAGTAATCATGCTTTTGGTGAAAAATAACTTATTTTATCATTAGAACTGTCTCACAGGACTGTGGTAAGGACAAATAAAATAATCAATTTAAAGCACCTAACTTAGTTCCTGGCATATGCAAGGCATAACTATTACTATGTACGCAGGAGAGTAAAAATAATGTGAAAAGTTCAGAAATTAGGATGAACTAAAATAACAGAAATAAAGATATTGAAAACTATGGCTAGGCCTCTCATCAGTAAAGCCGTAGGACAATGGAAATGCTTTTCATAAAATAATGGGCAGCCAATAGCTGGAAGGGTTCAAGTAGGGGCTGTGTCATGTTTGTGGGGAGGGACAAGCTGTAAATAAAATTCTTTTAATTAGGCGGAAAAGTTACAAGATGACCTTTGAAGTCCCTTTCAAATCTATTATTATTTGATCATGAAATTGAGATCCTCATTACCTGGCTTAGCATTTAAGTCTGTTGGTTGTTGACATCATTCTGAGATTGAATTTCATAGCCTCTTAGAGCCGCAACAAAGAGCAGGTTTGACCAGGAGCTGGTGGAGGGCTCAGTGGAGCTGGAAGAAGGACGCTGGAGAGTAACCAGAATGAAGGGCATAGGCCAGAAGGAAGTCCTTCGTTCCTTGGAGGGGTGTTAAGGTTAAAGTGGCTGAAAAGTGACTTTGCCCATTTTAATTTGCTTGGGTGATATATTAATTTAAGTATCTAATTATAGTTAAATATTCATATTTAATTTAAGTATCTGGTTATATTTAAGTATCTAATTAGCGATGGTCTTTGAGAAATCTCAGCTTTTAAAATACAATTGGCAGGTAAACATTGTCCCTAGGCCCTATTTCTTATCTCCTAGCCGACGTATATGTATATGTGTATGTATATGTATATGTATATGTATATGTATATGTATATATCATATATCATCATGTATACATATATGTGTGGGGTGTGTGTGTGTGTGTATATAAATTTATCCTTCTGCTGAGGAAGAATTTGCTGCTTTAGCAGTTTGGTGATATCATAAAAATTGTGAATGTCCTGGAACCTCTGGCATCTGTCATTTAGATTTAGAGGGTGCAAGAGGATTAGGAGGCTGAGTTTTCTCACATCAAAGGTCAGTTCCCTTTGCACTCATTCTAAAATAAGACTTGTTTGTGGGGCCTGATTAGACCTGGTTCAAAGAAAGCCACCCAAGTCCAAGGAAGGCTCTTGTTTAAGATCTGTAAAACTAGGATCCATCCAGAATATTCCCCATCACATGAGAAGCAGGCTGTGCACCAGGTGGCGTGATTCGAGACACCCCCCTGGCCACTCTAAATGGGCATGCATTGAAAATGTTTTATATATTGTCATAGCCTCTGAAATCCTGCACATTAGAAATTTTTCTCTGTCTATAATACATTTTATGAAAATTTAGAATGTGTATAAAATCCTAGGAGAAATTGTGCGGTTATTCGGCATTCACACATAAAAATCTGCTAATTCAAATTGCTTTCTTTCTCAACCTGCCTGACCCACGGATGGACATAAAAGACAATTTCTTTCTTTGGAAGTAGTAAGAAGGCAGGGGAAAGGGATATTTGTGCAATAGGAGGAAAACGTTGGTTCATCACATAGCCAGGGAAGGGAGGAACAGAAAAGGCAGGTGTTGGGATTTTCCACTGAGCGGGGAGCCTGATGAGGGGCTCCATCCCAGGACCCTGGGATCATGACCTGAGCTGAAAGCAGCCACTTAACTAACTGAGCCACCAAGGCACCCTACCATCTTAACCATTTTTAACTGTACAGTTCAGTAGTGTTAAGTACGTTCACATTGCTGTGCAGCCAACATCCACGACTTTTTTCATCTTCAAAATGAATATTCTATATGCATTAAACAATAACACCCCATTTTTCATTTCCCCCTCCAGCCCCTGGCCACCACCATTTTACTTTCTGTTCTTATGAATTTGACTACTCTAGGTACCACATATAAGTAGAATCATACAATATTTGTCTCTTTGTGTCTGACTTACTTCACTTAGCATAAGGTCCTCAAGGTTCATCCACATTATGGCATGTGTCAGATTTGTTTTCTTTTTTTTTTTTTAAGGCTGAATAATATTTCATTATGTGTATATATCAGATTTGGTTTATCCATTCGTTTATTTGTGAACATTTAGGTTGCTTTCACACTTTGCTATTGTGAATAATGCTTCTGTGAACATGAGTGTGCAAACATCTCTTTGAGACTCTGCTTTCAATTCTTTTGGATATGTACCCAGGAGGGGAATTGCTGGAGAAAGTTCTGTCTTGTCACAAGATCCGAAATGAGGGTGGGAGACATGTTGGTGCTTCCAGAAGGAAGCAAACGGGAGGGAGAAATGGGCTATGACTCAGGACGGTCTCAGGCTCAAGGTGGCATGAAAAACCTCTTGTGCACGCTCATCAGAGCTTACTAAAAATACCACTGGCAGGCAATCACTGCAAGATGTCTCATTTAATTCAATCCCCACAGCAGCCCTAAGACTTAGTGTATTATAGTCTCAGGAGAGGGAGCATTGTGTGTGTGTGTGTGTGTGTGTGTGTGTTTGGGGGGAGTGATTAACTGATCTTGAGTTACACTGCCTGGATTTCTATATCAGACCTGCTACTTACCATCTGCATGACCTTAGGAAAATTACTTAACTTCTGTGTCTCACTCTTCTCATGGGGATAATCGTTTTGAGTTGTATCCAGCTAATACATGTAAAGATTTTAGAACAATGCCTGTACTAAGCAATCAATACTCATTATAATTATGAACTTCCTTCCTTCCTTCCTTTTCTCTCTCCTTCCCTCCTTCTCTCTTTCCCTCCCTTTTCTTGCTCTCTCCCCCTCTTCCTTCCTCTCCTTATCCTTTCCCTCCTTCCTTCCTTCCTGCATTCTTTCCCTCCTGCCTTGTTTCCCTCCTTCCTTTTCATTTCCAATACAAATAAAGAACTTGAAGTTTAAATAATTGACAGAACCAGGATTTGAATCAAGCTGTTTAGGACTCCAGTGAAAAAGCTCTTTCCAGAATTCTGTTGCTCCTTCTCCTTGTTAATAAATAGTGAATCTCACTTTGAAATCCAGATTATTGTGTGTGGACTTAATTAACTAACATTTGATTTAGTAAATGTTTACTGAGTATCTATTGTGTGTTAAACAAAGACTCTGCTCAGAATAGAGGATGCTGTTGTAGCCTAAGGAAGACGAGGTACTATATTAAATAATAGGATGTAGGAAAGAAAAGCAAATCAAGTAACTTTAGAAACAAGAGACTGAGAAGAGTGCAGAGCACCCTATCACTGGGGGAGCCTGAGACATTCAGGTTTTCCATAGTTCTTAGTGCTGCTTTCCCTTGCATCACAGACACATCTGTGTATTTTGATCTGGTTTCTAGCCCTACCACCTCCCCCCTTGATTCAACACCACTTCAATGTTTGGAAGAAAATAATTTGCACAATCATTGCTTCTGTTGCTCAGAGCGTTGTCTCATGGTGAGAGGTGATAAGTGGAGAACAGTGAGTAGGAAAACAGCTCCTTCCCTTAACCCTTCCAAGGCACAACACTGCTTAATTAACCAACTAGCACTTACTGCACTAACTCAGGTGTCCCAGGCCCACCCCCCGAAGTCCCCGCTTTATTTGTATTTTCTTTACTAAGCAACAAGCTTGCCAGCTTGAGATGTCTGTGTGATATGTAAATGATGCCCCGACCGTTTTATATTCTGCTCAGCACTGGGACAGCAGTTTCGGATCTGTCATCTCTGCTGAAAGATATCAAACTCAGATGTCAAGGAAGATTCTCAATTTAATGCAGAAAAGCCAGGTATTTTCTTCCTGGCTCCCCTGATTTACATCAGTTTGTTTTATATATCTTTGATGATGTAAAGGCGGTTGCTGTTAATTTTCACCTCCTGGGACCCGAGGTTAATTAGTCTCGAAGGACAGGGGCATTTGAAGATGTTGATCGGAGTGTATCTGGAGATGTGGTTGCTCAGATGTACAGGACACTAATGTGGCAAAAGTGTGCAAAGAGAGCTTGGTGGGGACACGCCTGGGAAGCAGAGGGAGTTATGGCTTCATCTCTCATTCTACTGAAGTGCAGAGGGGGAGCTCCGCTGTGAGCATTCTTTAAATGCTAAGTTGGAAGAGGCCCACCTTGTGAAGAATGAAATTGGATCAAGGGTGCTGTCCCTAGAAATCCCCTTATACCTGCAGTTCCTGGCTGCCCTTTGTGACCCTGGAGGCCTGCACTCTTCTGGAAGATGAGCTTTGGGGAGGTGGGGCCCTCCAAACTGGACCTGCAGCAGGAAGGCCTGAAACTCCTTTAGTGTGAGAGATGGCATTGTGCAATGCTGAAACTCTGGTGTCTGTTTTATCACCATTTTAAAAAAAGATTTTATTTAGTTATTTGAGAGAAAGAGAGGGGGTGGGGAGCAGAGGGTAAGAATCTCAAGCAGACTCTCTGCTGAGCATGGAGCCAGATGTGGGGCTCGATCCCAGGACCCTGAGATCATGACCTGAGCTGAAGGCAGATGCTAAATGGACTGAGCTCCCCAGGCGCCGGTGACAGTTCTTTCTAGCAACACAAATGTCATATGGAGAATGCAGGCACTGTCCAACTGTCATCCAGCAGTGAGGGGCCTAAGAGGGAAAAGAATCTGAACCTGCTAGAATTTGCAGAGGTGTCCTTGTCCGGTGATGCAGAGAGTCTTGCGTGGGGAAGAGAAAATGTGATGATGTGCCATAAAGGAGACAAGATCTCTGTGCATTTTTCCTCCCACAGAAAGGTCTCTAATAGCTGAAAGGTAAACATGTAGGAATCCGGGGGTAGTCTCTGCTTCCCTCTAATTGTGTGAGGGCATGTGGTGAAATCTTTGCTCCGTGTTGTTTGCGATGTTGCAAGCCTGCTTGGGGATATCGCTACCACACCTTTCACCATGGCAACGGTTTCCAGTGGTGGGCTTGTACATGGACGGAGAGGGGCAAGAGCTCTCAGGGCAAATATGCTCCACCATTTATCTCCAACAAATAGGATGGATTATTTTCATCTACACTGTATAACCACATGAGGATACCAGGCATGTATCTGCACAATAATTAGATATTCTTTCCCCTTTGAATCTCAGAGCATCCTTGTAATAAAAATGAGCAGGATTAATATTATTTTTTTTTAACTGACATCATTCAGAAATTTGGGCAACTGAACAATTCTTGACCAAATATTTTCTATGTTCTTAGCAAATGAGAGTGATGGTCCTAGTAACACTGTTGCGGAATGCTGGCAAGGGACACATACTTACTTTCCTTCTGGAGGGCCAGAAGTTAAGACTTAGACTTGTGGGTGGGGTGTTTTTGGGGGAGTGTTTTAAAGTCAGGAGCAAATGGTAGGTGGGAGTGTAGTTTAAATTTTAATATATGTAGACATGCTAGAGTTCATTATGATTGCTGTGTACCCTTGCATGGGTATATCTGGACATACAAAAATGCAACTTTTATCATCCACCTAGAAAAAAGGATGTTTGTAGCTGTAGTTGCTCTCAGAAGGCCTGGCTATTTGAGAGTTAGCCCAGAATGCAGGCGTTCCACAGAAAGATCGGCTGCGCTGTGGTCTGGGCACTTCCAGCCAGACTCTCCTGGTTGTTGCTTCCTATAACTCAGTGGCAATGCTGCTTTGAGACTGGGCTTCAGGAAATCATGAGTTACTTCTTTTCTTCTCTTCCCTGCTGGTGCCCAGTGGGTCCTCTGCCTGGACAGTGGAGGCTGGCTGCACTGAGAACGGCGACCGGACTCACAACATGGCTAGGCTGGGGGTGGTCGTCAGGAATCGCTACCCAGTATTTAGTGCCATTTGTAGGCAACACCAGGAAATCCAAACGTCGTGGCCCTTCCTTATAATGGTTTATCGTCTGTTGTTTAATGAAATCATATAGCTACTGTTTTCCTATAGATATGTTTCAGTTTGAGCATACCCATTAAAAATTATAAAGACCAGGGGCGCCTGGGTGGCTCAGTTGGTTAAGCGACTGCCTTCGGCTCAGGTCATGATCCTGGAGTCCCTGGATCGAGTCCCGCATCGGGCTCCCTGTTCGGCAGGGAGCCTGCTTCTCCCTCTGACCCTCCCCTCTCTCATGTGCTCTCTCTCTCTCATTCTCTCTGTCTCAAATAAATAAATAAAATCTTTAAAAAAAAATTATAAAGACCAGAATTAGACTGGTTTTATCAGGTTTCTGGTCAATGACCGAAACCTTCTTTCATGGCAATACTTCGGTTATTGCAGCCAGGTGCCATATTTGCCTTAAAATTAACTGTACCATTAGGACGCCTGGGTGGCTCAGTTGGTTAAGCGTCTGCTTTCGGCTCAGGTCATGATCCCAGGGTCCTGGGATTGAGCCTCACGTCAGGCTCCCTGCTCAGTGGGGAGTCTGCTTCTCCCTCTCCCTCTGTTGCACCTTCATCCCCCCCCGCCAACTTGTGCTCTCTCAAATAAGTAAAATCCTTTTTAAAAAAGTAACTGTACCATATTACCGATTCATGTCAGCCTGGGATTCCTTATGACCCGTAGGTCTTACAAAGTATATCTGTAATTTTACTTTATACCTGGGAATCTCTGATTGAAATAGCTATTCTTTGCTTGATGAACACTTGAATAGGCCTTTTGGCTGTGCCTAGTCTAGATAGGAAAGGTTGAGATAAAGTTTGCATATCATTTTTCAGGGAATATTTTTATCCTTTCAAAATTATGAAATATACACACATATAGAAAATACACAAAATATAATCTACAGACATATTTAGGAACAGAACACTATCCTATTGCACCCCAGAATTATCCTTTATTTCTTTCAGATAACAATCTCCCTTCACCCGAGGATTAACCATTGTCTTATATTTTTATTGCTGTATAGTGTACCACCATAAGAATATACCAATATTTATCATTCTGTTGAAAATCAACATTTGGGTAGTGATTGTTTTTTTTTGTCCTTTACTTTTTGCTTTTATTCACAATATAGATACAAGCATACTAGTATATGTATCCTGATATATATGTGAATAAATTTCTCTGTGGTGCATATGGTGGATGGGACATTGTTGGGCCACAGGGTAAGTTTATCTACTTTTGGTAGATACTGTCAAATTTTGTTTCTAAAGTGGACATACCAATTTATACCCCTTATGTGTGGAGTAAGGGGTTCTAGTTACTCCCCACCCTTGTCTTGGTATAATCATTTTATTTTTTTTCCCTTTTGTTAGATGTGCAATTAACTAAGATTGACAGATAAAATACAGGATGCACAACTAAATTTGAATTCTCATTAGAAAAAGAATAATTATGTAGTACAAATATGTCCCAAATATTACATGACATACCTATATTAAAATTATTTATTGTTCATCTGAAATTCAAATTTAATAGGGCATCCTGTATTTTTATTTGCTAATATGGCAACCCTTTATGTAATTTTCTTATTGTAGTATAAATTTGTATTTCCCTAATTTCTATGAAGGCCGAGAGCCACTTCAAATATTTATTGGCTATTTAGATTTATTATCTGTGAAATCTTTCTAGGAGAATTATTTTCCCATTTTTCATTGTTTTTTTTTTTCTTTTCTATCATATGTACTCTGAAAAACTCCTACAATAATATACATTCCGTGTGTGTGTGTATTAGTTTTGTGTTTGTTTATATGTATTTCATGTGTCCATATATCCTCTCCCATTCTTTGGCTTATTTTTTCACCCACCTTATGTTGTTATTAATTAAACAATTTATTCATTTTAATGCTGTTACATTTTATTAATCTTTTCCATCATGATGAACATTTTTTTATGCCTTTAATGTACCTTTAGGTCATAAGTTCTCCTACGTAATTTTATAAAAGCTTTATGTGTGCTTTATGTGTACATCATCTACCTCTAGTTGATTTTTATGTGTGCTGTGAGCTAAGAGTTCAGTCTTTTGTATCTTTTATGGATAAACAATTACCCCTGTGCTATCTATTGAAAACAATATATATTTCTTTTTTCACTACAGTTTTTGCAATGTTGAGACTTTCAGATTTCCACAGGAAAACCGAGAAAGAAGAAAGTATTGACACAGAAGGGGATTCAGGCATACGCCTTTACCATAGTGGCAAATTGCTATTGAAGAACCCAAAGAGTGTCAGCCCAGGGTCCACTTGTAATTGATTTCTTGTCACTTCCATAATGTGACACTAAAGTCATTAGCAAAAATTTTGTCAAGCACCATAGTTAAGTGTGAGCTTCATGGTATCTACTTCTCAGGGCAAGGAAGAGAGGACTAAACCCATTTCTTAGGAAAAAAAGGTATCAGAAGGAGCTAGAGAAACAGCTTATGCCAAGAAGGCCTGGGGTGATGAGGGGGAGCAGGAGTTTCGAGCGAGCAATGATAGAGGAAGACGAGGGTCTTCAGAAAACCCTGGCTCTGCTCAAGTCACCTCTGTAAATCCCTAGAAACTTTCCAAAAGTTTGGAACTGAGTTTATGATGGTCAAACTGGAATGTGGCTTGAATAACTGTATTTGAGCATTAAAGAGAAGGCTGAAACCAGAAAGCTGGAGATTTTGTTGTGGATATTTGGGTCACAAAAATGAGAGGCAACGTGACTGGGATGGGGTTCTGGTTGCTCAACTGGCTTTCTCTTAAGATTATGGGGCCAGGAATTGGAAGGAAAGAGAAGAAATGCTTCACCGAAGGTGCTGGAAAACTCCAACGCCGACAGAGGGCAGCAGGTAATATAAATGAATAAATTGAATCAGGTCTAAGAAAGACAACCGTGTCACAGTCACGTCAGCTTGGTGATAAAGGGCTGCTGGTTGGAGCATGGGGGGACGGAGCGGCGGAGTGGGGAGTGGTTGGTGTTGAGGACTGTGGCAGCCTGGATCCAGCACACGGGGCCCCTTGTAAAGGAGCAGCTGCTGCTTTTCTGCAACAGGGTGGTCCCATTTCGGAACGGAAGTCTGTGTGGCAGATAATGCAGACCTTTCAAGAGGAACCAAGAATCTAGATTTTTATGTGAACTATCTCAATTATTAGTTGTTGGTAACTGGTTCAGTTATAAAACATACACCCACAAAAGTAAGAGAAAAAGAAAAGAATTCTAAGAAAACACCCTATGGGCCAAAGAAACAGGTCTACAGCCGGGCTCCTCTTCCACGACCCTGGACGAAAGCAACACACTTCGTAATCACACAGGCCCAGGTGAGGTTGAGTGAGAAGGGCTAGAAAGCCAAAAATGGCAAGAGTGACTGGGGGTTGGAAGGAGGATGGATGGGCATTGACACCGAACATCGTTTCTCCACAGTTTTGCTTTAAACTTGCCGTTTCAATCGAGCCTGAATGCCTACAGATTATTGTAGAAATAAACTAAATAGGCCAAGAAAGTAAATTATTTCTAACCACCCATAGAGCCACTTAGAAAAATGCTTGGGGAGAAAATAAATACTGACCTGAAAGTAGGGTCAGTGATCACTTGCTGGATATGAACACCTTCAAAGAATTACCTTTATCAGAGCAGGTGTCCATCAATAAACAGAATGCTTCTCTAGCAAGAGTTCAACGTGGTGTCAGGTCGGCTGTCCATTATCAATAAAATTATTTTTCCCTGAAGAGTATCCAGGGATACCTTTAGGTTTCACTTGTCAACTTGTGTGTTATTTTTCTCTCCTGCTCTGGCTGCCCTCATCTTGAGCAGGAAATTTGAACGGGATCAGCCACGCGCTTTATCAGCGGGAAGGAAACTCTTTCATTAGAGGCAAAAATTTAGTCTGCACACACTCATGCTTACACACAGATTCCTCCAAGCGAGGCTGCCTTATGTGATTAAAGGTAGTGTGTATCAAGCGTTAATTACAAAATTACTGTGCTCTTCTGAGTAGTGAACAATTATCAGGCAAGCGGCACAAATATCCTCATGCCACAAGGCTGCCCTTCCTTTCCATGAGCTTTAACAATTTATTTGCAGGCCTTCAGTTGTCTATTAATTATGCATGCCTCTCTATACATTCACTGCATGCCTGAATGATTAGGTATGTGCCATATCATGAAGGTTATGCAAGTGAGGACTGGAAATTCAAAGATACCGGGTTCCACGCTTTCCTCAAAGCCATCCCTTTGCCCATGTGCACCTTTAGTAGTAAAGACAATATTGCAGCAAAAGACCTGGGCTCCAGTCAGAATAGTCATAGGGTTCAAGAACAAGGAACTCTACTTCTCTAAGTGTTTTTATCATGGGTTGTAAGGAACTGTCCATGGCATAAATCAGGAGTTTATAATTTTAGAATCTAAAACAAATCAGACTGATGGAAAGAAAAAAAAAGTATATAATTAAAATTACAAAGAGTAAAAAATTTGATTCTTTGAACCTACATTTTTTTTTAATTTTTTTTAATTTTTTTTTTTTTTAATTTATTTGCGAGAGAGAGAATGAGAGACAGAGAGCCCGAGAGGGAAGAGGGTCAGAGGGAGAAGCAGACTCCCCGCCGAGCAGGGAGCCCGATGCGGGACTCGATCCCGGGACTCCAGGATCATGACCTGAGCCGAAGGCGGTCGCTCAACCAACTGAGCCACCCAGGCACCCCATTTTTTTTTTTTTAAACTATCACACGCTTTGGCACCGTCAGTTTCAGGTGTTAGAACGAGTGACATTCTGACAGCCTGAAAAAATTATTGGGGAGCTGACAGATACTCGAAGTCCTTCTCCCCTGCAGAAGGGCCTGAACCTGCACTGTCAACTCCAGACAGCTGTACCTTCCTGGCCTCTACCTAACCTTCCAGGACTGCTGCAAAACGCACTATTAATAAATGAGTAATCCGTTTGGCATAACGGATTAAGTGACTTCAAAGGAAATTATTATTTTAGTATTTAGGAAAGAATATATAATAGCAGAAATGGACAAATACTACTTATAAAAAAACAAGAATATTTGAATTTTTAAATAGTTCCTGGAGATTTGTCATATGACCTAAAACTTATACATAATTATTGATTTTTAGGGGTCTGTGTAGGTAGGTATAAGGAGGTGACGCGCAAGGCTCTTTTATGGATACATGTCTTCAATAGCTCTCAAGCTTTAGGACGCCTTAGAATCAACTGGAAGGCTTGTTAAACCACAACAGATCTTGACGCCCCACCTCGACAGTTTCTGATTCCCTAGTTCTGAGGTGGAGACAGAAATTTACATTTCTTTTTAAAGATTTTATTTATTTATTTGAGAGAGCGAGAGAGAGCAGGAGTGGGGGGAGGGGCAGAGGGAGAGGGAGACGAAGGCTCCTAGATGAGCAGGGAGCCTGACATGGGGCTGGATCCCAGGACCTGAGCCGAAGGCAGATGTGTAACCGACTGAGCCACCCAGGCGCCCCAGGAATTTACATTTTTTAAAAAATATTTTATTTATTTGAGAGAGAGAGAGTGAGCGAGAGAGACAGCACCATGACACGGGACTCGATCCTGGAACTCCGGGATCATGACCTGAGCCAAAGGCAGTCGCTTAACCAACTGCACCACCCAGGTGCCCAGGAATTTAAATTTTTTAACATGGTCCCTGGTGCTGCTGATGCTGCTGGTCCAGAGACCACACTGGGAGAGTCACTGCTATAAACATAAGCTCCATCTTTTTTTTTTTTTTTTTTTAATTTTATTTATTTGACAGAGAAAGAGACAGTGAGAGAGGGAACACAAGCGGGGGGGGGGTGGTGGGAGAGGGAGAAGCAGGCTCTCCGCTGAGCAGGGAGCCCAATGCGGGGCTCTATCCCAGGACCCTGGGATCATGACCTGAGCTGAAGGCAGACGCTTAATGACTGAGCCACCCAGGCGCCCCAACATAAGCTCCATCTTATCAGGAGTAAAATCTCTGTTGTTTATGTCAGTACCACCGTTGGTGCTCAATGAGCAGGTAATAAATGAACAGCACTGCCGAAAGCCATCAAAATCCTGCACACCTCTATTACAAAGAAGTTTTAACAGACCACTTTAGGGCAGAAAATCATCTAGATTTTTGGGTGCAGAAAATCATCTAGATTTTTGGGTGCAAAATGCATTCCAATGGACTCAGATGCTTCTATTAATGCAAAATACTGGTTCTCCTTATTAACAAAATGTATTGCTACTAGATTTTTTTATTAGGTTTTTAACATTTTTATGAATTTTGCCACATTTGATTTTTGCTCTTCATTTAATGTACATTTCAGAGAATCTACTTTTCCTATTCCAACTGGGAGAGGAACATTCCCCAGATTCACTGCAAAAATAACTAATGCTTGGGTTCTTACTGTTTTTTTCTCTTTTCTTCTCATTAGAACCACTGATTCCTGTCACAAGAGTGTCCGAAGCCACCACAAACAACTTATTCTAGGTACCATGCAAAATACAAATGACTTTACATCCCCAGAATAAGTTTCATCTGACTGGCAGAGGCTGCTGTAATTCTGTGCCAGGCACACGGGAAGCCTTTTATACGTATGACTCCATTTATATCTTACAGTGAACTTTTAATGACGCCTGTTATTTCGAAGCTGCATTCTGTCTAATAAGTTGCCATCCAGCCATTTATGGACATAAGGGAAAGAAGATACAGGAATGCTAGATTTGTTGTCTCCATCTGGTTATTTTACAGATGAGAATGCTGAAGTGATTTTGTTTTCTATGATCACAAACCTGGGTGCCTGGGCTATTGGGGGAAGCCAAACATGATGTATGTGCATTAGAAGAATTGGTAAAAATGAGTGAGTTGAGCTGGATTTAAAATCTGTATCTTCTTCCTAACACAGTACTTTGTCCCCCAATCGCTTCATCTGATATGTTCAGAGTTGTGGCTTTTACTCATCCCCTACAGATGGAAGTCACACTCTTTATAGTAAAGTTGGGTAATTCTGTAAAGATCCTGGTGGAAGTAGAGAAATGGGAGTGGGGACGAGCCCATGGTGATGGTTTGTCCTTACCCCTGCTGCCCCAGGCCGAAGTGCAGCAGTGGCTGGAGCTCTCCAAGCCAGACGTGAAACCAGGCACGTTAATTCCAGACACACGCTCCAGGCAAATCACTGCATATACTTGGTTTTACCTCTCCTTCTCTACCTCCCCTGTCCTCTGGCCATGCTGTGCTATTGCAGGGGCTATGACAAGCCTCTGCTTAACAATGGGGTGGAGAAGGATTTAAGAAAGAACATCCTGGGAGCTGTATGTGAGGAAGGGATGATGTTTTTTTCTAGCAAGTGGAGGTGTCCTAGGCAAAATACTAAAGGTGACCTCCCAAGATTGCTATCCCTAGTTATTCCACCAGATGCTAATCTCAGCACCACTGTGAAGGGACTTTGCAGGTGGCATTAAGGTTTTATTTTTATTATATATATATATATTTCGATCTATTTATTTGCTTATTTATTTGCCAGAGACAGAGCAAAAGAGAGAGCACAAGTAGGCAGAGCGGCAGGCAGAGGGAGAGGGAGAAGCAGGCTCCCCACTGAGCAGGCAGCCTGATGCAGGGCTCGATCCCAGGACCCTGGAATCATGACCTGAGCTGAACGCAGCCGCTTAACCGACTGAGCCACCCAGGCGTCCTGGCATTAAGGTTTTAGAATAAACACTTATGCATGTATGTATGCATCTGTTTATTTTAGAATAAACCTGCTTTAGATGGGCAGGTTCAAAATGAGCAGATTCATGTGACCCTGAAAAGCAGAAAACTGTGCCTAGCTGAAGGGAGATGAAAAGACAGAGAGAGTGGGGTTCTCTGGGTGGCTCAGTTGGTTAGGTCTCTGACTCTTAATTTTGGCTCAGGTCATGATCTCAGGGTCGCAGGATCTAGCCTGGTTTTGGGGTCACACTCAGCGTGGAGTCTGCTGGAGATTCTCTCTCTCCCCTTTCCTTTGCCCCTCCCCCCCACTTGCTCTTGTTCTCTCTCCCTCTCTCAAATAATAAATAAATAAATCTTTAACAAAAAGAAATAAAAAAGAAAAGACAGAGAGATGTGGCAGAAGGGGAAGTCGCTGAAGGAGAAAAAGGGCCACAAGCCAAGGAGTGCAGTGGTTCTAGAAACTGAGAGTGACTGCCAGCCAACACTCAGTGAATAGTCAGGAACCTCCATCCTATACCTGCTACAAACTAAACTGGGTCAATAACCTGAATGAGTTTGAATGCACAATCTTCACAGCACCTCACAATAAGAACCCAACCAGCTGGCAACTTGATTTTGACCTTGTGAACCTGGGAGCAGAGAAACCAGCTGAGCCAACTGGAACTTCTGGCCAACAGAAATATGAGATAATCTAAGAGTTACTACGTGTGTGATGATCAGTGCCTGCAGCATCGACAGCTAGGACAGGAGGAATGAGTGTGACCGAGGACGGCGTCAGGTCCATTTTCTCCCACAGCTCACATAGATCCTGCACACCCTCGTGTTTGAGCACAGTCAAGACAGAGGAAGAATCATCTGTATTTTGTCCATCTGTGTATCTCTGGCATCTGGTTCAGCCTTAGGCCCCTGGTACTGATATGACAGATTTATTGAATACAAATTAAGATAGTATTTAATTTTTGCTACTGAATATATATTAACACTGAATGTTACTAAACATAAATTCGCAATCTAAATTTCACATTTATATTTATATATAATTTATATATAAATTTACATATTCATATAAATATACAAATATATATAATATATAAATAAGTTTATTATATAAACATATATAAATTTACCCAGCAACCTCTGTGTGGTAGGTATTATTACACACATGAGTGAACTGAGGCAGGAACAGTTACTAACCCGTTCAGTGGCCATAGCCTGGTAAGTGGCAGAGGCAAGGTTTGAATCCAGGCAGGCTAGCTGCACCACCCATGGTCAAACCCCTGTGCTCTGTTGCTATTTGCTAAGTGAATACATAGACACTGATGAGCGTCGGAGATTTTTGGCATTGGCCACTGCTCAAGTTACCCCCACCATTTTGCAAAGTTACTCATCAGTGGCCAGCCATGGGATACACCCAAAATGTAGCTCTAGAATCTGTTGCAAATGTTATGCAAACGTTGTCTACTGCCGCTGGGAAGACGTGTCTTTGAAGTATTAACTTTGTCTCAAATAGTGTTTCAGATATGTTCTGCTTGATCCTTTTTCAAATTGAGGAAATTTCCAGTTATGGCTTTGATGACTGCTTCATCTAATTATTCTCTTTCACTTTAGGAAGAATTTTTCTAAACATGAGGTTCAACCTGTTTTTCTTACTACTCTTATTTAAAGGGATATTTATATTTTACTAATTACTCTATGTGAGTTTTTGTGTAGTATCTGAGATACTTGTGGTGAATCAAACTGGATCTGTGATTTTTATTTTTAATCCATGGGTGGCAGCATGTCAAGTCCATATCTCCAGGTCTGTGTGCTTCACCTTTCCAAAACAGACTTCACGGTTTCTCTTATTTCCCAACATTTCTTTGCCTGTTCTGTTCACTTGGGTTTCTCAAAAATGAAATTTATCCTTGATTCCTGTCTTCCCTTCATATCTCACATCATACACTCAGAAGATCCTTGTTTTATTGGAAAAACATGCCCAGAATCCACTCACTTTTCTTGTCTTGACCAAAGGTGCTTCCTGCTACAGGACCCATACTGTGGACGGGGATGAAAAGGCGAGCGGGAATGCAGTCTTCTCTAGTGACTTCACCATGTGGCCAACATTGTCCTGGGGACCTAGAGGCTGAACCGATGGGAGCTCGATTCCACTGTTTCCTCACAGACCAATTGCCCATCTTGCCTGTGCTACCTCCTTCATTCCATTCCTTTGATCTATTCTCCCTCTTTTCTCTCTCCTACCTTCCCATTTTCTCTATTCATTCCTAATTTGCCCCACCTTTATGTTGTGTTTTAGTTTATTCCGTGCATTTTTTTAAGTTTTTTTTTATTATGTTATGTTAATCACATCATTACATTACATCATTAGTTTCTGATGTAGTGTTCCATGATTCATTGTTTGCATATAACACCCAGTGTCTCCATTCAGTACGTGCCCTCTTTAATACCCATCACCAGTATTCCTTGCATTTTTATAAAACAATATCTAAATCACATAATTTTATATTTCCTGACTATTTAGAGCCCACGTTCAGAAGTCTAAGTAACTACATTATCCTGTGTGTGGTCCAAGAAGCCTATATCTGGCAGGTAAACGTCTTCTTTTACATTTATTGCTTCCAAAAATATTTTCCCTAAACTTAGATAAAAGAAGTGAAGAAGGTCCCCTCAGTAAGCAGTAGACTGTCAAGCACAGATTCCCCTACTGACATTTTCTTTTCCTTTTCTTGGGGTAGGATATGACACAGGTATGAAAAGTAACCATTGCCAAAGTGAACTAATGAGTATATTAATATTTATAAGGTGATCATTAAAGCATTAACTCTAATTTGAATGATAATGCTGTGGGCAGACTTGCCACTGTACTCATTTCCATGCTCAGACTTGATCCCTGCAAAAAACATTGCCCAAACCAACTCCCTCTTCAACTGAACATGATGAACAAAGAAGGTAGCTAATCACTGCTGGAGCATGATCTTGAATTGATTGCACTGTGGGAAGACAGTCTTGCTTTTATATATTGCCACTGTTTGCTTAAAACCTAGGACATTAAAGAGAGCGAGAAAGAGAAATATACACTGCACTTTCACTGTAACATGCTTACTGGAAATCCTCATCTCAGAAAACGGTTCGAATAATGAAAAAAAGTGAGACTTCGATGACATAAAGCAATTCATTGTAGAAATACGTGACAGAAGTGTTAAAATAACTTGAAGTGTTATTTAATTATTGGTTCACTTAAGTTATGTATTACAATAATAGCTGTTGCATGTGGCATCGTTATTTTAAATTACTAGTGGTATAAACACATTTTTATGGGCCCATAAAAAAGTAAATTCCTTGTACCAGCGGTTATTAAAACTAGTACTATCCTGTACTTCTTATATATTTTTGAACTGCATTGGAAAACAATTGCAATCGAGTATATTTATTCAAAGTAATATTTTCAATTTTTGTGGTATTTGATAATAAACTCTTGCTTGGCCGGTTCTTTTGATAAGAATACTGTGCATCTGAGATCCAAGTTTACTGTCTTCAGTGCATATTGCTCATCATTAAAATCAAGATGGTGATTTCTCACTTGCTGTTGTGAAAATTAAATGCTTACAAATACATAAAGCGTCTAACAGTGCTTGGAATATAAAGGTTATCACTGATCTTGCCCATCACCATCATGATCGTTATAACTGTTAGTAGTCGTTCTATATTAATTCTATATGAATGTTTATTTCCTACCTCAACTTTTAATGTTTTCTTTATCTTGGCTGCAACTACATTTTTCTCAAATCTGCTTGAAAGCAGAAATCATCTATTCTGCCATTGTACCTGGCACCTCGGACTGTCCTGAGCATACGGAACATGGTCAATTTAATTCAGCTCATCAGACATTCATATTAGATTTGACCATGGTGTGTTTAAAAGAAAGCTCAAGCTTCCGATGGCAGTGCCATGCTACATGGTGTCTTCCCTTCTGTTTTGCTGATATGATCAGCAGATGAAAGTGGGTGCAGTCAGAAGCATGGATAAAGCCACTTTGGTAGTGACCTTCCTCACATCTTTTATCCCCCTTCCGACTTAACCTTACTCTCGCTCTATCTCACATCCCCGTGCCCTGTTACTGACCCTTTCTCTTCTCTGTTCCTCTTCCCAGGCTGCAATAAATTTCTGGAAATGTGCTGATATTCATACTTTCTAAATTAAATTGAGCTTTACTCTACCTCAGCGATTGTAATAATAACAAAATGGCAGAAAGAGTTTCTTCTCATCACTCTTTCCCTTCGGGGTCTAGGAAGTGATAAGGTATCAAAGAAATACAGATAGATATCCCCAAGAATATTCATGTAAGTTGTGTGAATGTTGTGCAGTGTGGGCGTTACAATGATGATGATAATAATGTCTATTAATTATTGATCATTTGCCAGACATTTTGATATATAATGCATATTATCTAGTCCATTTCCATAATAACACCTTGTAAGATGGATATTATTATTCAGTTCAGAAAGGTTAAATCACTTGCCCAAAGTCGTATGACTAATTAGGAGGCAGAGTTGGGATTTAGAGCACAAGTCACTTTAATTTCAAAGTTCAATTTCCTCCTACTCTGCTGTCTTGCACATCTATTTTGGGTTGTTATTTGTTTTAATACTTTTACACTTTTGTATGTCTTTAATTTTATTACTTCAATTGTACTTCTAATCACATACTTGGCTGATTCTAACTTTTTGTTTAATTTTAATTTTTTTTTTAAAGATTTTTTTTTTTTTATTCATGAGAGACAGAGCGAGAGAGAAAGGCAGAGGGAGAAGCAGGCTCCCAAGGAGCAGGGAGCCCGATGCGGGACTCGATCCCAGGACCCCGAGATCATGACCTGAGCCGAAGGCAGATGCTTAACCATCTGAGCCACCCAGGCGCCCTGTTTTATTTTAAATTAAGACTTTATATTTTTAGAGCAGTTTAAGTAAGGTTCACAGCAAAATTGAAGAGGTACAGAGATTTCTCAAATACCTCCCACCTCCACACATGCACAGGTTGCCCCAACTTCAACCTCCCCCCCAGAGCTGTAGGCATATCTGTTATAACTGGTGAATCTACCTTGACACATAGTCAAAGTCCACAGTTCATATTAACTTCGCTTTATTTTGAAATTCAGAAGATTCAGTTGTGATATTCTTCTCTATTGTTATCTACCTATCTATCCATCTATGAACATCATCAATCATCATTTATCTATAATTTCCTTCATGTTGTTGTAGAAAAATGAACACCCTCCCTCATTTTTTTAATGACTCTGACTCCTCCACCCTGAGTATGAAGGTGTGAATGGCCTCACTTGAGTGCTGTCCTCAATTTTTTCACCTGGGTTTGATTGTTTTTTTTTTTTTTTTTTTTGAAAATTTAAAAAATCTTATTATGTTATGTTAATCACCATACATTACATCATTAGTCTTTTAAAATTCAGCAGTGTCTAAAAAAATCCTCGGTCCATGTCTTAGGCTCCAAACTCCGTTTCATATTTTCTGGAAGATACCTCCAGCCAACTGTCTCTGATTCCACACACATTATTTCTCCCCTTTCCTAATCAGGTAATACCACTCCTCCTAGTAACTTTTGAGTCATCTTGCCCTGTCTTTCTTCCCTGGAAGCACTATTTGATCTGCCACCAAACCTGGATAATTTTCCTTTTGTTATTTTTTTAAAGATTTATTTATTTGAGAGAGAGAGAGAGAGAGAATGCAGGGGGGACGGCAGAGGGAGAGGGAGAGAGAAACCCAAGCTGACTCCACGCTGAGCGTAGACCCTGTCTATCTCTTCCTCTTAATTTCCATGATTATTTACCTATTTTATCATAATTTGGAAAAATCCTTTTAACAACCTTCCAGCTGATATCTCTGCCCCCTTCTTCCTGTGTCACAGATAGGATTTACTCTTTCTTCGCTGACCTCTAGCTCCAACTTCTTGTTCCCGTTTTATCCCCTGACCTTCTCTTTATCTCCCACTTAACCTTACTCTTTCTACGCTGTATTTTGCTTGGAAAATATTTGGCCCTTTTAAACTCAAATTTTTCTTTTTTTTTAAAGATTTTATTTATTTTTTAGAGAGCAAGCGAGAGAGAAACAGCATGAGAGGGGAGAGGGTCAGAGGGAGAAGCAGGCTCCCCACTGAGCCGGGAGCCTGATGTGGGACTCGATCCCAGGACCCTGGGATCATGACCTGAGCCGAAGGCAGACGATTAACCATCTGAGCCACCCAGGTGCCCTAAATTTTTCTTTTCTGTGATGTTCATCTTTTTTCTATGTCTGTTGAAATTGTCAGCCATTCTTCAACATTTGTGTCAAGTATTGCCTCCCTAAATTATTTACCTATCTGCCAAGTAGAATTCAAATTTCTCTCCACCATGATTCTGCAGTGATTTGCACATAGATTCCAATATTACAGCAACATTTTGTTACCATTTGATTTGCACACTTAGATTGTAAGTCTAAAAATAAGGCAAGTCTTCTCATTTTCTTTCTCAAGAAGATAAACACAGGTTGAATCACACACTTGATACTCAATAATTGCCAGTAACTTAAAGTACAGACCCTGGGAATCAATCATCTTGTACATAATATTTTACAGTACAAAACACTCTATAGTGACATTTATTCCCTGCCCACTCTCGCTCCCTTCCTACTCCAGTGCACAAATAGGAGAAATCACAGGCTTTACATGCATTTCAATTCCACCTGCACAATTTAACAGCTAGTGATGTGGGGCCAAATTATTCAACTCCCTGGAGTGATGATGTCTTCACCCAAGAGCTGGAAATTTGGTTGTTCTCAGGATTAATGAGATGATATATGTGACCTGTCTTAAGGGACATGACATGTATATCATGCTATGGAATCATGCCTTTCCTTCCTTTTGGCCTTCCCTATTCATTTAAAAATCCAGTTCCATATCACTATTAAATACTGAAGCTTTCTTAATCAGAAATTCTGATTTTCTGTCTTTATTTTCTAGTGTTTTATATTTGACAATTTGATCCTGGTCCCTTAGAAGGTATATTCCATGAATTATTGTTAAATTTTCTTTTTTTTTGATAAAAGAATTATTTATTTATTTGAGAAAGAGAGAGAGAGAGGAAGAGAGCCAGCACGAGTGGGGGGAGGGGCAGAGGAATAGAGAGAATCTCAGGTAGGCTCCCAGTCGAGCACAGAGCCTGATGTGGGGGCTCAATCTCATAATCCTGAGATCATGACCTGAGCGGAAACAAGAGTTGGATGCTTAATCAACTGAGCCACCCAGGTGTCCCACCATTTTCATGCTTGATCAGCATTACTGGAAGATGACATCATGGGCTGGCTTCCTCTTTTATCCCATTAGCAACATATATTGAGCACTGATTTCTAGAAAATGAATTGAAAAGAGATGATATTTTTCTCTTTAATTATTTTTAAAAAGATACTTGTTTCATTCTGAAATATTTATATCATTCCTAAATTCAAAGAGAAAATCAGGCTTGTATAAAGTATATTTAATGAGAATAAGTGAATACACCCTCAAAATAATAGTGATAAACAATTTTTGTTGTCCACTTTCACTGGTTGAAGAAATAAACTTGCAGTTATAAGAGGAATATGTTCTGGGGATCTATGTACAACATGGTAACTATACTTAATTGTACTGTACTTTATACTTAAAAGTTGCTAAGAGAGTAGATATTAAATGTTCTTACCAAATCAACAATAACAACGAAATGTAATTATATGAGGTGATGGATGTATCAACCTTATTGTAATCATTTTGCAAAATATACATGTATCAAATCATCACACTGCATACTTTAAACTTACACAGTGTTGTATGTCAATTATATCTCAAGCAGAAAAATTTAAAAATAAAAAGCAAGTAAGAAAAAAACCAAATCTGAGACAAGTATCAGAGTAAGTTGCTTTTATTAAAAATGTGTAAGTTTGAGGGCGCCTGGGTGGCTCATATGGTTAAGCATCTGCCTTTGGCTCGGGTCATGATCCCAGAGTCCTGGGATCGAGCCCTGTATAGGGCTCCTGGCTCGGTGGGGAGCCTACTTCTCCCTCTCCCTCTGCCTCTCCCGCACTGCTCATGCTCTCTCTATCTCTGTGTCTCAAATGAATAAATAAAATCTTTAAAAAAAATGTGTAAGTCTGAAGGCAATGTGTAAGTTTGAAGGTAAAGTCAAAATAATATGTTAGAATATAGTGGCCCACTGTGATTTCTGACTTAACCAGAAGATAGATTCCTAAGTTTTATCCTTCATGATGATAGAGCTATAGTTTATTAAGTGCTCAGCAGGTATTTTAATTCACTTCCTCATTTCATCCTAATAAAAACCTAACAAAAATCCTATGAGGTGGGTGCTGTCATTACCCTACTTTTATGGAGAAGGCATAGTCAGTGTAAATAACTTGCCCAAGGTCACAGAGGTAGTAAGTGATGATGCGGGACCTTGAGCTCAGGTTGACCTCAAATGCCATGCCCACAGCAGCCCTGTACTCTTCTTACTCTGACTTACATTTGCTTAGTAGCCTTCTGACCTTCCTATCCTTTTATGTCATAAGAGGCAACTTAAAAACAAAAAACAGATGGTAGTAAGTGCCAAATGTCCAAACTGGCTCCAGTATCAAAGTGAAGCCAACTAGTTTCACAGAATGAATCTTGAAACAGTGTTGGGGATGATGGTTATGCTCTCAGTTTACTCCATCATCTGATTCATAATGCAGTAGAAATGTCGCTACAGGCCATTGAGGCTGAAAGGCCGTGGATATCATATAGTCCAGCCCCTTAATTTTATAGAAGAGGAAATTGAGGCCCACAAAGGTTAAACGATTCGCCTAAATGACTTTCAATGAACAATAGCAAGAAAAATTACGATTGCAAACATGTAGTATTTCAGGTTTATGATGGGTTTTTGTGGGCTTGCTTGGGAATATAGCTATTATTTATATCATTGCTTTTGCAGAAAAGTATATGGTAAGAAGTTCAAAATACCCACTACAACTTCATGTACTAAGGGAATGAAATAAAAGCTGAGGAGCTGAGGCAGGATTAGAAGACTAAGCAAAAAAGAAATAGGTAGGTTCAGAAATGGGTGTTTACAGTGAGTGACTAATGTGCCATAACTAGCCATAAGCACATTGTTTTTTTCCAATGACTAAGTGAAGTTAAAAAAAAAAAAAAAAAAAAGGCCCGAACTTGACAAAGTTCTTGGGAAAACAACAGACCAGAGCAAAAAATACATTTTTCAAAGATGGAGTTCCTACGAACATTCTAGACTTCTTGCAACAAGAGAGACTGTAAATCTAAATTAATTTACTCATATTTAAATTTAATTTACAGTGAGTGTTTCTTACCAGGTGGAAGGTATATGTGTATTTGGATGTACATTATATCATATACTCCATTTCTGATCTGTGTTTCATTTATAAGCCTATTAATTTAAAACCCCACTTATAATTTCATATATCGTTTCCCTTAAACAAGTTTATTTTTAGCTAAGAAACAAGGGAATTAATTGTTCAAGCACTTGCTACTCTTAGCATTTACAGCATTAATGGGAGGAAGGAGAGAACCACAGGAGAACAAAACCGCCAGGGCACATCCAGGAGTGTATGTTGATGTGGTGAGTGCTCCTGGTCCAAAAAATGATGTGAATGGCCCAAAGGAGACTGCACCCTGACCTCTTCTCCTACAAAGCCTTAAGCCGGAGATGTTCTGTTACTGCCTTTGTGGGATTAGTAATGGCTCCTTCGCCTGCCTCCCCTACTGCAGGTAATGGCTAACCCATGCAATTACCTTCTTTTGTCTTCTCAGAGTTCAAGGTAAATTATTTCCACCTCTTTGCAGGGGGCATTTGAAACTGAAGTTATTTTTAGGGAGAAATACATTTTTTTCATGCAAGATGCAGAAGTTGTTGCTCCTCAGGCAGCTGAGAGAAAATGAAAGGCACTTCAAGTCTTTTTAAAAGGCAGATTTTGATGTTTAGCTTGAGATCAAAGAGGAACTCAGGAGAGGAGGGAAAATAGAGGGTAGACCAGAACATACAACACTGAAGCCTTTGAAGGCACTGCCATTACATTTCTGATCTTTGAACTTGGCAACTTATTTCACGAAGATGAGTTGAATCCCTTGCAATTGTGAAGCTAATAACCAGGTAGCTGGAGTGCTATGTACCAACATTCAGAACAAGAAGGCTGCGTTCTTGAACATTATTAATGCAGACACGCTTTTGCTTACACCTGTAAACACACTGAAACCAATAAAACACTTTCTAGTATTGATGGAGTCAAAAGTCACGACTTTTGGAGGGGGGGGGGATGGATATCTTGCAGTTCTTCCAGTCCTCATCGTGACTTCTTGGTATATAGGATTTTATTAAACGCTCAACTCTGGACTCCATCTACTTGGATTTGACTTCCGGTATCTCTGCTTCTTAGCTGTGAAAGCTTAGGCAACTTATTTAACTTCTCTGTCCTGAAATTTACTCATGGATTAAAAAAAAAAAAAAGGTTAATAGGATTAGGGCTGGTTTTGAAAGGTGGTTGTGAGGATAAATGAGATAAGTGGCTGCCATATCGTAAGTTCTGAATAAATATCAGGTATTATTATTCATTACATTCTGTAGCAAGATGACTTTCTTTTTGAGTGACTTTATTTTTCAATAATGTTACAGATAAAGCTGTTCAACACTTATTTCATTACCCAAACATACTCAGCTGAACATAGAGTTTAAGCTATACTTCCATACTACATTACTTACAAGTGGTGGTTTATATCTAACAGAGATCCTGGTTTCTAAGAGTGTTGACACCATGGATGCCTCTTGTTACTGAGAGGAAATTGATTCCTTCCCTCTCTGTGCTTCTCTAATTTGAAGTGGGGGAAAAAAAAACAGAAGTTTTGGCATAGAGGCAGGTTATTGTGGGCTCTTCCTTATTCGCCATCAGTCAGTGAGATCACTGTAGTTTCTCAGCACCTGGTATTGATCTCAATTACATCCCGACTGTTTCCTAAATTTATCCTACCTGAAGCGGTAGAGACTGGAAATCCATCACATTTTATTGCCTTGACTATGGAGACACCCACAAGATACAATTGCAAAGAATGTGCACGATGTCAGGTATTCCATAGTGCAGTTTTATTCCACAGGAAAAGAAATGACTGTGAGAAGAGCACATATTTTAATCCCTCCCATCTCTGGTTTCACCTTTGCTTGGTCCAGACGTATTTATCATCTGCTAGTATGTTAATGTGTGGTTTTTCCTCTATATTTTCTCTGTAAGTGGCCCTGCCAACACAATAGATACTGATGAGATTCTTAAAAATCATGGTAAATATTTAAGGAAAAAGGAAGGATCTGGGACTCTGATATTCACCAAGTGCTAAGAAGAAAAAATGATTTTTTTCCATGTGTTTTTTAAGTACTTGAGCCAATTTTGATCGAAACCTATAAATTTGGGGTGATGGTATGATTTATCCAATTTGTGTGTAATCTGTTAAACATGGACACTAGGACTTTGATTTGGATGCAAGTGTAAACTTGATGTATCATTATAGTATAGTACTTTGAAAAGTCTCAAAATGTAGAAATTCAAATAATATTGCCTATAAAATAATCCTCTTGGATATTCTATGATAAATTTTGACCCATGCCTTTTAAGTTTTATACTGGATAAATGTTTTTATGAGCCATGTGAAAATATTATTTTCAAGCAAATCTTAATTTGACTAAAATTTGTTCTATTCCTTTAGATTCTCTATTTCTGTAGCTTATATTTGACTTTGGTTATATTCATAAATCACATTCAGTCTCAGTGGATGAAGATTTTTCTACCACTGTCTATACACAAAATAATGTGCTATAGAGTCTGAAAGCAATTCCAAGAGAGGCAGTCCAGTAATTTTTTGGTCAATGGTGACATTACTGAAATAACGGAATAGCTTTTGAAGGTGACTATTGTGTTAAAGGGGGGAAAAGTCACTTGAGCATATACATTTGGGAAGAGTTGTTAAAAATATCAGTGTCAGTGCACCTAGACCTCTCAAGCTCCCTTTAAAACATAATAATCCATTTCTAAAATAGGATAGACCTCTGAGTTCTAACAAAAAGTAAAATTATTATTGTTCAGGCACTACATTGCTACTGAAAACAGTACTTCCACTAATAGTCCAAGATGTAAAAAAAAAAATATATATTTTTTTTAGTTTTTAGTACCAAACAGACAAAATGTTTGCTGAGTGCCAAAATATCAAGGACATTATCTTAGGCACTATTTCAGGGAAGGAGAGACATTAATTCTTTTGGGAAAACAACTTTGATTTTCCAAACTTACGTTCTCCCACCTTCAACCCTAATTGCACCCTGTATAAACTTCTGTTTTGTCACTTATCTCAAAGTATTTAAATTATTTGTTTAGATTTCTGCCTATCCCGCTTGACCTGGGGTCTTTCAGAACATGGATGATATTGTGGTATTGGCAGGATCATACACAATGCCAAGCCCATAGTAGATCCTTCATAGATATTTGATAAATGAATAAATAAATGGTTCACTGAAAGCAAACTATTTGAGCCAATTTATGTTTACTTTCAAAGACAAGAATAATAAAAATGTATCACCGAAGGAATATGGAAAATAGAATTCTAGTATTTTCTTTGTTGTAAATTCATAGTCACGACATTCTTTGAAATTAAATGATCCACATCTGTGATAAGAAGTGGCCTGTTCTTGAGGTGAAGTAATTTGCCCTATAGCTCACAGGAACTTTGAGAGAGAAAATGAAAAAAGATATTTAGACACCTTGAGGGCTTTCTGATCCCAGTTTTGACATGTTAAGAGCTTGGAAGTCATCATTCTTATCCTTAAAGTGAGTAAATTTAAATAAAATGAAAAGCAATGGCTTCTCTTATTTTTCAGGGATCTGGGTTCCCAGGGCAAGACACCACCTCACAATCTGGAGAGACAGGTGGATGCGGAAAGTCAAAGTCAAGATTTGCCTCCCTGGAGCAGAAGCTGCTGGAGCCATAAACTGGTAGGAAAACCGAGACAGCAATCTTGACAAATTGCGGGGAGCTGAGTGTGAACTCCTTTGAGATGAGAAATCTCAGGCAGGGAGCTGAAGTCTTGGAGCGCTCGCCCGTTTCATGGGTTTGCCTCTAGGAACTCCACTAGGTTCTAATAGTGAAGATCCCAGTAATCTCCCCTCCTTGACCTAGCAGAGGATTGGAAAAGAAATCATTGTAAAATGCACCCAGAGTGCTCTCCATCACAAAGGCCTACTTTCTGGGGGGAAAAGACTTAAAGCCTTATCCCAGTTGGGAAGGATATTCTTCCCATTCTGGACTCCCCTAGCTTTCCTGCTTCACAGGAGAAAGAGCTCTACCTCTGGAGAAACAGGTGTGACAAGTCTGAGGCAGAGGCTCTCTGAAAACGGAAATTTAATCCTAACATAACAGAAATCCTCCCCCCTTCACACATTGCTACCAAACAAACGAGACTCAAGTCTGGTAAGTGTGCACCACAGCAAGATGCAGACTGTCCCTCAGAAGGAGAGCTGAGGGAAATTCAGAGTCAAGGAGGAGAGAAAGAAGATGACACTAGAGGAATGTGAAACTTCTGACACTCACAGGTTCAACCAACATTTAACACAGCCCGATTCTTAGCCAGACTGACGTAGATCCTTACCCCAAAGGTCTATTTACCTCAGTTCTTATTACTCAATATAAAATGACCAGCTTTCAACCAAAAAAAAAAAATTATAAATAATGCTGGAAGGAGAGAAAAAAAAATATACTCTCAAGAGATAAAATAAATCTCAGAACCAGACTCAGGATATAGGTATCAGAATTATCAGAAAATTTAAAATAACTATGATTGGTATCTTAAGGGCTGTACTGGGAAAAAGCATATAACAAGAAGAGATGTATAATATAAGCAGAGAAATGGAAACTCTCAGAATCAAAAAGAAATGCTACAAATAAAACATACTGCAACAAAGAATGCCTTCAGTGGGTGCACCAGTAAACTTAGTATAACCCAGGAAAGAATCAGCGAGCTTAAAAATATATAAATGGGCATGTCCCACATGAAATACAAAGAGAAAAATAAGTGAAGAAAAAACAGAATAGGATATTTAAAAACTGTGGGGCACATTTCAAAAGGTGTAACATATGTTTAGTTAAATTGCCAGAAGGATAAGGAAAAATAGAACAGAGAAGAAAAAATTATTTAAAGTAGTAATAGCTGAGATTATTCTGAAATTAATGACAGACATCAAGGAAGAGATTCAGGAAGCTCAGAGAACACCAGGCAAGCTAATACTGACAACTATATCTAGGAATCATTTTCAAACTGTAGAAAACCAAAGACAAAGAGAAATATATTGAAAGAAGCCAGTAAAGAAACAATAACAAACACCAATATATAATTATATATAGTGAGATTATCTGTCCAAAGTTAAAGAGAAGTAAAGACTTGTCCGAAAAACAAAATCTGATGGAATTCATCGCCAGCAGACCTGTCCTACAAGGGGCATTAAAAGAAAATTTTCAGGGACAAGGAAAATGATAGAGGCAGAAGCTCAGATGTATAAAAGAAAGCATCAAGGAAGGGATAAATGATAGTATAAATTAAAACCGACATATTTTAGTTTTCATTCTTAATTGATGTAAAGAATAACCATTTGAAGTAATGATAGCAACAATGTATTGGGTGATAAAAGCATCTGGATAAGTGAAATGAAGAGACAGCGATATCTTAAGGAATAGGAGGGAAAAATCAGGAATACTTTGTTACGAGGGTACCTGCACTACCCTAGAAGTGGTATAGCATCACTTGAAAGTAGAGATATATTAGTTAATGTATATTGGAAATTCTAAAGTGATAACTATAGCCTTTCTTAAGTATAAGTGATATGCCAAAAGGGCTATTAAAATAAAAACAGATACACTCAGAAGTAATGATAATAATCATGTTTTATCACCTATCTGGGCATCCTTTATCTGGTCAAGTTGACCCATGCAACCAACCATTCCAATCCACAACTCCTGGAGGCCTGGACACTGGGAGTGAAGACCTGGGGAACCCAGGAACTAAACAAAAAAATATAAGATGAAGTCCTTCTTTTCTAGTAGTTGAAATGGTAGTCCTTGATCTGCTGTCCCCGCATCTCTGTGAAGACTATGAATGAACACTGTGTAGAATACATGAGTAGAATACTTCACACATCTATGTATTTCTCAATGTGTAGAGGTGGCTGAAATTAATTCAATCTACACTCATTCAGAAGTGTTACTGAATTTATACTATCATCACATATTTTCTCAATGTGAATTAAAACTGTAATTACTAACATGTTGGAGATCCCCAAAAGTTTAGCCATTCTCAAAAATACAAAGTCCAGAGCATAGTGCATAGAATGAGAATTATACAAACATCATAAAGCCAACAGGCTCTCATTCAGCCAATATAATAATACCAACATGTTTGAGAAGAAGTAAAGGGGTATGAGGTATTGTGGTGTTATGCAGGGAGTTTTGAAATTAATTTTTATTGTGCAACTATTTATTCAATAACAATAAAATAATTTGAAGTGTTTGTGCTGAAAACCTTTTCTGGATGCCCACACCTTGGCTTACTAGCCTTATGTAATTAGGTGAGCCTTTAATCCATTCTATCAGTGTCCCCATTAGTTAGATGGGATAATATCACTTTCCTTACATTAATTACTATCATATACATATTAGGAGTTGTATAGATATTAGGGTGTCATATGCCTGCAAAATAGCCATTCATATGAATTTTTGGCTAACTTGTTTTAACTGATATAATCTTTATCCTTTTTTTTTTTTTTTTAAGATTCTATTTATTTATTTGACAGAGAGATTGAGAGAGAAAGAACAACAGGCAGAGGGGCAGGTAGAGGGAGAGGGGGAAGCAGGCTCCCCATGAGCAGGGAGCCCGATATGGGGCTTAAGCCCATATCCCCGGGATCATGACCTGAGCTGAAGACAGCCACTTAACCAACTGAGCCACCCAGGTGCCCCAATTTTTATCCTTCTATTATAAACATGTTAAAAATAATTTTTGGATGTGTATTATAACATAAAGCAGGCACGATTTAGCTAAAAATTACAACTAACATGAGAAGAGAGAAAATAAAGAATGAATAAGATGGGAATAACCCGAATTGGGTTAGACATCATTTGCTATCTCAATTTTCATTCCCCAGCTCTCCAAGGTTCATGCCACTCTACATAGAAAAGGGTTTTCTTTTTTCTTCATGGCTTGGGGGAAGGTAGCAGGAATAAACTATAAGGATTGCTTACTTAGAATCTAGGGGCTAATAAAATCGAATTATGCCCGTGTGTTTAATAAAAGCTTCTATTCTATTCCTTCAACAATTCTTTATTAAGTACCTACTATGTATCAAGCCCTGGAGACACCAGCAGACTAAATGGGTAAATATTTGTGGAGTTTACATTTTACTAGGAGAAGGGAGACAATAAACAAGTAAACTAAAAAGTACACAACCAAATGGTGCCATGAAGGAAAATTAAGTGGGATAACACATAGAAAATAATGGGGTAGGGGGAGAGACAGTTTTTTAAAATAGGATAGTCAGAAAGGCATTTGCTAGGTGTTCTCCACTTGAAAGGAGACCAGAGGGTGAGGGAAGCAGCCACATCTGGGCAGAAGTAATCAGGTAGCCAGAACAGGGAGTTCAGAGGTCCTTGGTAAACACCAGCTTGCTGTGTCTGAGGAACAGCAGGAAGGCCAGGGAGGCTGGAGAAGAGTGAGCAGCAGGGTTGATTTATTTAAAGTGAAATAAACAGAGTTTCCAGGGCCAGGATCGTATGCATGCATCTTTTAAATCATAGCAGGTTTTTATTCCTATTGAGATGGGAAGTCACCAGGAGGGTAGCCAGGGAGTTTGACCTGCATGGAGTTGTAGAGATACTTCATCGATCATGGCATCCTTAGGGATAAGACAGACAGGCAGGGAATCATGGAGAGTGCTGCTTAATATTTATAAAACAAACAAACAAACAAATACAAATCAAGAGTGGAACAACAGTAGGGTAAGTCTGGTCACCCCAATTAAAAAAATTAAGACTCTCCCTTCTTCATCCTCAGATCCAAATCAATATTCAGATCCAGAATCCATGGCCAGAGGAGGTAGCCAGGTCTCTAGGAGGAGGAACTTTCATGACCATAGTAAGTGAGGATTCTCCCAGTTTTGCTACAAACTGCCCACAACCATTTACTCAGTGGAGAAAGGGTAATAACTAGATATCTGGGCATTTTGTTGACTACTGGTTACAAAATCTGGTAACAAGATTTGGGACCTGGAGTCCCAAAGTATCATCATGAACCCCCTTCTATTAAAGTGGGGTCTTATGAATACATGACTAAAGTCCACTGACAGTTGGGCCCAGTATGTCCACCCGTCAATGATACTTTCTCCAGTCTCTGACAATATAATTGTCAGAACTGATATACCTGGCATTTGGTGAAGCCACCATATTGGTTCTCTATCCTGTCAGATAAGCATTATTAGAATGGACAGGCCAAGTGGAGAATAATCCTCCTCACCTCCCAACTCCCACCCAGCCAAGATAGTAAATTAAAAAAAAACAAAACAAAAAACACCAAAAAACAAAAAATAACTATATTGTATCCATGGAGGATAGCAACCACAAACACATAAATGATGCAGGGGTGTTAGATAGTGTTATTATATCTTAATTTGTTCTACAAAGAAACTGAACGAATCCTGGTGAACAACTGTAAGCTACTGCAGACTTAACCAAGCATAAGGCCTGATCAAGCTGCTTTGCCAGATGCAGTATCATTATTAGAGAAGATTAAAGAGGTCTCAGATACAGTATGTGGCCATTGGTTTGGTGAATATCCAAAGGTACCAAGTCTCATAGAGTGCTAAAATGGCCTTATAATGGCTCAGCTGAAACACTAACTTAAAAGTAACACTTTGATAGAATAGGTGTCATCCTTCAGGATGCAGTTTATGTATCAAATCCAAGATTTCAACATGGGACAATGTTCTCAACAGGATCCAGGGACCATGAGGTGGATGGAAGCAGAAGTAGCCAACTAACCATGACTCCACATTATGCTCTAAGGGATTTTGTGCAACTTGGAATTCTGCAGGATTGTGGGTCCTGGCCTCCAAAAGGGGTACACTCCTACTTCTCGTACAAAATACCGGGTATTGGGTGGCTTAAACAACAGAAATCCATTTTCTCACAGCTCTGGAGGGTTGAAGTCTGTGCTCAAAGTGCCATCAGGATTGCTTTCTGTTGAAAATTCTCTTCTTGGCTTATAGGCAGCTGCCTTCTTATTGTATCCTCACATGGTCTCTTCTTTGTATGATAGAGGGAGACAAAGCTATCTCTCTGGTGTCTCCTCCTCTTCTTAAAAATATATCAGTCCTATTAGATCAGGGTCCTACCTTAAGACCTCACTTAACCTTAGTTACCTCCTTATAGTCCCTATCTCCAAATACAGTCACATTGGAGGTTAAAGCTTCAACCTCTGAATTTGGGGGGAGCACAATCTTGTCCATAACACCTGCCATAGGAGACATCAAAGTTCTTTTTTTTTTTTTTAAGATTTTATTTATTTATTTGACAGAGAGGAGAGCACAAACAGGGGGAGCAGCAAGCAGAGGGAGAGAGAGAAGCAGATTCCCCGCTGAGCAGGGAGCCTGATGTGGGACTCAATCCCAGGACCCTGGGACCATGACCCGAGCTGAAGTCTGATGCTTAACCGACTGAACCACCCAGGCACCCCAAAATTCTAACTAAATTACAAATTATGGTTGTTCCCAGGGCGCTTTAGACTCATTGTGTCCAGACACCTACAGGCAAGAAGGAGTCACCCAAATGATTTGAGTAATTGATCCCAATCATCAAGAGAAGGAGACTTTTAATCAATGTTAGAGTTTAAAATACAAGTTAAACCCTGGTCATCCAGTTAGCTCCTACAATATGCCCTTGCCTCATGGTGACTACAAATAGACCCCGGATGAAAAAAGGGGTGCTTATGAGCACCCTCACTTGAGAAGCAAAATATCAGATGTTATACCTGTATATAAAATGTAGAATCCTCAAATATACAAGAATGTGCATTGCAGCATGATTTTTGGTGGTAAGGAGTTGGAAACAACTTGGGATTACATCCTTGCTAAGAGAAGAGAGAGGAAAAATGTGTTAGGTGTACCCCATGGAGCAATATGAAACACCTAGATTCAGCAGCGGATTATGTGAGCACAAAGTAAATTGGATAGATTTTAACAATATAATGTTTATTGAAAAAAGTAAAGAAATGAATAAGATAGTCAATATAATAGTAATGATTTAATAGTGAATAGTAATTGTAATAGTAAAAACTAAAGACATTTGCCCACCAAAAGACAATGCACATTTTGGAAGAACACAAATACACAGACACACAGACACACACAAGACATTAGCGTGGTGGCCTGTTGTTTGTGAGGTTGGGAGGGGAACAGGTGTGTGTTTAGGGATAAAAGGAAGAAAGAAGTGAGGGACAGGGAAACTGAAACAACATTCATGCCTACTGACTACATTCCAGCAATACATCTTTATGTACCCAACACCCCTATCTACTCCAATAAGTGCTGCTTCTAAAGCATCCTTTATTCCAACACTTGCAACATTTAAGTTCATGGTGGACTGAGCTGCCTGGCAGTGCTAGACATCTCTACACATTTTCCAGATGAATAACTGGATTTAGGCAATGACTCTCTACATCCTGCTTCACCAACTGCTTATCATCCACTTCACACGCTTTCGTACAGACTGTTGACCTGTCACTTGGCTTTGGTTTTGTGCTCACAACTCTTTCATTCCCTCATTCTTTCCCAGTAACTTTTCCAATTTTGTCTATTGTATAGAATGTATAATTTGTATGTAAGGCCATAAGAAACATGTCATTTTTTAAAGAGCTTTCTGATAGCATCCACCAGTCACTTGTTACCATATATGGTTTATCACAAGGAATTAAGCTGTAAGTGTTGAAAAGAAAAATAACATATTAAACATATCAATATTGCTATTTTGCAAATAGTATCACATAAGCATTGCCACCAAATTATGAATTTCACCAAAATATGTACATCCTAGCCTCCACGGTAAACATCCCAGGCGATCCAGGGATTTTGCAGTAGGATTCCATCATCAGGGTATGAGGAGATTTTTTTCACCAAGTATGACCTATGGATGCCATGTAAGCATTGGTCAATTAAACAAAATAGGACCTCTATGAGAATGCATCCTTAAGGATAAGCCATCAAATTCAATACTCAGTTGTTAGCTAATTTACATTGCCTTGAGAGGCTTAACTAGACCACATTCTCTCTCTTTTTTTTTTCAATGAACATAAGAATTATCATTCTGCTCTGAATCAAAGGTTTTAATTTGATATATTTAATAATAAAGGAAAGTCAAGGAATCACATAACTTTTGGACCAGCTTAGTAGGAGAAACAGAGAGAGTCCAAGCGAATAAAGCAAAGGGCTGCATTGTTAGGAAAATAAAGATGGGAGAAAATAATAACCTGATAGGAAATGCTACCTCAAAATTAAATATGTTAACCAGGAGAGTCAAACAGCTCTTTCCCCTAAGCTCAAGCAACTTTTCAGTAAGGTGAATTTAGCTGTGCTCAGTGTTTTCTAACAAAAACAAAAAGTTAATTTGGACTTGGTGATATAAAAGTTCAGGGTTATGTGAAAATCTCAAAGGAGTTGACCCCTTTTCTCCTGAGATTATTATTTTTTTAAACTAGATTTTTACTGGACCTCACTCTGCTGAAGTTGCCCATTTTTTACAGGGTCTTTGATATTCAGTCTACAATGAAGTTAATTCAATAGTTAGAAAATAATGAAAAGGAATTTTCCTCATCTTCATTTGAAATGGCTTCACAGCAGACAGAACAGCATGGGATGATGAACAATGGATTAGCCATCAGAGGCTTTTCCTTGTGAATTCAACTTTGCCCAAAATTAACAATAGTGAACTTGGGCAAGCTCCAGCTCCCTGAGCCTCATTTCCCACATCTAGGTAATCATGTTGGACTAGGTAAGAGGTTCTTAACCTGAGATCCATATACCCCAAGTTACCTGCCCGTGGATAGGCCTTGGAGGTGGGTAGGAGAATGCGGTCTCAGGCAGAAAATTGGTACTACTCGATTTTAATGAACTTCCAACTAAAATTGAGCATTTTTTTTCAGTATTGGATATAGACAACAAACCGAAGAGGTATTAGCAGTACCTGTAATTTGACCAACAATAGAAATCACAGACTTTTTCACATTAAGATAGGGTAGATCTTTCAAAACATCATGTAAGTTCATCCCTATTTCAAAAGTTCGAGGGTTATCAGACCTACTGATATACCTTGTCATTTGTGCATTAGTAAAAATAAATTATAATTTATTTCAGTATATGTTTTAATAATTCCACATATTTTATGTTATGCATTTATAAACATTCTTCTGTAAAGATGTCCATAAACTTCATACTGCAAAAAGAGATCCATGGTAGAGGAGGTAGGAAATCCCTGCTAGCTGGTGAAAACAGTCCCTTTGACCTCTAGCATCTCATGGCCTTTTAAGTCCCAAAAGGGATACTTTGTTTCTCCAAAGATTGAGAAGAAAACAACTAGAAATAATTAGTGTTCTATATCTTACAGATTTCTTACGTGACCTCCACAGGGTCAGGTGACTAATTCTTCCCCTAATCCAGTCCTCTGACTTTTTACCAATAGAGTATACATAAAAATTCACAGTTAAATGAAAATCAAATTGTAGTCATTATGTGAATGGCTCAGTTAAAGACACATCTACATCAAAAACAAGTCTCTCCTATAAACCTTGAATCAAAGAGAGTATCTCAACTGGGCCTCCTTCTGTTGTCTTCCCACCACACTGATCATTTGAAGAACAGAGATAGTGGTGTCATCTTTATGCTTACCACACCAGAATCAGGAGAACTCTTCCCTTGAGCCCAGAAAGTAAAAGATAAGATCAGGTACATGTTCCACCTTAGCAGAGTCAAAGATGGTTAATATTGAAGCACAATGACCATGCCCACTGGTAATACAGCCAAACAGCAATCATTAGGTGTTCTCGTATTGAGTACTTGCTATGCGCTTGGAAGTTCCAAGAACTTTGCCTTTATTGACTCATGAAATCCTCACAATAGACCTATGAGGGGAATGCAATGATGAACCTTACTTTGCTATAAAGAAAACTGAGCTAAAGAGATGTTAGATGAATTATTCAAGTTCACAAAGGAGCAAACAGCAGAATTAGAGGTTGAACTCAGGTCTTCTACTCTGGGCCTGTGATTCTAACTTACCTAGCCCATGCCCTCACCAATCAGACTGGCTGCTCCTACTTCCCTGGAGTGAAGACAAAGGGGTCAGAATAGTGGAAATGCACGTCCTCAAATCCATCCAAGTTATTTTACATGCTTCTACCATTGTCTTTGGTGGGAAGTGTGGGCTGAGGGTTTCTTTACTTCAACATGAATAAAAAAGATGACCCTCACAGATCACAGACCTGAATATAAAAGACAAACATAAAACTTCTAGAATAGGCACAGCAAAGAACCTAGAAGACCTTGGGTGTGGTGATGCCTTTTTTAGATATAACACCAAAGACATGATCCATAAAAGAAATACTTGATAAGGTAGACTTCATTAAAATTAATACCTCTGCTTTGCAAAAGACAATGCCAAGAGAATTAGCAGACAAGCCAACAGACTGGGAGAAAATAATCGCAAAAGACATCTGATAAAAGCCTGTTATCCAAAATATATAAAGAACTCTAAAACTCAACAATAAGAAAGCAAACAATCCAATTAAAAAATGGGTCAAAGACCTTAATAGATACCTCCCCAAAGAATAAACATATGAAAAGATGTTCTACATCATATGTTATCAGGGAAATGCAAATTAAAACAACAATTAGATACAACTATACACTTATTAGAATGGCCCAAATCCAGAACTTTGGCAACATTAAATGTTATCGAGGATATGGAGCCACAGGAATTCTCAATCATTGCTGGTGGGAATGCAAAATGGTACAACCACTTTGGAAGGCAGTTTGGCAATTTCTTACAAAATTAAACATACTCATACCAAGTGATCCAGCAATAATGCTCCTTGGTAGGAATTTACTTAAAGGAGTTGAAAACTTGTGTCCACACAAAAACCTGCACAGAGATATTAAGTAGCTTTATTCATAATTGCCAAACCTTGGAAGCAACCAAGATGTCCTTTAGTAGGTGTATAGGTAAACTATGGTATGTCCAGACAATGGACTATTATCCAGTGTTAAAAAGAAATGAATCACAAAAGAGAGGAATCTTACATGCCATATTACTAAGGGAAAGAAGCCAATCTGAAAAGGCTACTTACGGTATGATTCCAACTCTATGACATTCCAGAAAAGGCAAAACTAAGGAGAGAGTAAAAAGATCAGGGACTGGCAGATGTGTGTATGAGGAGAGATTAATAAGTGGAGCACAGAGGAATTTTAGGGCAGGGAGAATACTCTATATGATTCTACGATGATGGATATATGTCATTATACATTTGTCCAAGCCCACAGAATGTGCAACACCAAGGGTAAACCCTAACGTAAAACTATGGACTTTGGTGATAATGATGTGTCAGTGTAGGTTCATTCCTGGGGGGGGAGGGGGGGAGGTAAAGCATTATTTTGGTGGTGATATTAATAATTGGGGAGGCTATGCATTTGTGAAGACAGGGAGTATATGGGAAATCTGTAACTTCCTCTCTCAAACTGCTAAAAAAAATAGTCTTAAAAAATAAAATAAAAAATAAAACAGAAATGCTAACCCTCCCTTCTCACTCCAGACAATTAGGAAAGAATTTTCTATAGCAGGATACCCAAGGAATTCTATTACTCAGTACTTTCAGCACATAGCAGACATCTGGAATCATTATGATATTTTAGACAATGGTACTTATTTTGCCAATATTGGCATTATCTGTATTATTAGTTAAAAAAAATAAGTATAGAGTTGTCATTAAGCACATATTCATTGGGGTCAGATGAATAAGGAACAGAAAACAGGACGAATCCCCACTTATGCAATATCTCTGAGACTTAGTGTCTTTATTTGTTAAAGAGGTATATTGATGCCTATTTCAGGGCATTTTTTACAATGATGAAGCCAATTAAAGCATATTTAGTGATTAGCAGACTGGATGTTAACAAAACCGTGATGTTGGCATTATTATCATTATTAGATTCCGTAATAATCTTAGTAGAGAACTGTTGGGAGTTTTTATTTTTGTTTTTTACTTTTGCCTTTCCTTTTTTGATGAGATGAGGAGCACTCTATTTTAAGTCATTTCTGCTTATTTATACTAGCCAACTAACCAAGAAACAGACTTTGCTGCATCAACCCAATCCATGGAATCCTAATTTAACTCAAGTAACGGTTAGAATGGATACTATAATTTTTAGTGAAATAGTGCTATGTCCTGAGGAGGGTGGAAGACAAAATATCCAATATCTAAGGGGGACAGTTAGAATAGTAACATACATTTTTGTAATATGACTTGTCTGGTAGAGAAGATGGATGGCCAATTGTCAGCTCCTTTCCTAACACCTAAGCCTGCTTCTTCTTCAGCTGGAATCCATCATCAGTGAATAGTCTCATCATTTTCAACTAATGGGGTAAGAATGAAAAGGAGCATATTTTCAAGGTTTTCTAACTGTTAAGATACAAACACTGAGATCACAGGGATTAAAATGGCTACATTTGCAAGAATGGTTTATCTGATTGATTAAACGGACCAGGAGATGTCGGGCTAGAAAACGAGGCTACCGATTCTTGCAGAGGAGGCTCTTGGCAATCTGCCTTCACTCTGTTTTGCTCTGAGTTACTAATGCTTTCTGCTTACTCTCTACTCTCTGCTGACTCTCTGAGAAAAGTCTAGCCTTTCCTCTAAACCCAGAGCAGAGCTCTGACCTTCAAAGTCGAAAACACTTTTTAAAAAGCAGCAAATACCGACATATAACAACCCACTTTCTCATTTGGGCCAGTTCAAGTGGTTTTAAAATTCTATAATCATTTTCACCACAGCCAACGCAGATTTTTAAAACAGATATAAATTAAGCAACATATTTAGGAGTAATAGGAGCCAGAGACTTCAGGGGTTTTAAGACCTCTAGAAAACAAAATTTTATATAAGAAACATGGAATATTGCTGAAGAGTAAGAAGAAAAAAGAAAGAAAGAAACACATACTCCAAAACAAGATCATGTCACATTTCTAGGATCCATGTAGGCATATTGACCTTTCTGCCATAAATGTAATTTTGAATAAATCCATCTGAATATCTCATTCAGATAGAGATCATTCTGAAAACAAAACAAGCAAAAGAAAACCCTACAGCATCTGATGAAGAGACCTGTGAGTGGCTTTCATGCCAGGCATGCTGTGCGGCCACGTGTGGCTCAAAAGCGTGTGGCTCCATGTTTGCTACAGACAGATTGCGACAGTCTGACTCTGAGGACGCTTACATCAGGGCCATCATTTCTGATGTAGATTGGTAATTGCCCAGCATGCTGTCTTGAATTCTGTCTCAAGCTGTTTATATTCCTTTTTACTAATTCCATCCAATGTTTTCATATCTTCAATCGCCTTAACAGTGGAGAGGCAGTTAGAACACCAAAATATATTTTGAGTTATTAAATTGATTAATATCTTCATTATTTCCTAACAGTTATTAAGATTAGAGAGAATAAAGTCCATAAATCAGGGATTGGAACATGTTCTTGTGCCCCGAATGGAAGGTTCACAGTTGATCTCATCCTCAGATAAGTTTTGTGGGTTATGGTGATTCTATTTTAGGTTACCTCACTTATGCATTCAATTATTCAAGAAGCAAACGTTTGTTAAAATGTGTTCTGTGAACCAGACATTGGAGACTAGAGGCACAAAAATGCAATAGGCGTGATCTCTCTTCTCAAGGAACTTTCAATATTCTGGGGAAATGCCCAAGCAAAACAGCAAGTAGAATTCACTGTGACAAGTTCTATAGAGAGATACATAAGAATGACTCTGGAACAAAGCATTTTATCTGATAGAGTGTTCATCAGTCACTGACTACCTTGTCTTTGGTCAAAACTACGGGAGCCTAAGTAATCAATAGTATAACTTGGGTGTTTATCACTACAGATTTAGAAAGGACATGCGAATTTCGTCTACTTACAAGGACTTCCTCATCCCATCCTTCCATCCCTCTGTTTCTTCACTTGGTCACTCCAGACCCCCAGTTTTCTGTACAAATGTCCCCTCTTTTGTGATTCTTCTCCTGATTTCACCCTAAAGACTTGGCAGCTCTCCTTTGTCATCTATTTCAATGCCCAAAGCTCCTCATAACGATTACCTTAGGGGAGTGGTTCTCATAAAGTGTCCTTGAGCAGCTCTAGGGTCAGTGTCATGTGAGGACTTGCTAGAAATTTAAATCTTTGGGCCCTCCCTAGATTTACTGAATTAGAACCTCTGGGGGTTGGGTTCAGCAGTCTGTGGTTTTATAAACCCTAAGGTGATTCTGATGCAAATTAGAATTTGAAAAATACTACATTTCATGTTTGTATGTGTGTCTTGCCATTAACTTGTGAAGTACTTGAAAACAGAAATGATGTCTACCTTGAAAAATGTACCACTGAACATAATGCCTATCACCTACTATGTGACAAATGAATAATTTGGGGAAAGTAAATTATTAAAAGACCAATAGGGAGGCTTCATTTTTTTAAGATTAGTATTCTATTTCTCTAGGATCCTCATCTGATATGCATATGTCCCAAGGAGATTTTATTTGAAGGAAAAGAAATATAACCCATCAGTAAGCATGAACACCTAACGGGGTATGAGGCACCATGTTTATTGGACAGTTGTTGAGTCAATTAGGAATGGGACCCTAGGGGTGTCTGGGTGGCTCAGTCATTAAGCGTCTGCCTTCAGCTCAGATCATGATCCCAGGGTCCTGGGATCGAGCCCTGCATTGGGCTCCCTGCTCCGCGGGAAGGCTGCTTCTCCCTCTCCCACTCCCCCTGCTTGTGTTTCCTCTCTCGCTGTGTCTCTCTCTGTCAAATAAATAAACAAAATCTTAAAAAAAAAAAAAAAAGGAATCAGACCCTGGTTCTATTACTTTGCTAAGGGAAAATTAAATAACCTCTTGAGTCTTTATTTTTCTTATCCGTAAAACATTGGGGATAACAAATCACAGGAGATCCATGAACATAAGATAAACACATGTAAGTAAGTCCAATGTTATATATTAGATATCACAGAATTCTGGTTACTCTGAGTGGCCTCGATTCTCTATTGGAGAACAGAAGTGAATCTCTATTTCCCATTTTCAGCTTCATTGCCCAGGATTTCAGGAGATATAAACTTACCAGCTGCTTTGAATGGGGAAACCAGATAGGATAAATTTCTGAGATAAGACAGTGTAGTTGACCTTACATAGAAGGGATTAGAGTGCAGTTCTGGGAAAATGGAATGAGGGAGTGCAACAGATCCTGCACCTTTCAGAATTATAGATAATGTGACTGTGTTCAGAAAAATGGAAAATACAAAACTGTGTTTGGTGTAAGACCCTGAATAGTGTACACTCAGAAAGATGGATACCCACACTTGTTTAAAGGGAGGGCAAGATTTGTTTGCGTGCATGTGTGTGTGTGTGAAATCTGTGTTTCTACTTCTCTATTTTAAAGCTAGTTAAAACCTTTCTATCAACTGGAGAATTAATGTAAAATTTGCAGTAAAATAAAAGCTGCACTGGCTTGTCATTATTGAGCATATATTGCATATTAGCTATTGTACTAAGTATTACACATAACTCACTTCAGGTCTGCCTACATTTGTGGGGCTCCATGCAAAATGAAAATGAAGCCCACTTCATTCAAAAAGTAAGGAAAAATCACCATTAAAAGTACTAAAAAATTCTCTTTCTTTCACAGTCTTTCTCAACTCATCATGGTGCTTTCTTTGGTTTTTAATTTGCTACTTAATGGAAAATTAGTCCTCATTTCTCAAACTAAGTGTTTGCTGTTCCCAAATATGTAAGAATAACTTTTTACACTTTTTCTCTCCAACACTTTTTTTTTTTTAAAGATTTTTATTTCTTCATTTGAGAGAGAGAGTGAGCGAGAGAGAGAGAGATAACACGAGCAGGGTGGAGGGAGAGAGACAGTGGGAGAGGGAGAGGGAGAAGCAGACTCTCCACTGAGCTGGGAGCCGGACCCGGGGCTCCACCCTGGGACTCCAGGATCATGACCTGAGCAGAAGGCAGACGCTTAATGTACTGAGCCACCCAGGTGCCCCTCCCTCCAACACTTCTTGATTGGCTTTGTAGAAATGAAGTTTAAAAAAAAAAAAAAAAAAGTAAAAAGTAAATAAAATGAAGTAAAAATAAATAGTAAAGGAAAATTAAACTTTTAAGTTATTAGTTTGACTTTTGCCACCCATCTTCATATAGTGCCAGTTTTAGTGCAAATATAAGAACATCTGACTTGTATGAAAAATCACTGAACTTCCACAACTCGTATTTTGTAGTTTGCATATGCATATGTCCTTTGCTCATATCCTAATAGTAGAAATGTGGCAAAACACTAACTCTACTGTTTTATTTCACTTGATACGTGTGGATTTTACCAACATTTCACATTTAGTTTACTGATGACTAATGAAATACTGAAAGGAACAAGAATTATGTGTTGCCCTATCATTCCCTCTCCTTCTATAGCATCGAATTCAGTGTAAATGGTACTAGTAAAAGAGGCTATGATAGAGTTCGTTGGTTGACTGGGTATTTTGGAGCATGTTGACTTCTTTGTAATTAAGCTTTGATTCTAAAAGAAAGTGTAGCTTCTGGGGTTGTTTCTTACTCACACATACTCAGTGTGGATGTAACACATTTACCTTGCACTCACTTTGAGTCTTGCTAGACTTCCATGCGTCATAAGTTTGCCAGAGTTCTGTGTTCATAGGGCCCTGAAAATGCTACATGTGGGTGGGGTGGCAAGGAACAGCACACACAAATATCGTGTGTGTTTTCTCTGCTTGCGTGTATGCTCCATCAACCCACTGGCTTCACTTACAAAACACAAGTTCAGAAATAAAAGGGACAAGAATTTCAATATGGCAGCAATAGAACATTAAACCAAGCGTGGGATCCTGTTAAGAACAGTGCCCAGAGCCTCAGGTCCCTCGCCAATGAAGCCATCCTTGTTTCATGTTATAACGAGGTTGTACAGCTATGCCAGCCTATGAGGTAAGTGCAGCTACCATTCCCACTTCATCGATTGGGACACTGAGGCGAAGTTGGTTTATGTCATGGTGTGTGGATTCAATTTCAGACAGCCTAGCCTCACAGCCCATGTTTTTAACCATTATTTGCCATATTAGGTGGCACATTTTTGAGTATTTACTATATTACGTACCAGGTATAGTTCTAAAGGCTTTATGGGCATTAATTCAGTAAAGCTTCACAATAATCCTATTACATGTTAGGCTTATCCCCAATTTACAAATTAATCTGAAGTTCAAATGGCATAGATGTATTGTCAAAAGTTATCCAGCTTGTAAGTAGTGGAGCTAGATTCAAATCCATGGTCAAATCAAAGGTCAAATCCAAATACCCTTCTTATCAGCAAGTTAATACTGCTTCTACGAGATTGTTTACTGCAGGCAGATATGCAGGCATTCAATAAAATTATTATTTTATTCAATAAAATAAGTGTTCAATAAAATTACTTTTCCTACTCATTAAATTTATTCACTGAAAATACATACTTTTTTCTATAAGCTTGCTAAGTAAAAGAAAAGTTAAGACTGAGAAACGGCAGGGCATATCTTATGTATAAGATACTGCCAGGGGATAGCTGGATCATTGATGTGGATCTGTTATTAGCTCTTGGCTAGAGTTGTAGAGTAGTTCATGGGTCCCGGTAGAAAAAATAACAAGCTTTCACTAGTTACTTATTTTGTGCAGAACAAGTCCTTACTTCTGCACCTATCTTCTTAAGTGGTGTATCACAGAGTTAGAAGTCTTAGTCTGCTTGCGTTGCTATAAGAAATTACCATAGACTGGGTGGCTAAAACAACAGAAATCTATTTCTACAGTTCTGGAGGCTAGGAAGTCTCAGTTCAGAGTGCCAGCACAGTCAAGTTCTGGTGAGGACCCTCTTCCTGGCTTGCACATGTCTGTCTTCTTATTGTTTCATCACATAGCAACATGGGGGAGTGGGGAGTGGGGAGGAGGGGGGAGAGAGAGAGAGAAAGTGAGCAAGGGAGAGACAGCAATTTCTTTCCTTATAAGGACAATAATTCCAATATTAAGGCTCCACCCACATGTCCTAATTACCTCTCAAAGGTCATGTCTAAATATGATCACATTGGGGATTACAGTTTCAGTATATGAATTCTGGGGGGACATAAACATGCAGTTCATAGTAGAGTTCTTTTATAAGAAAAAAACTATGCAACTCCCCCTAGAATAGTCTGGCATGTTCCATTATACATTGGGTCTGTTAAAAATCTCTTTGTACACAGCCATTCTCAGAAGGCTACCAGTAAATTACAGTTTTCACTTTCAAACACTAATAAACATGATTGTATCTAATTGCAGACTAGCAAAAACATCCAGTAGTTTTCTTCAGCAATATTGTGCTAGATAGCTAACCTGGAAATAATCAATTGCATTATTCTAAGTTATAGTTATAAGAATTGACATCCACTGCAAGCCTACTAGTGTTATATTTTTCCTTCTGACTTTGCTTGTAAAACTACAGAACTGAAGTCTAAATTTTGTTAACTTAACTCTGTATATTTAAAATGACAGTAATTCCATTTGGGAGGTTAAGTCTTAATATTCCAGGAATCTTAGTATTTTTATGATTTAAACAGATCTTTATAAAATGGTAATTGGGAATGAATATATTGGCTTTCATTTTTGCTGATGAGCTCAGTTTGTGCTACCTAGATACAAAGATCTGATTTGCTTTACATTACAGATGAGCTGGGTTGCACAATTAAGTTAAAATAAAAGGATGTACAATTGGTATTTTGGTAAATGTATAAATAAATCAGCTCACTGGCTAATATAAGTATTGTAATTATGTGATTTTTTATACAATTAATATTTATCTTTAAGAAAGTTTCTTTCATAGAGCTATGGTTTGAATGTTTGCGTCCTCCCATTTCATATGTTGAAATCCTAACCCCCCCCAAAGATGATGATATTAGGAGATGGGGACTTTGGGAAGTGCTTAAGTCACAAGTGAGATAAAGGGTCCACTGATCACTAGCCCCTTCGGCAATGTGAGGACTCATGAGAAGGCCCTCGGCACTGGCAATGAACTGGGGAGTGAGGCTTTACCAGACGGGCACCCTGATCTTGGAACTGCCAGTTCCCAGCACTGGGAAAAATGAATTACTGTTGTATACAATTTCTGTTGTTGCACAGCACATGATCTTTGGTTATAGGAGCCCAGATGGACTGAGACACATGTAAAGTTAGTTCAACGTCTGTCCATTAATTTTCAACAGTAAGACAATTAATGTGATTAACGTTCAGTGTGTGGCTGAAAAAAGATTCCTCTTTTCTATTTGTTCTTTACCTGCTTTTGAAACAAAGAATCAGACTAAATTATTTGTATAATATCAGCTTTCCTTTCTACTCTGTAACTATCGACCACAAATCTGCTTTATTAGGATATTATTTAACTTTACTATTTTAATTTAATAGATACTGTTTTAATTTAAACATCTCATGACCTCAAATTATAATAATGGAAAGAACACAAAACTAATCTTTTTTTTTTAATTCTCATCTTTCCAAATTACCAATGTCCATGATTTCTAAGTGCAGCATCTTATACTTCTAAGTGCAGCTACTGTTTATGGTCTGTGTGTGTATATATATGTATAGACAGATACAGATAACCTTACCCTGTTTTTTGTATTTCTAATATACAATAGGGTGAGTTTGTGGAGTTTCCTCCTTTCTTTCCTAAGCCCTCATAAGAGCAAAAAGAATAGGATAGTATGGAAGACATCAGTACACAAAAGATTTTGACTTACATCTAAAACACAGAAAGTGGACACCTGCCAAAGGATAAAAATAGAGACAACAACTCAGAATAAATAGAAAGAGCCAGCAGAACCTTTCAGAGGCTCTAAGACCAAAGTCAATTTGTTCCTAAGGGCAGAAGTAAGAACCAGGAATCAAATAGGAGTGACAATTAAAATAGTCTTTATAGAACCACAGCGTTGGTTGGCTTTCCACACCTTGTTACTTCTTGATTACCCCCCACCTTGATCCCTATATACATTATATGCATAGCATTGTAAAAAAAATATTGCTAGCTGGGAAGACTGACTTCCAAATACTATTCTGCTCCGAAGAAAACAAGGACTCTTTGGTGATTCAGTTGATACCAGTGACAGGGAAGGGAATAACAAGGTGTGCCAGAGAGAAAGTGCTCAAAGAGAAACAAAAACAGATGAAGGTATTTCCAAAGACGCAGAAACCAGCCAGCATGAAGTACTTCTAATTGCCACACTTGTGGAAAAAATGATAGGGTAATGTATTACAACTCACATAACAAAATAAAGTTCCATAATTCCAGACTGATCACAAAGAATCAAGTAAGCAAGCAAACAAATCAATAAATAGATGCAAGAGACAAGAAAGATTTAGACATTTATTATTTTACAACATCATGGAAGTAATTACTTCAAACAAAGTCATCTATGGATGCTAAAATTATTGAATACAATTTTTAAAAAAAGATTTTACTTACTTTTTGAGAGAGAGAGCAAGAGAGAGCAAGAGTGGGGAGGAGAGGTAGAAGCAGGCTCCCGGTGAGCAGGGAGACCAATGTGTGGCTTGATCCCAGGGTCCTGGAATCATGATCTGAGCTGAAGGCAGACGCTTAACCAACTGAGCTACCCAGGCACCCCTGAACACAATTTTATGAAGAACAAAATATTTATATAATTCCACAGCATCTCTTCACATGCTATTCAATACTTGCATGTCAAAGACACTTTACTGACAAACTTTTATTCAAAGGATTGAAGGTAGCATCCTCAATAATGGGGCAAAGTCGTGCCTTCCGATGTGATGCACTAAGAAGGAAAAGATGGCACCCATACGTATTCCTACAGATTATGCATGATCTGAAGGTAAATGGACAAATTCAATGTGAGGGACATTCTAAAGAACATCCGCTATGTAGTCTTCAAAACTGGCAATAAAAGGCAAAGAGAGGTTAAGGGACTTGTCCAAATTAAGGGAGAATTAGATCTTGAAACAGGCAGGTGGTGGGGATAATCTTAGCAGACATTATTGGAAATTTTGCCAAAGTATTAAAAAATAGTATATGAATGTTAAATTTCCTAACTTTAATTATTTTATAGCAAGTACGTTCCTTTCTAGAAAATACACAAGAATACTGAATTATTTAGAGGATAAAGGAGCATGATATCTGCAACCTTAAATGGTTTTATGTATGTATATATTTATGACTTATTATATAAAAATGCATTTTATAATAAAGAATACATAGTAGGATATATTATTTATAAATTATTATATATATTCATATATATGTGAATGAGAGCGTGAGAGCAAGAAAGAGAGACAGCAAATGTGTCAAAATGTTCTTAATTGGTGAACTGGGATGAAGGATACGTGGAAATTTTTTTGTTGTATCCTTGAAACTCTTCCATAAATTTCCTTAAAAGTCTGAAAATATCTGATGAGGTAATGATATTAAACATGACAAAAAAAAAAAAGGAAAGAAAGGGAAGGTGGCATTGAGTTGGGTATACAAAATTATCTTCTGTGACAGCACCCTTTCCAATTGATAACCCCACATAGAGAGGTATATATATATTACTGGTTGTAGTCAGTAACCAGTGGAATAACTCCACACAGAAGCCTCTGAGAAATGAGACTATAAGTGGGGAAGATTGGAGGAGGGACTGTGGCTTTTTTTTTTTTTTAATTCCTCTGTACTATATTTTGTTCAGTAGTATTTTAAAAATGTTTTTAAATATGATGTATCCATTCATTAAAAATACATAAACTCATTGCATGTTAACATAAAATATTTTATGACTAATAGCTATGTTTTCCAAAACAAAAGAATTCAGTGAAAAGAGTGGTATTATACATTTTGCAAATGTTTTTTTTTGTTTGTTTTTTGGTTTTGTTTCAAGTTTTTATTTAAATTCCAGTTAGTTACTATACAGTATAATATTAGTTCATTCAGTAGCACTAAAATATGTGCAGTGCTACTTCAATAAAAACAAAATAGCCCCCAAATCCCTATTATTGGCACTGGTGTAAGGTAATATAAACCTTCATCCACATATTTTGATTCTGAATATTTTGATATAGATTTAAGGATCATTTTCTTTTCTTTGCATTCAGTTTTCAAGTGTTGAGAACTGAATAATTTAATTCTAAGGTAAATAATTTGAGAAGAGTTATAAAATAATCTCTGATATTCGAATCAATAATTTGGGTGTCCTGATAATTCCTCAAGTTAAATAATGGATATATGCAAGGAAATACAGAAATCTTTGGGGATTTGTGCTGAGTGGGTAATATCTTGTATCAGAAGAGTACCAAGGAGGCTTTCCTTATTTTTCTAAATAAAGTTAATTACTGTAGCAATAATACAGAATTATATTTCTTCATCCCTGCCTATAAAATGTTCTGTTTTCATGCAGTTGATAAGCAACGGGAGTGCTCTTCTATTATACAATAATATAGTGGGTGGGAAAGTGATCTCTCTGCAATCTCCTCAGCCTCCCGTCATTGAAAAAGGAGTGATAAATTTTAATGCCAAGACAACAAGTTGGTTCCATCAGAAAATTAGTCTGTGGTTGGGGAAATTCAGTCAAATGGTCAATCTGGTGTCATCGGGTCTTACTGCTTTGGAGATCTTGTGGCTCAATCAGTCAGAGATAATTCTGGGCAGAACTGTGAAGTCCGTATGATTCATTTCTTTACCTTGTCATTATTCTTTGCCTTTCCTTTTAAAATATCTTCCCCAAGCAAAGCTTCTCCCTCTCTCTCTCTCTCTCTCCCTCTTAGTTTATCCAAGTCACCCATCTCTGCTCAACCCTCTTATTCCTTTTGTGTGTTTGTTCAACACAGCAACCACTGATTTGCTTGCAATTCTGCAATTTGGGCTGGCATCAGTTGGGTGTCACGTCTGTCGGTCTTCTCTGGAGTCACTCATGTGACTGTTGGCATCTGGAGCCTTGCTGGCTGGATAGGAGAAGGTGGTCTCACTCATAAGTCTGTTGGTTAGCTGGGGCTCTTGGCTGGGAGCTTAGTTTTCCTTCACATGGCCCCACAAGCTGCACAGACTCAATTGCTAACATGGTGGTAGGAATACTCCAGAGGGCAAGCTATAATAATAAAGCACTTAGTCCTCTGCCCGTGTCATATTTACACGAACTTCTCGTTGGCCAAAGAAAGTCACATACTCAGCCCAGAGTTAGTAGGCAAGGACTACATGACGTGGAGGGCATGGTCATTGACGGACATCAATTTCACAGCCTCCCATGCTGCCCTGGTACAAATAGAACCACAGCCTGAATTGAACATTTTTGATGCTGGTTCCATATACTTTCGACAGCTCATGTGAGTTCCTGACTATTAAAAAAGAAAAACTGATTCCTGGAAAGTTGAATGTTGAGATGATGTATGTGGCCATATCTGCCCCTCATGCAATAGAAATGCTTCACTGGTTATTCTCAATAGCTATCTTAGAAAAACATCTCCCTCCCTGCTTCTTCCTACCTCCGCTGCCAAATGCTTTGTTTTACGTAACAAGTGCTCTACATGTGAGCTCCTGGAGATAAATCTCTCAACAAGGAAGGCAGAGTTCTGCCTTCACCAAGTGAGAAGATCTAGCATCCAAGGACTAATCCAAACGTGATGCTTCGGATGAAAGGGTGAGTATGACAAAGAGAGCCAGGGCAGGCCTCCGGATAAGAGAGTGAAAATCTGAGGATGAGTGGAAGTGGGCCAAGCCAAGAAGAGTTAGGGTGGTTGGGGGATCCCATTCTAAGTACAACAAAAGCTTTGTAGTGAAGGAAATAAAAGGGCCCCAGGGTGCTTGTGATATCCAAGGTAAGCATATTTGGAGAGACTGAAGAGAGGAGAGCAGGAACAAAGCTGTGGAAGGCCATGTATACCACGTGAAGGGACTGATGCTTGTTCTGACAGAAGAGTCCTGGGCCCCTGAGCTCTCGTACCCTTCTGTCCAGCCAGACTGCTTTATCTCAGCTATGTTTCTTCTCCTACCTGCCTCCAAATGCTTAAAGACTGTGCTTACCTCTCATATGCTTCCTTCCCATGTAGTTCTGCAGGGCGTTTATTTAAATAATATATTCCTCACCAGTATTCCCCACCCCCGGCCCCCAAGGGGGGAAACAAACAAAGCAAAGCAAGAAAATAGGAAGCAGTTGCATTTGTCACTTATGGATGCTAAGGGAGAGACAGATGGGTTGCTAGAGGACAGGAAGCCCAAGGAAAGTCTTGATTCAAGGTTATGTACTTGTTCAGAGCACAGACCTACAGCCTGGAGGGGTCCTGGTTTGGGGTTATTTTAACTGTGTGCAGTCAGTGTGAGGAACATGTGTGAGGAGCATGAGTCCTATTTTAGACAGTGCTAAGGAAAATGATCCAGGATGAACTCTGATTAGAGATAAAAATAATAAGAAAATATTAGCAAATGTGTACACACTTCCTCACACTGTAAAAATGATCATTAACAAGCATGGAAATGCTTTTCTATTCTTAATTTTTTTTGCATAATAAAAATATAAAACATGGAAATAGGGTATCTTTTTGGAGGTAAACTAGTAAAATCCACTCTTAAGTGAAGAGTTTAGTTGATGATAGAAATGAATAATGATATTGTGAGTATACAACTGGACTATGATATCGACCGAGTGCTATAGGCGATTTGACTTTCATCCCAAATCACAAAAATGAAAGCTTGTCATAACAAAATAAATATGTCAAACAGACATCATATGTCTGACCAAAAGACTACTGAAAGAGGAAAGTGCACAGGATAGCGAAGGGCTAAGAGAGAGAACGTGTCAATATACATACATAATAGCTAGCTGGAAAACAAAAACACCCTAAACTTGGTAAATGTGAATATTCTGGTCCCCAAAGAGGAATTGGTTTTACTTAATATGGGTGAAATATTCCTTGCTCTCTCTCTCTCATTTATTGAAAAACTATTTGTATTGAAAGTTTGATTTGGTTAAGTTATTATGAGTGTTTATATACTGCCTCTTAATGTTTACTTTCTATTCTGAATTTCAAAAATTAAGAGGACTCATTAGTTCTGAAGTGACCTTCAGGTCTTTAAAGTACTCTCACTAGCAATAATAAAGCAAGATCCATTTTGACATAAAAACACTGAATAAATACTTTAGTTCAGGAATGGTTGTTTGGATGTTGCCATTCTCTCACTTGGAATTAATTTTTAACATAAAAGCGTCTTAGAAATTGGCCTCTGCAGTGTTCCCTTCCCTGCTATTTCAGGTGGGTTCATAAAGCAACCTTTTTCCAAATTCTATCACTGAGTGAATCTACTGGGCTGAAATACAGAACAAAAAAGGCTTCTATTTAGACGTTGCCTTTGACTTTGCATCCTTCTATTATCTACTGTACATAGATTTTTACAGGTTTTCTTGTTATAATCACTAACGTGTTGGACAAAGATTTAATAGTAGAAAAAAGAAAGGATAACAGTATTTTAAAATTTTTGTATTGGACTATAACACATTAATGGAAAAGTACATAAGTCATAACTATATCGATCAATGAATTTTCAAAAACATATTTATGTAGCCAGTACCTACATCAAGAAACGGGAGCTCCCACCTGCCCAGTCATTATATCCATTATATGGATAAAGTACCATGAGATACCACCTCTTACTCGTTAGGATGTCTACTATCAAACGCACACACACACACACACACACCACACCACAACAGAAAATCACATGGAAAGAATGTGGAGAAATTAGAATCCTTGTGCATTATTGGTGGGAGTGTAAAATGGTGTAGCCACTGTGGAAAAGAGCATAGGAATATTAATGTATGTGTATATGCATATGCTTATAAGAAAATAATTAACTTCTTATTTTCAGAAAAAAATTATAGAGTCACATTCATTTATCACTAAGTAAATAGCTTGGTTATTATTTTAAAAAATGAGAGCCACAAAAAAACTTGGATTGGTCTTATTTTACAAGTCGGTATTCGAATATGCTATATTTTAAAAAATTCTTTATCGTCTTCAAATTGTTTTTGGTACATATTGGAAGAGAATCCTGTCTGTAGAAAAACATAAATCTTGTAACTATGTCATTTTATGTAAACATGTTAAATATTTTATTCTGTTTTGTATCTTCTGGCAATAGATACAAGTTATATTAGCAAAAGAAGATTTAAATAAATCTTTCTGTCATTAGGTTAAGCCCCACAAAACTGAAAGAAAATATCTCCATGTTTTTCATGTTTTTTATGACCCTTGTAGTGCAATAAGATGCCTGTTTCTAAGCAGCAGTGTTAAACAGAATAAGAGTAATTACTATTGACACATAATGTAATTACCAATAATGTATTGGGTTCAAATGAAGAGGAGCATTTTAATCTTCACATGAAGCGATTGATGTGTTTAGCTCCCATTTGTGTTAATGGCAAGTATTCCCATGAATCTCATTGTCAGCAGAAGACAAATATACTCTAAAGAATCCTCATCAGAAATTCAAGCTGTTTTATTCAGCAGAAAGAAGAACAGAGCTCCCTGAGAAAGATCTATTTTTTAAATGAAAAGAGATTTCTACTCCATAGAGCATAACCAAAGACTCCCTGCCCTTCCAAACATGTCCAGTGCATTTTTTCTCCTAAAGAGGATCCTTTCAGGCTTCCTGTTATATGAAGTGAAACTTCCCTCTGAAAAAATAAATCATTTGAGCAGAATAATTGCCAAATATGTGCTTTTTGAAGATCCCAGAAAAATGGAAACCTCTGTGTATAAAACTGGAGATAGGAAAAGAGAATTATCTCTAGACTGAGAAAATAGTCTCTTTTTCGTTCTATATTTTCTGCTGGAAATGAAAGAATAATTATTTTCCTAATACTGATACAAGGACATGAGAACACAGGCACTAGAATAAAAATGTAGCTTTCTAGGTATCCTCCTTGGTGTACTTTTTATGAAATCAAAATTTCACTCAAATTATTTTCTATCTTAAGAGCAATAAAACATCAGTAAGTTTCTTAATCCATATCCAAACTGACTTAATGACTAATTCAAGCAAATATTTAAAATAAAAGAGCTTGGTTCATTTTAATTAATTACTATAGCTTGAATGATCTTCAAAATAAAAACACCACCAAACAACAACAACAACCCTTCCTATTTTGAGATCCTTCAGGGAACCATTTTATGAATAGATTTAAATTATGTGTAATGAGCATGTTGTTTCCCTGTGAGTAAAACAATGCTTCTAAAGTATCCCCAAAGCTTGGTAAAATAAGTTGTGGCATATTTAAACAACAAAATACTGAAGAACATGTTGTAAGAGAATATTTAAATATCTTGGGAAAAATTTATGCCTTTATTAAAGACTAGAAGAGTATAAATTAATATGTAAAATGAGATTTGTTTCAATTTGTAGCATCAAGGATAATAGTTTATATAATTATCTCTAACTTTGTAAAAAATTGGGAGAACCTTGAAATACATTAAACTATTAAAAGAGCCTATGGTGTTGGGAGCTCCCTCCCATCTGCTGGGTGAGATGCTGCACAAGTCATGAATTGCTGAATAAAGAATAAAGCCAATTAGATCTTAAAAAAAAAATAAAGAGCCTATGGCAGACTGGTGGGATTACAGGTGATTTCTTTTTTGTCTGTGTGCCTTTCCATATTATACAAACCTCATACATTTAAGAAGCTGCTACTGTAATCACCAAAAAAAAAAATGCCTTAAAATAATCTAGTGTAGATGAAATATGTGTTTGCAGTACATATTTACACATGTAATATAGTTTATTAGCATAGTTTTGTCAGATATAGTACAAAAATGAATTTTATATGCAGTAATCCCCATCTGAATGATCACATTTCAATTAACAACACTCAATGTTGCAGTATTATTGCTTCCCTTTTGAATTAAAAATTTCCCAGCTAATATCAGATAACATAATTATCTCATGTAACACTAGATACAAGAATCCTCAAATATTTTGAGAGAAGTATAAACATAACCCTTCAAACTATAGGAAACAGGCCATACTGCTCACTTGTTTATTAAGCAGTGCAAATGGAGAGACAGAGAATTAGGTGATTTCCTCTAAGATTAGATAGTGAATTTTACTTGCAAGCATATCTTGTTTGCCTTCCATTTGGAAGATGTTTCAAGCTCATTAGTGAAACTACAATATTGATATACCAGCCTCTATTGCAAAGCTTGCTGAATCCTATTTTTAAATACTTAAGCTATGTATCTTTATTAAGTTGGCCGGTCTGTTCTGAGAGCATGATACTAGAGTCCACATAAAAATGTAATAATTAGAAAATACTTTCTGACCTTGAGCTGGCCAGAAAATTTCCTTATTTAAAATAGGGAATATTATACTTTTGAAATAATTTGTTAAATGTTTCTTTGGAAGACACAGAGAAGCAAAGCTATAAACTTCCACTTGCAGTGTCTACCCATCAGTGGCAAATCTTCTCACCTAAGAAAAAAGAAAGATTGAGGATTGAGGGGATAAAGTTATATCTCAACGTAATTACAGGGTATCAAAGAAATGTGGGAGCATAAAATTTTTAAATGGCTCTAATAATGCTATCTGAACAATAACATGTGAGTGAAATCAGTAATTTTTCCGAAGAAACAACTGTGGTTCTGGATCATGTGAATGTGTGGTGAGAAGAAAAACTTTACACAAAGCCAAGTTCATTAATCATGATGCTGGGACAAGGGCAGAGTTGTGCAGGAAATTTCATAAAACTATGGAACAACTTATCTAAAAGACCTTCAGATGAATTTTAGATGTAATGTGATATTGTGGACAAAACACTGAAACAAAATTGGAAGATGGACTCTTTCAGCTACTAATTAGCTAGATAGATCTGCAGTGCCTTTGGACCTCATTTTTTTTTTCTTACCTGGAAATAGAAATTCTATTTCCTATTCAAAAATAGTATCACTGTGTGAAATAATTATCGTCCTTTGGCTTCCTACATATAACTGGGAAGTATTTTTGCTCATATTGAAAACTCTATTTGGGATATTTTTTTAGATTTTCTTCCCTTGAAGATTCATTGTGACATATAATATAAGGTAAAACTGATCTTCAGCTCAATATAAAAATGTAAGATAAAACTATTTTCCATTCTTAGTTCTGTGGGATAGGGGGAGACCATGCAGTGAACTCATGAATTTCCTACAAGATAGATGCGGTGTCATATCACTTACTGAAAGCAATTATTCTTTGATGCCACAATTTCAAAAGGCCAGGAAATTATTGAACAATTAAAATAGGAAGAAGGCACAGTTATAATATTCATGGCAATGGGGGGTAGTATTTTTTCATAAAAGAAAATATCCATTAATTTTATCAAAACCACCATGAGTTCTGTTCATTTCAGGTCCTGTATTGGTTGTCTTTTATAAACCACACAACATGCTAGGCTTTGGAAACACAATGGTGATTTTACAGTCAAATAAAGAGGAAGACATCCAGTTATACAAGGTGCATTGACTGTATTTATTTTTTCTCTCCATCAAAGCACCTCTAAGATGGACAAAGAAAATGTGATTGAAGGCAATAATGGAGGACAAATCTGAATACATTTTACAGGAAGAAGTCAGCTGGAGGAGGGGCGCCTGCATGACTTGGTTGAGTGTCCAACTCTTGGTTTCAGCTCAGGTCATGGTCTCAGGGTCATGAGATCCAGCCCTACATCAGGCTCTGTACTCAGTGGGGAGTCTGCTTGAGATTCTCTCTCTCTCTCTCCCTTTGCCCCTCCCCCCTCTAAAATAAATAAAATAAATCTTTTTTTAAAAAAAGAAGTCAGATAGAGGAGATGTAACTGACTGCACACAGAAGACAGGCTGTAGGTGGCTGAAGAGGGCACACTAGTGAGAAGCAACAAAGGTCCAGATGGAAGACCCCAGGCATGGTGGAGGTCAGGGATAAATGCCAAGGATAAAAACAGGAAGATGCAGATAAAGTCCACATAGTAGTGAGCCACACTTCTCTAAGCCTGGAACTTGCTGAAATCCAGGGATAATACTATGCACATGTACAATTATACCACAGGGAGTGAAAATATTATCCTTTGATTTCCCCAAGAAAGGCTTCCTGGATGGGCAGCACATGTCTGATCACATTAAGGTGAAGTGACCAGCCTACAAGGTTGATCCTCATACTGAGTTTCAATCAGCTTTCTAGGAGTCTTCTTCTTATACAGGCATAGACAGGCCCAGACCATCAGGCTTTTGAAGAAGCTTCTATAATAAAAGAGAGAGGCGAGACCAAACAAAAAAACCAAACAAGGGGCGCCTGGGTGGCTCAGTCGTTAAGCGTCTGCCTTCAGCTCAGGTCATGATCCCAGGGTCCTGGGATCGAGCCCCGCATCGGGCTCCCTGCTCCATGGGAAGCCTGCTTCTCCCTCTCCCACTCCCCCTGCTTGTGTTCCCTCTCTCGCTGTGTCTCTGTCAAATAAATAAAATCTTAAAAAAAACAAACAACAACAAAACAAACAAAAAAAAGATCATTCAGGAAACTGACACATATCTTCAAAAATATTTAATTAGTAATTCCAGATAAGCAAAGATATTATATCCCTGAAATCAGAGTAAAAAGGGAATAATTAGAGAAAAAGAAATATTCAAATTTTAAAGGATAAAAAATGTAAAAGAAGAATTCAACAGGTTTTAAATATTGTAAAGATAGAACCCAGGGAAGTGTATGGGAGTAATATTTAACAGAGATAAATCCTCAACTACAAGAAAATAAATTCAGGAGAAATTATCTGAATTTTGTAAATGAAGAAATGTCAGCCTATGCACATTATTTAGAAGAAGCAAAAGAGTTGAATACGCTGTCTCTGGGCGTCAGACCTCAAGATTAGGAAGAATGGAGTAGGAAACCATTATTAGTATTTTTATATGAAAGATTTAGTGCTTTAAAAATATACTTGCATTATTTAACAAAAGTGAACTTTCAATCAAATAAGCTTTTTAAAAAATGTATTAATGTATTTAGCATAAATTGATGATTCAAAAATTGCAGAACATACATTAAAAAAAAAAGAACAGAAGAGCAGTCTAAGGATCTGGAAATTTCTGTAGTGGTAGAAGAGCAATTATTGAAAAAAGAGAGTGACACTACAATGTATATTCCTCTGTTAGGATGGAAGCAGACATTCCTTCCACTAGCACCAACATTTCACTCTGATGTGAAATGTTCTCCACCCAAACTTCACCGTTCATGTCTCTAAATGGCAAAATAACTTATTCCGTTCAGATTTCTTCTAGCTTCTACACTTTTACAGCCAACTGTCTACTGGACATCTTTGCTTGTCCAAAACCGAACTCGTGATATTCACCGCCCCCTCCCCCCGTCTTCCTCAAACATTTCTCTTCCTAGTAGATGGCACCTCCAACCACATTGCAGAGTTAGCCAGATACTGGGGGACTCTCTTGGTCAATTCATGCTCCCTTTCTCCCCATAACCTGTCACCAAGACCAGTTGATTTTCCCTTTAAATATCTCCTCAATGGATCTATCGTTCCTATGTATGCTAGCCCCGCCTTATTTCAAGCATGGCCAAATAAAAAAAAAACTAAGTCTTTTATTTAATGGAAAAACATTGACCAGAACAAAGATAATGGAGAAGGAGGGTGATTAGTTCATTTGGAATTTAGAAGAAACTTGGACTCACCATTGAGGAGAGGATATCACATTTTATACTGAATCAGAAGCAGGTATGTGTTTTGGAAGCATTTCTTACATATATTCTTCAAATTGTTTTCAGGATGTTCTGCCATGTGGTTTCCTCAACTACTGTTTCATGTTATTGAAGTGTTTATTATATACTGGAAGTTATTGTAATAAAACAAGGGAGTCATATAATCAGATACGTATTTTTGATGGTGATAGTGATGATGGAAAATAGAATACCAATTTCTGAAATGTTATATTTGTTTAGCTCATGACTCCATATGTAGAAGGAAATTAGCTTTCAGAAATAAATCTTGTCATTCCCCAATTTTTTTTTTTTAAGGTGGGAGACTCTTTCTCTGCAATAGAGAAATTCAATGCTCCCAGGCTGAATCACCAGAGTATCTCATTTTCATGGAAATTTCTAAGTCTCCAAAGAAAGGTTTCCAACATAGTCCAATCAGTACACTCTCAAGTAGTTCTACTTGCCCGACATTAAAATATGGCAGAGGAGAAGAACAAAAGTTCTTGGGAAGCTTGTCACTTTCACTGACTATCTTCTCTTGCATGCAATCTACTCCCCAAGAACTGAAAAGCAGAATTCATAGTAGTGGCAGGATGAAAAGAGAGCTCAAAGGAGGGGGGAAAAAATCAATGGGAAAAAAATCAATGTGAAAGTTGTAAAAGCTGTACCAATTAGCTCTCTAATATATGGCTTTTTGAAGTGCCAAAGAGCATTTTTAAGTGCTACTTTTTATTTTTATTTGAGTAGACTCACTGCTAATGGTGCGGAAACAATCATGTGAAACCAAAAAGACCAAACCCTAAAAAGAGCCTTCAGAAGCTAAAGGAGTATTTATAGTCTATACGATGGGTCCTTTATATTCACACCCAGTTTTTCTTGCTTCCTGTGAATTACCTTTCAATATATGTTGACATAGGACTCTCAGAGCGTGTTTTAATCTCTTGAATAGGGCAAAAGAACAAAATAGATACCATAATTTGTAACTTTTCCTGATATGTTGCTATACATTCACATTCTCTTACTCAAACATTATCACTAAGGCGTTTAAATTCCCAAAAAGAGTACTTTGGGTACATAGAAATAATAGGAATAGATACTTTATGATTATCACTATTTAATCCCATTGGGTTCTCTGATTTCTGATGAAGACTATAATGAAAATATTGAGGGAGATAGTGCTCCTTACTCACTGTAAAGCATTTATTTCCCCAATTAAACGCTTACAAAGATGAGAATAAGGTGAAAAAAAATGAAAAAATAATCCTTGGGATAATAAATCATGCTGTGTTTTTAAGTAAGAGCAGCATTTATTTATACAGCTCTTATCATAACCCAATACCGTTCTAAATGTTTGTTAGCTCATCAGTTCCCCTAATCTTCACAACTACCCTATGAAGCAGGAGTATCATTAAGATCCTCATTTACAGATGAGAAAACAGAGCCACAGGGAGAGTCAATAATTTGCCCAGAGTCACATGAGTAAGTGATAAGAGTGGTGATTCCTTCCACGCTGCTTGGTGCTGTGATCTTTAACAGTTGCTTTTCAGTAAAACATCCTTTGGTGGCTAAAAGTTGTAGGACTTTATTTAGGGTAGAAGCATTAAAGCAGCCTGTTGACAGCAACTTGGTTCAAAAGTCTTTGGATTCTAGATCACTAAATTGGAAATAATAGAAATGATCAAAATCCAAAAGTGACAGGAAGAAGCCATTAACTATCTGTGGCAGAATTAATTAAATAGGGAAGCCCTGTTAGCCTATCATACATATAATAAAAGATATCCCTCTCTGACTCTCTTCCACTGTGTCTGAGACTGAGTAGTAGTACAGCTTACCTAGAAGGAAATATGTGTAAATGTATGAAATTACATACTTCATAAAGTGGTTAGACCTAGAGAAGACTGTTAGCTAACATCCATGATTACAGATGGTAGCCTTTTTTTTTTTTTTCCTTAAAAGGGGATGTTCGTTATGTTTTAGAGATACTCTTTATAGTGTTAAGAAAGAAGATACCTTTTTCTTGTTTATTAAAGAATTTTATTATGAAAGGATGATTCATTTTATCAAGTTACCTCTCAGTATCTACTGAAATAAATCACTTGACTCTAAATGTATCCTTGTTATGATAATAAAAATAATAATTAATAATAATGTATTTCTGAATGTTAAGTAATCCTTGCATTCTTAATAAACTCTCCTGTGTAAGGCTATCTTAGTCTAATGGATTCCATTTGCTAGTATTTTATTTAGGATATCTGCATCTATGGTAATATTTTTCTTTGCTCAATAACAATATGAATAGCACCAGAGTAATTTTTCTTTGACGATAGCACTTTTATCTAAGACAACCCATGATTAGTGTGCTTTGGGAGTACTTGTCTGATCGTCAGTCATAGTTATGGCTCTATTTCATTTCTTAATGTCCTTGAAAAATAGTGGCAATTCATATTTTCATAGAAAATTTTCTATTTTTTTCTGCACTTTGAAATATATAAGTGTTTTATAGCAGTGTTCCCATTTAAAAAATTTTCCTCCTATTCCTTGAATATAATGCATTTTTTTGACTTTGGCATTTCCTATCAGGTACTTCCCTTTTTTAGATCTATTAGGGTTTTGGATTTTTTTTAAGACTTTATTTACTTATCATTTTAGAGAGACAGAGATACAGAGAAGGTGAACATGGGGAGGGGTAGAGGAAAAGAGAGAATTCCAAGTAGGCTCCGCAATGAACGTGGAGCCTCATGCGAGGCTTGATCTAACAACCCTGAGATCACAACCTGTGCCGAAATCAAGTCAGACACTTAACTGACTGAGCCACCCAGGTGCCCCTAGGGTTTTGGATATTTTATGAGACTGAGGGTTTTGGATATTTTAATGACCATTTGAGAGCACCAGCTCTTGCTTCATTTATCAATGTTATTTCTTTATTTTCCTTTCTAATTTCTGCTCTCATTATCCATATCTTCTGCTTTCCTTTCTTTTTTAAATTTTCTTAACTCTTAAATGTATGATTTAGCTTCATAAATTGTTTCAATAATAGAAGCTTTTAAAGATTTAAATTTCCCTTTGAGGACAGCTAGGTAATACCACAACTTTTGACCTTTTATTATATTGCATATCACATTTTCTTAGTTTATGGTTTATTTCGATATAATAATTTTTAAGAGTATATTAATTTTCTCAAGTGTTTAGATTTTAGAAATGATCCTTTTGATTTTAATTTCTACTATTGTTGAGTTGTGGTTAGAGAATGTGGACTTTTAAATTTCTGTGTTAGAGAATGAGTTGAAGTCATACTCTGCATGTGTATTTGTATGTATGGATATATATAGTGCATCGTCATAGATTTTTATAGGTTACCTACAAACAGTTCATATACTTCATTTTCTTTTTATGGTAAAGTGGCAAAGTTATATGTATGTATATATATATATATATATGTAATCTTGATGACATTATCTAGATCCTTTATACCAGTTAACACTTTTTGAATCTCAAAGTACCTTAGGTGGTGGGTACTCTTCTTTAGAAGACATAAGACATACTCGTAAAATATTAATACAAATTCAAAGAGTTCCTGGCCCTTCTGAAAGAAAATCATGGATTCCTTTATGTCCACTGGCCATTATTAAGAACCTCTGCTCTGTAACTTAATTATTTATATATCTGCTTTATGCAGTAAAATCCAGAAAAAATATATTAAAATTTCCCATTATGATACAGAGTTATCAGACCTATTTTGTAGTACTAATTTGGGCTTATATACATGGATGCCACATTGGGCATTGCATAAAGACTGGCACATTGTGCCTTCTCTAGCACTAGCACCTGATGTCAATATATAATACCCCTTTCATTCTGTTTAGAATTATCTTACATCCACTTATTTGTGTTAATTTTATGTGGCTCATTTTCTCTAGTTTAATGAATTTGAATAGTGTTTTACTTGAGTTTGTTGCAAATTTTATGTATAATCATAGTGTGCAAATTTATCTGCTCATTTCCAATATGTAAGTCTGATCTCTGTATTTCTATCTCATTGCACTGAATTACATTTATGTAATATTAAATGATGACGATAAAACTAGGTATCTCTTTAATTGTTCTGATTTTAATGGATTTATCTTATTATTTACTATTATTTTATAATATAATATTATTTTATAATACTTTATACCAGTTAACATTATATTAACTGGTATAAAGTATTTTATATTATTATATATATTCTAAAATTATTAGAAATTAAAAAAAAAACTTCATCTCTGCAGTTCCTCTTCCCTTCCTTTACATATTGCAAGGGACTAAACTGAAAAATACAAAATAATATAATAACTGGTATAAAGTATTTTATAATACTTATTATATTATTACTATAAGTTTAATGGTAACTCTCACTTTGAAATAGGTATTCTTTTTTCTGCTAAGATTTAGTATACATTTAGAATAATTAATTAGCCTCTCCTGTCAATAAAGAATACAGGTATTCTTTATTCTGCTAAAATTTAGTATACATTTAGAGTAATTAATTAGCCTCTCCTGTCACTTTTTCTTTACTTCTCTCCTTTTTTTTAAATTCTCAACTCTGATTGAGTGCATTACTGTAGTTTGACTTATTGATTTATAGAAAAAGGACCTCTTGTCTTTCTCCTCCTCTGCCCCCTTTCCTCAAATATCCAACCACCACTGCTACCGACTAGAAACAAAACCAATTCAATGCACTTCCATTATCAGCAATTTCTGCTTCCCTGAATTCTACATGAATCATAGTACATCAATACATTACTCAGAAACAACACTGCAGTTGACATTATTGATATTACATATGAATGAGGGAGTGATTCGACTGAGAGCATGAGGTTATGTTTGATAACCCACAAAACTCTTCACGATGCAGCACATGAGAAAAAAATAGAGTGTCTGGATAGTGCCCAAAGATGCTGAATAATTTCTCCCGCCTAGCAAAATAGCCTTTTGTTTACCCTGCTCTTAATAAACTCCTCTGGATAAAAGGCACATCGAATTGGGGGAACACACAAGACAGATAATGAAATCTCCAGGTGTTTGAGTTTGAAGGCTGTTCTTGATGTTATTGCTTGTTTTGAATGTAGTTGTCTATGTTTTAAATGTTTATGATAAAATTATCATTTAGAAGACCTAATTTTAAGAAAAACTAATTTCTTCAGGCATATAGTGAGGTTGTCCTTATATTAACAATGTAGAATGTGACCAGGGTCACTTTTAAGAGTATGGCTTACATCCTTTCCAGATAAAGGAATAACACTCAATATAGCATTTGTTGTAAAAGGGTAATTATTAGATTATAAGTTTTTTGCTGCTAAAGACTTAGAGTATAATTTTTTTTCATCATAATGCTTTTCATTTGTAGAAAATCGATTTGTAATTATTGACTGCTTTCTCCTCCTTTTGCTTAATATTAATGTATTCTAGAGGCAATAGATTATTTTTAACCACTCTTTGGCTTATCTTTGGTGCCCTTATACAGGTCAGCAATAAGATATAAAGGAATATTGCCTTGTAAATTGAAATGCTTAGAGTTAATGTTCAGCTCATTGTTATTTAGTTACTTGAAAGCATGTGGTATATAAGAACACTTTTTTACTTTTTGAATGACTGGTGTATTTGTGTCAGAGAACAAAATATCCTGAGAGGATTCCTGCCGCCACCTCCCCATTGATTCCTTCCGAAATGGAAAGCCAAGGTTGCTTACAGAGTAGGCAAGAGAGCAGCCAACCCACTGAGCACTGAGGGTTTTAAAAGCAGGATGCAAACAGGTATTTGAGCTGCATTACTCTAAAATTTATAAGCTATGGGAAAGAATCAATGAGTATTTAGGGCTTAATTTTAAATTTTTTCCAGCTTAGGTTGTAATGGACTCTCAACATATCCTATAATAGCTTGTCCTGCTGTTCCACAAGGTGTTTAAGCCTTGATATTATGGGTAAAAGGAATTTTTATAGTGATATCACAGCATGTGAAGACAGTCTATCCAAGTGCATACAAGTAGGTCCAAGTTTTAAGAGTTAACATTTAAGGACAATATTTCCCAGTATTTTCCATCATCCTCATAAACTCTGTCCCCTTTTGTATTTTTCAGTTTAGTCCCTTGCAATATGTAAAGGAAGGGAGGCAGGAACTGCAGAGATGAAGTTTTTTTTTTTTTTTTTAATTTCTAATAATTTCTTCTCTTTTTTCTTTAAGTAAGCTCTACATCCAATGTGGGGCTTGAACTCCTGATCCTGAGATCAAGAGTCACATGCTCTACCGACTAAGAGAGCCAGGTGCCTCCAGAGATGAAGTTTAAATTCAGGCCTGTTTGATGCTAACCCTGTGATTTTTCTAGTGCTTCATGTTGTACAGAGAAACTATAACTGTATTCCATTTATTAATCTGAACAACTTTTTTTTTCCTCCAGGAATTTTTACTTTTACGAGAGTCTTTAAAAAAAAAACAACTGGGATTGATAAAAATATTTTCCCTCTCCTTTCTTTCTGCCACTGTCTAGACTCCGAATTAACATAAAGTTATCCACCAAGTGTCAGAAAAGAGTATAAATAACTGACAGCTCTGAGTGCTTGCCAGTCAACTCTCAAGAGGTGGATCTCCATTTGGCCATATTCCAGGTTACCCCTAGTGATAGTTTCTTCCGTCCTCTGGTAGTAGCAGGTAATGAATGAACCAGTTTACCCCATTACTCTCTAGACAAGTATTGAAATGATCAAAATTAAAGTCTTCAGAAATACTATTTTTTTTTTCATAAAAATGAATCCTTACAATTATTACAACCATAATGCACTGAGTGTCTGTTGGATGCCAACACTTTACAACACTTATAAAAACACGATCAGAAGAGATTGTTAAAGATTGTTAAAAAACACAATCTTTTTTTTTTAATCCCCAGTTTACAAAGGAGGGACCTGAAGCTCAGTGAGGTCAAACCACTGTGCCATCATATACCACTAGTTCACGTTTCAACACGAATTCAAATCCAGATCCGCCCATTGTCATCACAACATACACACTTCTCACTTTACCCTGCTGCCTATCAACCAAATAAATAAAATGCAGGCATGAGGCATCGGGGCGGGGGAGGAAGTGAAGAATTCAGGCAGCCATCTAATCATATAAATACCTTCCATTTGCACTTCCTGGTGTCTCATATGTATAATCTCATTTAAGTCATGGATTCTACAAAAGCTGAGGCCAAGACTAAGGAGGGAGAAAGCAGAAATCAGAGGGAAAGGAAAGTGCCTGTTTTGTATGGAATCACTAAGGGAAAGAAAGGTCACATTGGCAGCTGGTGCTATGCTGTCTGTCATGAGGTTTTATAATACGGTGTAAACACTGGGGTCTGTGACACTGAACAAGGAGGGAATAGCTTATTACCTCCCAAAATAGCACAAATGCCAAGCAACTTTAACTGGCTTAGCCTCAGGAAATTTCTCCATTCTCCAAGAATGTAAGGTCACATTAAATTATTTAGAGACGTAAGGCTTGAGTGTATCAAAAAGCTCAACCTCGGTGCATTATTTTGATGACGGTTGAGTGAGGACTTGCTGTGCTCTTGAGTTCAGATTTCCTAAAGAGGCCTAATATTAAATCAGTTTGAATTATAAAAAAATAAACACAACATCTTATTAAAGGAAAACTGAACTATACATGTATTAGTGAAAAACCTACTTGGCATATTCCTCTGAATTTAAAATAAAGAAGCTGTCTCCCAGGCAAAGGTTGCCATTCCATAGGGAAGACTTGAAATGAAATTATAAATCCCCAAACAGAGATTTTTATTAGAGTGGAAAACCTGACAGAATCACAACCATAGAAGCAGAATAGCAAAGGTTATGATGAACACCAGCTCTATAAGATTCTTAAACAATTATGACAATAGAGAAAAGAAAACATCAATTAATAATTTTATGTGTACACATGGATTTCTCACTAAAATAGTTATATTTTCCCTTTGCAAAATTAATTTTGATAATTCTCCTTGAGAAGCTGTTTGTTAAAAAAAAGAAAGGAAAGAAAATTCTGAAGAAAGTTTCTAACTTGGGAAAACTTTTCTATCTAACATAATGCCTGTTTTTCAGAAAAGAAAAAAGATCTCCCAAACTCAGACTTCAAAAAATCTGTGATATCTCCTCCAAAAAAGGGAGGAAGAGGTTGTTTATGCAATATCCATGTCCTCACTTCTATTATCCATATGCCTCCTCCCTAAACTGACTGCAGTTTATTTGGCAGGGCAATGCCGTTCAGTCTTCAGCAGTGGGATCCTATGTTGGAATAAAGTTGTGCCTAAAGACCTGATATATAAATCAAGTGCAAGGTCAGCCAGATAGTTGAAGACTGGAAGTTGTGAGTAGGGAACCAAGCCTACTTCAGATGGCTTCTCCTCCCCACTGAGGAATCCCTAAGTCTCCAAGGAAACACTGAGAACAATGCCCCCAGCCATTTTCTTAACCGGATTTGACTTGTTCAGATTCCTTTCACTCCGTTCTCTGTGGTTAAATGCCTGTTCATGTTTCTAAACTCCTGCCGCATGTTAATCTTGGGGAATAATAACAGATAATCACAATGAGAAACCGTAAGTTATTTTTTTTTTCTATTATAGGGTTAACTAGTGGTTTTAAAGTGTTTTTTTTTTTTTTTTTGATAAATGGAAACATAATAGCAGGTGTTAACATTATGTACAAATACTGTAGTAAGAGGTTATATTTCAATACTGTATCAGTGGGGGTTCTCCAGAGAAAAAAAATCAATGGTGTGTGTGTGTGTGTGTTGTGTGTGTGTGTGTGTGTGTGTGTTGAGAGATTTATTTTAAGGAATCAACTTGTGATTGGTAGGGCTGGCAAGTCTGACATCTGTAGGGGAGGCCTGCAGGCTAGAGGGCTTGAGGTTTTAGTCTTGAGGCACAATTTCTTCTTTTTGGGGAAATTTTTGCACTTAAAGCATTCTACTGATTGGATGAGGTCTACCCATATCATTGAGGGCAATCTTCTTTATTTGAAGTCAAATTATTGTAGATTTTAATGACATCTACAGAATACCTTTACAGCAACACCTAGATTAGCTTTGATGAAATAACTGGGTACTGTAGCCAACTAACCGTCAAAAATGAAATGTATAATAATTTTTCCTTGATATATACACACAAAATAAATGCTAAATAATCTAGTAATTTAAAGAAAGTACAACACATTTAATATTTAAAAGTTACTGCCCTTAATTTGAAGTTTTAAAACACACAAAAATATTATAGTTGCCCTGATAGTTGACCTTTGTTTCATGAAGAGTACTACAGGTGGAGAAAATTTTCTTTCATTTTAGGATTTTGTTGATCGAATTGTTAAGGTGAGTTCAAAAGCATCTTTTAATTGGTGTCATACAAGCTCATTTCCCTTTTTAAGAATGAAAAGATCTGTGTGCTTGTTCTAATTTGGTTTTACTAGTAAAATCAATATTACTTTTGCTAAACTAGATTTTATATCAATTTCTGTGTTCCGATCAGAGTATTATACAACATTCACATCTTCTATTTGAGATTTCTCTGTTAAAGTATTTACAAAGAACTCTAGCTTTTAGTGAATAGTCCAACACTTAAAAACTCCAGAAAACATCAGTGGATAATATTCAACTGATGTAATATTTGGTCCTTTTAGAAGGGCTAAGGACATATATCGCATTTCCATGTTTAAAGACTTCTTTTACTTCTAACATGGATTATTTCTTAGAACACATCTTATAGGACTTAAATACATATGCAATTATTCATATTTATTTTATCTGCAAAAATGTCACACTGTTCAAAACAAGGCCACATCACACACAAGGCAACAGCCACCAACAGTACTAATTGACTAGATTGTGACTACTTCTCTGTGCTCCTATTTCGGTTCCCAGATATGTCACCGTTAACCTTCAGCTTTCCGTGTCCGTATGTCCTCCTACTTTTGACATAAGTGGATTCTTTTGAAACTGGGAACATATTGATTGCTAAGCTTTCACTCTCATGAGAAAATTAAAATATATTTTCTCTTTCATCTAAACTATGTTTTTCTGTTCGCTTAATTTTTGTTTTGACCTCTTTTTTTCTCCAATATATTATTTATTTGAGAGAGAGCAAGAGAGAAAGCGTGTGCATGCACACACACACACACACATACACACACGGTGAGGGGAGGGGCAGAGGGCCAGGAAGAAGCAGACTCCCTGCTCAGTGAGGAAGCCTGAGGACAAGGGCTTGATCCCAGGACCCCGAGATCGTGACCTCAGCTGAAGGCAGAGATGCTTAACCCACTGAGCCACCCAGGAGCCCCTTGACACCTCTTTAAAAAAGATTTTTTTTGAGCCAATTTTAAGATTCCCCACTCCCTTCTCTGGGATGAGAAGATCAGCATTTGTTCAAATAAATAAGAAAACACACTCCTTATAATAACAAAACAATCCCGATTCCTCCCTCCTGTCCCTGTATGATTGTCATTCATTTTACTTGTAGGTAAGTAAATCTACAAAAAGTCACAAACTTTCAGTTATAAGAGATATAAGTTCTGCGAATCTGATGTATAGCACAATGACTACTTGATTGCCAGGGGCATTTGGTCTGTTCCGTGGTCGATCACCACAAAATAAAAGTTTTTATTTTACCATCACCTATTTCTTCTTTGGTGCTCTTCTTTTCATGATGTAGCTCCAAGTTTCTGACCTATATAATTTTTCTTCTCTCTAAAGAACTTCTTTTCACAGCGGCTCTACTGGCCACAAACATTGCTTCACAAACTCAGAAGCTCCTTGGGTAAAATCTGAAACTGGCCTCCTACATGGAGGGCAGCCGAGACCCAAGAAAGAGGCAGCCACTCCAGACCCGGAGGCGGCAGGTTTAACGAGCAACGGCATTTACTTATGAGACTTGTCTTGGCGGTGGCAAGACCCATAGATCTCTGTACCCACTAGCCAGAATCTTCCCCGTCTCTAGGCCTTAATGGGGTTCCACCACGTATACTGCTCAGATGGCCTTAGCAACACTTGCTCGCTCAAGGCTGCATCTTTGAAGACAGCTGACTGTGGGAATGGGAGGTGACTTGCTGGTTTCAAAGACTGAGAGGGTGCAGGAGCCTCCAATAGCCCAGGGCCACCTGCTGGGTTAACCCCAGGCTGCATCCTCTCTGTGACCTTCCCGGACACTCCAACCCTCAAGACCACCTCTTACAATCTCACACGCCTCTCTCCTCTGCAACGTGCGCAGTGGGGGCAGCGAGGGGCTTTGCTGGCATGGAGGGGGCTCTTTGGCTGCCCTGGAGGCAGATACCACAGCAACCACGCAGGTTCTTGCAAGAGAAAACAGATTAAGGTAACAATTCCCAAAATAAGGAATTTTTTTTTTTTTTTTTTCCCACCAGGAGCCCACTGATTTACTGAGTCCTCTAGGCTGGGGATTGGATTATACAGAGAGTTCATTTGTGTCCTCCTGTGATTTAGTAAAAAGGAGATATATTAGCAGATTCATGCGGCACAAACACACAACAGTCTGTTTCAATAAAGACACAGGTACCTTCTTGGAAGGCAATAATAATGGCCAAGGCCATTCTGTTTTGGAGGACAGCTTTTCTAATTAGACATCTTTCAGTGTTCTTTAAGGACAGGCACTGCCAGCTACCATTTAAGGCTCATTAGTGAATTTTGTAAGGTCTTCTATACGTGCTGTCACAACCCTCAAGCCAATGGAGGGGCAAAAATGGCAGCCAAATGATCATACCAGTAGAAAACAGAATGCGCCCTCTCTCTCAAGAAGAGAGAGGTTGGGAATATTTGTTATCGAGGGGCAGATTCTCTTCTGTGCCCAGGGAGAACCTAGGGTACAGCACCCCAACCACCCAAGTGGAAGTGAAGGCCAAAGATTTTGCCACATAGCCACTGGGTCCCATTCAGGGCCATCCAAGGAATACCTGAGAAGGACTGATGGGTCATTGCCAAACCAGCTGCCATCCTTTAATCTGACACCATGACCGCATGGTTCCAATGATCTCCATCCCATATTCCTGGTACAATTGGGTTGGTTCTGTTAAAAGGGATTTTTCTGTTCCTGGCATAGGCAAGCCCTGGTGCTCAAATGGCCATAACCTGGGATGAGCCACATGAACTTATCCTAAATCTGAGCGCAGCCACCCATGGTTCCAATGGTGGTAGTTTTAGGATCTTCCTCATCAGTGGTTGGATGGGCTGCCTGTGAAGTTTGCCAGAAAAAGAACACCCGTGCCCAGTGTTATCGATCATGTGTGTCACATGCCAGATTTCTGGACCAGTACTGGTAATATCAGATGAATTAAGAGTGCTAGTTCTAGGTCGTTTCCCTTAATGTACCGTTCTAGGCTTTCCACTCCCCCCCGGAAGTGGTGATATCCACCACTGCAACCTGACAAAGCTAGAGAGGGGCAGCTGCCTACATACCCAACAGTCTGCCAGGCATACAAGGGGGCCCACTGTAGGAAGGTATTTTCATCAGGTGCCCACCCCGGGACCAGACACCACAGGAGGAACAAAAGTCCAAAGTTGAAAAGAGGGATATTTAGTAGGAACTTATATGGGAAGGTCTTCTCCTTCTATAAGAATTGTTTCTGTGGCCTGATCCTTAGATGCTAATGTGGCTGCAGCGTTAGAAGCTTCACCTGGTTGTGCATCCATACATGTTAGCTGGGGGAGGCAGAACTGTCAGGCATGAGGAGCTATATGGTGGGGGTGGGATATGCCAGATTGGGACTCCTGCATTCTCCCCTCTTGCAATGGTGTGTGTTCCGTTCCAGGTGTAGTGTGTTTCCAGAGGTCTGGCTTGCAGCAGGACAGTGGGATCCTAGTGGAGACTGAGTATTTCCCCACTCACCCAGGAGTTCGGATGTAACTCACCCATCATGGTGGGGCATCCCATCGCAAATTCCAGTAGATTGACACCTTTCCCAGGCGTGATGGGCCTGGTGTTCTCAGCAGCATAGCATGTTGATCCACAGTGGGAGTCTGGCCAATTTCTGTCTTCTGTGACTTCCATACCTTTAAGGTGTTGGGTGACTTGGCAGGGTTCCCAATCTGGCATATGAGGCAACAGGCTCTACTGGCTGATCATTCAAATGTATTGAAGCTTGGCACAGTACTTTAGTCCACTTGGCCAAGGTGGTTTTACCTGTTAGTAATTTAACCTGCTGCTTTAATACTTCATTTTTCCTTCCTGCCAACCTGCTGCTTGTGGGTTATAGGGGAGATCCATTCAATGGCATGTTTTTTTCCCAGTCTTGCACATCATGACCTGTGAAATGTGACCCCAATGACTGTTCAACAAGGGTATCCGTTCATGGTGCTCAGTTTCTCTAATCCCTTAATGGTGGCAGCCTGGTTTCCACTGTGACAGGGGAAAGCTTGGGTGAGACCAGAAACAATGTCCACATAAACCAAGGCATACCTAGGACCCTCATTTGAAGGGGGGGCAATATAATCAATTTGCCGATCTGTCACTCTCGTGGATGGCCCCAGATTCCTTTGGCAGTTGCCTTGGGTGTTCTTTAGAACACGGAGGACATGCTGTTACTGTGCTACCCAAGCCCTCTTTCAAGGGTAATCTGGCGTCCTGGGCAACACACCATCCTACCTGGGCATGACAGTGGCCACTTTTCCTATGCACTTAATCTGCTTTTTTTCCTCAAGGGTCAGTTGTTAGGGCTCCTACCTGAGCTAGGGCATTAACTACTTGATTGCCAGGGGCATTTGGTCTGTTCCATGGTCGATCACCACAACATTCTCCCCTCCACTCTCCTCACTTTCCCAGGGATTCTAACCCTTGGCATCCCAATCAGGCTTTGTCACAGTACCTGGACCTTAATCCCCTCAGTATGCACCCTCTTAGCTTTGCTGAACCACATGCTAGGGTCTCCAAACTGCTTCTCCTGGTCTCTCACCTTGCCTGCTGGCCCTGAAGCCAGCAGAGTGGTGGACACTGCCCCTCCTCCTCTAACCTTGGTTCTTCTTCCATTTTTCCAACTCAAGCTTCAGCCTATGCAATCCTGGGGTAGCCGTTTGCCCTGTGTTCGCCTCTCTCTTATGCACAAAGAAGAGTTGTTGATTTTCCAGTCTGTTCCTGTTTTACTTGTTGTTAGGATGGAGTGACAACTTCCAAGTTTCTCACCTGTGGCTTCATCACCCTTTTTTGTTAGAGTACTAGCTATCTGTTGCCATGTAACGAAGTGGCCCAAAGAAGTGCCACATAACAAAGTGTTGTGTTGCCCAAAAACAATGCGTTGAGCAGTTGAATTGGTTGATTCTGTCTCAAGGTCTTTCAAGAGTTGCAGTTACAGTGTGAGTCAAGGCTAGAGCCATCTGAGGCTTGACTGGAGGAAGGTCCACTCTCAAGCATGCTCATGTGATTTCTGTGTGTCACGCTGTAACCGGAGAGTTATGGGAAGAGGATGCCATGGCAAGTAATGATTCTGGGGAAAGGTGAATGCATGGCAGACCAGGTTGGAGAAGTATGACAGGCCTTGCTAAGGAGTTTGGTCATTGTCTTCCAGTGGAGGACACCTGGAGGCTTTTAAGCAGGGAGGGCATGTGAAGCACTTAGTAAAAACTGTTCAGAGAAATGGAATGTTAGCAGCTTCATCGCTTTATAGTGTGAGATCAGAAAGGTGTTAATTAGGCGCATCTGGGTGGCTCAGTGAGTTAAGCGTCCAACTCTTGATTTCGGCTCAGGTTCTGTCTCAGGGTTCATGAGAATGAGTCCCATGTTGGGCTCTATGCTCAGCGTAGAGTCTGCTTGGGATTCTCTCTCCTTCTTCTGCCCCTACCCTCTCTCTCTCTCTCTCAAATAAATAAATAAAATCTTTTTTAAAAAAGGTGTTAAAAAGCAGGTATAGCAAAAAGACTCCTTGGTCAGGGTTTATGTCAAGAGAGACAGAAGGCTCAAGAGGACTCACCTGCCCATCTGCCTGCAGATCTCAGGAAGGTCTGAGCCTCCGAAAGTTTTGTGGCATTCTCTGGTCAGAATTAGCCTCTGAGTGAGCTTCAAAAGCTACAGAATGTGTCCCTGGGCTGGGCTATGCTGTATACCAAGCATCCAAGCATACCAGCCATTGCACTCTTCTGCTTTGGATATTTTCTGCAGCTCAGGCAATAAGAAAGCTAATGCGCATCAAACACTTATCAGTGGCGTGCCTGCTTTAAGTGCTTTATGTGAATTAAATACCTTTAATCCTCATAAGAGCTCCTTGATAAGTTACTATTATTACTCAAATTTTACAGATATATGATAACTGAGACACGGAGTGGTTAAGAGGTTCACGGTTAAGAGATAATAAAGGGTGGTATTGAAATTCAAGCCTGGGAAGTTAAACTAAAGACTTGATGTCAACCCTCTCATTGATGGCACTTTCAGGGAAATTGCATAAATACTCAAGCTTGGAATTGTGCTTAGATAAATTAAATCTCTGCTGCAGACAGCTCAAGGGAAGTAAGCATAAACAATCTAATCTAGAAGTTAAGATAAACCATGGTCTATTTTTTTACTGTTTCTAAAGAACATTTTTCCCTGAATTCCACAGATGCCAATAGGATAAGAGAAATGGATTGTCGAAGTCCCATATAAAGGCAGAGCATTATTGGTAAACGTTAGTGTAATTCTTCACGTTAAGCACCCTGTTTTGTTCTTCCCACCTTCGGAATCACTGAACCCCTGGATGTGTCCCATTTCCAATTCTCAGTAAAATGATTTGACTCTTCCTCCTCAAAGTCAAACCACACCGTAACACATGTGATTAGTCCACTACTTGTTGAGACATAATCTGTATGTCAAAGTAAATTAGTTATACTGCTACATGGGTGTGGCTTAAAAGTGGAATTGACCAATATAACTGACACTGACAATCAGGTTTCTTTTCTGTTACACATATATTCTAGACCAATGGGCTGTGAAATATATATCCAAATGTAAGTCTGTTTATTCTTCTCAAAATGGGAAATTACATAATTCATATTATACACATATCCTCAATTGGTTAGTCTCTAAATTTGTAGCTATTATTATGGCTATTTCGACCTACATCTATTTCTACTTAACGAGGGCCTTAGGTGTTAATTTTGATAATTCTCAGCTTGTTCTATGAAGAACAAACTTTGTCTTTAATTGGACTTGTACAGAGTATGTCTCATAAAAAAGAAAAACTAAATCTTTTCTCGCCTTTACTAAATTAGGTGTAAGAACCCTTTCGAGCGTATTATCTTGTATTTATACTAGTTTTAATAAGTTTGGAGGATTAAGGGCATTACTTCCTGAACAAAGTTGGAAAGAATCAGATCCTTTTTTAAAGAATGTGTTACAAACAGTGCTCCTCATAGCTGCTAGGTATGTCACAAATTACATTTTTCCACACTGTTTATTTTTAAATAAGAGGATTACATACATTGCCAATCTGCTGTAATCTCACTAAATTGCATTTTAACCAAACTCTACAGAATACAATTAAGAAAGGCCTCTAACGATGATGTAGGTGCACATAATGAGCAGCCATGTTTTCCAAGGCCTGCATGTACCCACCAGGGACGTGTCTAAGTAGATGATGCCCTTCTGTGGCACTAATGGACCTGACTGTTAATGGTGACTTCTGTAGCTAGATCACTGAGGCCCTGGGAGTAGCCAACATACTGTAGGAATTCTTTAAGATTTTATTATTTATTTATTTATTTGAGAGAGAGAGAATGAGAGACAGAGAGCATGAGAGGGAGGAGGGTCAGAGGGAGAAGCAGACTCCCCACTGAGCAGGGAGCCTGATGCGGGACTCGATCCTGGGACTCCAGGATCATGACCTCCAGGATCATGACCTGAGTCGCTTAACCAACTGAGCCACCCAGGCGCCCCTTATCCTGTAGGAATTCTTCCTGCAACATCCATGACAGCTGCTCATTCAGTCTTTCTTCCTTACTCAGAGCTCTGCTCTTGAGTTTCTCTCTGCTTAGAATAACTATGGTCTTAGACCTTACATGGGTAGAGCCTCAACTTTAAGTTGGCTCAAATAGTACTTCCTGAGAAACTTTCCTTGGTAAATGAAAGAATGAAAGAAAATTCCAGCAGCTCCGGTGACAATAGCATATTATGCTATGGGTTAGGCATTCCATCGTTTGGAGCTCTAACTGTTCAAACATCTGTGTTAATTTGCGAGGACTACTGTAGCAAAATACCACAGACTGGGGGGCTTAAACAAAAGACATTTATTTTCTCACAGTTTTAGAGTCTAAAACTCTGAGACCAAGGTGTTGGCAGGGCTGGGTTCTCCTGAGGCATCTCTGCTTGACTTACAGATGGCCGCCTTCTGGCTGTGTCCTCACATAGCTTTTCCTCTGTGCACACACATCCCTGGAGGCTCTCTCTGCATCCACATCTTCTCTTCTTACAAGGACACCAGTCAGATTGGATTACAGCCCACCCTAGAGGCCTCATTTTAACTTAATCACCTCTTTAAAGGCCCTATCTCCAAATACAATCACCTCCTGTGGTAATGTGGGTTAAGCCTTCACCAAATGAATATGGAGGGGGCACAAATTCAACTCATAACACCATTCTTTGCCCAAAGGATTCTTTCCGTTTTCTGGATACCCTCTTCTATGTCAATACTTGTCTTTGCAGCATTATCTCATGCCCTTCATACACAATACACAATACTTAACTCAACTTATTTGAAAATGCCTGCTCATTACTGTAGCAGGTGAGAGAATGTGCCTCTCCCATTCCTACCATGATTGACCAACAGCCTCACTGGGGTGTTTTGAATCCTTTGCTGCACCTGCACCAAGGTGACCCTCCTGTTGGCTGCTCTCAGCAAGGATACTAAGGCAGGTTCTTTCCTATGAGACACAGTGCTCCTCTGGTTGAGACTTAGGCTTGAGGATTCTCATCAGTCTCAGGAAAATGTCTTCAAACTGCTCTGTAAGCTAAGACTTTCTTTCTATCCCCCTCCATCCTAGTGAGATCTGCACTAGGCTGATGGCTTTCCATCCTCCTGTGGCCCCTTCTCATTTTCCCTCACAGACATTTCTCTCAATAATCTCTTGCACATCTAATCATCTTGACATCTTCTTGGAAGACCTGGACAAAATGCCTCCACATGTGTAAATGATAGAGGTCTTCTCTTTTCTGAGAATGACTTAAATTGAGAGAATGGATTCAAGAATGGAAATTCTAGCAGGCAAGGAGAAATATATATATTTTAGAGAGCCAAAATACCATTGAAATAATCCAACACTTATAACAACTACAACATGAATTTAAAGTGTTTCTCAGATTTCTAAATAAATCATTAGACATTTTAAAATATAAATTTATGTTACACGAAATTTTTATTCTGAACACAAGGATATTTTATTCCTCTTTATACTTAAACAAAATATATATATTTTTCCTACCAAAATTATCAACAACAAATAGATAGGGCCTGCAGGGATTAAGACCACACATTCAGAATTAAGCCTTCCCATTTGAGTGTCCAGAACGTTATCCTCAAACCTACCCCCAGTCCCACAGCCCCCCTATCCCTGCCTAGTCTGAGACCAGCCAGAACTAATCTCATTAAGCCCATTACCTGTTTGTGTCAATCACCACAGGGAGTCCCAGGCTTCCAGGTTTTCCCTCACTGCACACATTTTAATCACTCTATCTTTGCATATCCTTTATTATGTCTTTCTTCCATCTTCCCTAACTCCTAAAACCTCTTCAGTGAGCCCTCTGGAATTTATGGTCCATCATAAATAAAACTCCCTGCTCTCTTCTCTAAAAATTACCTTCCATTCACTCTCAATGAAACTTAAATCTCCCTAAGGATGTGGCTTCCTCTCCAGCTACTCAGGAGGAAGCTGGTTTGTCTCCCTCAGCCGTCATCCCAGTGGGCCTGAATCTGGGTAAGTTTTCTCTTTGTCCTCACTGCCAATTACAGGCTGCAATCCCTCTAGGGTCCTAAAACTGTAACGTTGATTATGAGGCCATTGGTTTTGGCCACATATCTCCTGTCCCTCACTAAATCTGCTCCAACCACAATGGTCTCCTTAATTTTCCTCAGTCTCACTGGAAACACCTTTCTCGGGGTCATAGTACTTCTTACTCCCTTCCCTACATCATGCTCTCAAATATTTGCCTAAATTCCCCTGTTTCTTCATCTTATTTATTTATTTATTTATTTTTGGTCAAATGTCAAAGAAAGTTATCCTGTCTACAATATTTAAAATGGCAACTGCCTTCTACAACATTTCTTATAATCCATTGCTTGTATTTTCTCCATGGCACCTGTTTTTATTTGTATCCCCCATCAAGGACTTAAACTTCAAAACCATAGATTATGTTCTTCACCGATGAATAGCCAGAGTCTACTATAGAATAGGTACTCAATAGACATTTATTGGATGAATACAATAAATTGAATTTATGGAAATTATCATCTTTCTCCCTTCTGAAGGATAAATTAAATACTCTTTCAAGAAAAACCACATTGTTTTGTCTTATTCAACATCTTCCTATTGTTTTTTTCTTCCCGTTATGTGCCTGAGGTTCTGCTAATAATGCAAACATGAATAAAGCCCGATTTCTTACCATAAGACAGAAATATATACAGATTATCATAATAACAGGGATAAATATTTATGCATACTTAGGTTTTAATTTTCTCTGGCAACTATGTACAGGATACATTTGAGGGGGACCGGGAAACCAATTAGAAATGTACACAATAGCTAAATGATAGACAATGGTACCCTTTGTTAAACCTTTTATTTGGAATGGGAAGGGGCAGACACATAGAATATATTTAATAGGCAAAATTCGGGAAAAATAATTTCGATTATATTTAAAAAGTGAGAAAATACAAAAGACTCTGTGATAAGGAGATATTAGAGGAAGTCAGTGGAGAAAGATGAGAAATTCACATTTCATCTGATGAATGTTGGTGCTTATGTGAGATACCTAGAAGAATATACACTGGATATTGGTCTCAATATAAACCTTGGTAGAGAAGTATGGGATGGAAAAATACATTTGGGAGTTCTCAGTGTGTCTGTAGTAGTTTAAGCCTTAGAAATAAATGAGATAGCCCAGGATAATATACAAAGTCAAAATAATCAAGGCACAAAGAACACACTGAGAACAAGAACTTGGAACACTTGAAGAAAGGGGGATGATTTTATAGAGAGAATAAAATGTCAGAGAGATCACGCCTCAAAAAAGCATAGTTCTTACTTTGGTATAACGTAAACAAAGAGATTAGAGAGTATGAAGAATGCAAAAGTAAGCAGAATTCCCAAAAGCAGCAGAGAAGCTCAGTAAACTCAGAAATGACAATTTTCATTGGATTCAAAATTAGGAGACCACCAATGACTACCAAAGCGGTTTCAGTGCGCTGGAGAGAGAAGCAGGCAGCAGGCAGGGCCCCAGAGCACTGAATGGGCTTGAAACTGTGGTCAGTGTGGCAAAAAAGCTTTCATTAATTGCAGATGAAAACGAGTCATACATGAGCAGTAGCTGGCTGGGAGATGCCAGGGGAGGCATTTAGTACATTTAGAGGCTAAGAGGAAGAAGCAGAAAGGAGAATGTTGAAGATGCAAGAGAGAGCAATTGACAGCAGGAGAAATGTTCTGGACACGATGTTTAGGGTTGGAATAAAGAGTTGAACTGGTGGGGCCAAGAGAGGCCAAAGGACTGTGACGTTCTTAGGTATGGATATAGATTGGTTTGTAGGAAGGGGAGAACCTAGCCAATATAAATTGACACTGGTAGTCTCATTTTCTTTTTTTAATTTAATAAAGGAGATAAGTTTCTTGCTGATAATTGTAGGCAAGGGGTTCGAGTATTAAGTAAGACATCTGTGAGAGCTTGGAATATTCATAGAAGGGAATGGAAGAGAATGATAGTGTTTACAAGTCATCAGAATGAAGACATAAACCTCTTGGGGAAACAACCTGCATGGTTGGGTAACATCCTCCAATAATCCTTAGCCATCCACAACCTCAAATGCTAAAGCAGGCGCTGACATTGATCCCGAGTTAGAGTTTTACTAGGAAAGTGTGGTAAAACAAGGTAATTGAGAGACCAGAAGGGAAAGAAGTAGAATTGATGATCGCTCTTGCTTTCTAGGTGGGACCAGGAGGGAAAAGAGGCCAGCAGGAGTTGATAAAAAAGGAAGAAAGGGATCAAGAATCTTTAAATTTCTTGGAACCAGAGTAGAAATGGTAGGTATGAAATCATGGGAGATTTGGGAGGACGGGAATACAAGATTAGAGAGACGGTTCTTGGAGGAGAATCTTTCGGGAACATTTGTTCCAGATGATTTCACATTCAAGAAATTGTCTGATAAGAAAAGGAGTAAATTTTATGAGACTTAAGGATGTCCATGAATTTAAGAGTAGGTAGGTTTGGGAATCCAAAGAAAATATGGAAATACTGTAGTTTAATGTCTAGACAAGGGATCTGAGAGAGAAATAACTTGTTTGAGGGCACACAGCTACTTCATGGAAGATTCTGGATCAGAGCAAGATCCTTCTGAGGGATAGAGTAGATTTTTTATTTGTTTATTTTAATATTGCTTCTTGTTATCTAATACTGGGGAGTTTTGGCGGTATCTTCTGATTCTTCCCTGTAGTTTAGGAATCAAGTGCTTGAGGTAAGTGGTGGGATCTTTGTGAATAATAAGCGTTAGGAAAAGCAAGCAATGATAAGAAATGAAAATTTGCTTTTCTTTTGCTTATGAATTCATTCTACATTTTTTATTTTTTATTTATTTATTTATTTATTTATTTATTTATTTATTTATTTATTTTGAAAAGATTTTATTTATTTATTTGAGACAGAGAGAATGAGAGACAGAGAGCATGAGAGGGAGGAGGGTCAGAGGGAGAAGCAGACTCCCCGCCGAGCAGGGAGCCCAATGCGGGACTCGATCCCGGGACTCCAGGATCATGACCTGAGCCGAAGGCAGTCGCTTAACCAACTGAGCCACCCAGGCACCCTACATTTTTTATTAATAAAAATTCTCTCTCTCCCTGTTTTCATATATACCTTATAGAGAAGAAAAATTGTAAGGTTGGTTAGAGATTTCAATGGAACTTATTATTGTCTTTTTATTACTTTCAAATGCCAGTCCAAGAGGAAATCTAATAAGTGTATTATTAAAAAAGGAAAACAACTTACATTTGCATATTGAGTTGTGTGTGTGTTTGTAGCATTGCTGCAAATATTTCCTCCAAATTTCCTATGTTGACTCAAAGTTATTCTAGAACTCCAGAGTTAGGGTGCTGATATGCTGATTACTTGTCTCCCGTAAAAAGAAAAGTCTACTTTGAAGGTGGTTTAAGGAGCGATGCTGTGCACAAATTTGCACACATTAGCACTTTGGCAACACGTGCCTTGTCTCTGTGGGAACACAGAACAGGTACCACAACTCGCTGAGCTGACTCCCACAGATTTTTAGTTAGCTTTCAAAAGATAAATATCATTGCCTTCTCATCTCTTAAAGAAGGTAATGCATAAGCACATGCCAAATGACTGTGACTAATTCTATAAAATCAACCGTCACAAGAGCAGTTCAGCATATTTGACTCTTTGTAGGGAGGGAGGTACTCTTTTATAGTAACAGTATGAGTAATGTAATCTACTGAGTCAGTAATAAATTTTGGCTGATACAGTTAAACTCTAATCCTGTTAGGTAAGTATTATATATTAATTAGTTAAGTAGCTTTGAGCCCTAGTGTTTGAAAATACAATAGATTGGGGCGCTGAGTGGCTCAGTCGTTAAGCCGTCTGCCTTCGGCTCAGGTCATGATCCCAGGCTCCTGGGATCGAGCCCTGCATCGGGCTCTCTGCTCAGCGGGAAGCCTGCTTCTCCCTCTCCCACTCCCCCTGCTTGTGTTCCCTCTCTCGCTGTGTCTCTCTCTGTCAAATAAACAAATAAAATCTTTAAAAAAAATACAATAGATGATAAACTTATATCATGGGACTAATGATAATACCTTGTATTAAAAGTGATAAGGGAATATATTTATTTATTAGGTATTTGAGACATATGAATTTAGAAAAGTATTTGAGGTAGATGATGCTTAGCTTGATATCAGACTTAGAATTTGGGAAGTGTATTCCAGGTAGAGGGAGCATGGCGATATGAAAGAGAGAAGTATGTTTGGGGAGTAATAGCTAATTTTTAATTAATGGAACATAGGATGTGTGTGAAGTAGGGATAGAGGCAAAGCTAAGGTTAAGCTGGAGGTAGGCAGGGTCATGGTCCTAAAGCAATAGTTGATTAGGTATAGGGCCAGGATCAAAGCCAATCAAGGAGAATAGAAATTAGAAATATCATTATGCACAAAAGTTGAAGTAAAACTCGTAATTCACCAATAATATTCTCTGCAAATATCATGGAAACTGCAGTGAAAATATTACCTTATATAATATGGTTAAGTTATTGTCATTTTCCAACGAATGAAAATGCACAGATTTATCTCAAGAGACACACTTCTTGAAATGAAATTTTGTGGCTTATTCTCAGTCCTTAACCTATTTGATTATTTTTCAGTATTTTATACTATGAAATATTATCATCATTGAAAATCTTTCCGATTGGCCTACATAAAAATATACTATCTAATCATTCCTCCAGTGCCTTCTTCAAGCCTGTGCTTCCAGCTGAATCTAATATTACTCCTGCCCCTCTACTAAGTAAATGCGTTAACTCTCCAATAACCTTACTCTGGGCTACCATGACTGACCCTGCCACAGCACAGACTTATCTTCACAGGGACAACCACTTCCGCTCTCGCACTTGTCAAAACCTACTCAGGTCAAGCTCCAGGAAAACGCTACTCTTTACTTGAAGTTCTAATTAACCAGGAAGAATTAGTCTTTCCTCTTGCTCCTACAGATGTCTAACTCTTTCATCCAGGCCTAGTACTGTTACCTTCCTTCTTCAGTTATCTATCTGCCACCCAAACCTCCAATATAAGATGTTAAGTTATTGACAGATCAGGCCCCGGCCACTATTGTGTCCCCTAAGACATCTTTTTTGTTCAATTACCAGTTTCTGCATCCCTCCTTCCCACATATCTCGGGTGGTGAATCTCTGCTAGATATGCAATCTGATCCCAGTGCCCAGGACTAGTTCTGAACAAACCAACTTTCAGGTATAATGTACTTAAGGCATATACCCATCCATACTGGCCAGTGATACATTCAGTTTTATGCCAAGACATGAAACTCTCTACCAGTTACTCTGACTCAGCTACTCAGCTGTTCCTTCCTCTATTTCTATACCCTTGACCATTCTGTTAATCTTTATGGTAAGGAATAATATCTTCAAGTTCTTTGGTCTCCACCCGGGTCACTGATTATTTGAGTTCGTAGACAGTAGGTGTTCAATAAATGTCTGTTGGATGAGTAAATGAGTAGTGTGTGCACAAATCAGTGAATGAATGATAAAGACTTGGTAGACACACGCATTGATTGCCACTCTCCTGCAAGAGACACTCGACGTACAGGCCGCTCCTCAGGTATAAAATATTTTCCACTATGGAGTTTTCTTTCTGATCAGAGGGATGCATTATTTAAGGAATGATCTGCCAGAGTAAATCCTGCCCCCTCTGTGTGATAAAAAGGAGGGGAGACTCCTTCTATAAATAAACTATCTGGTATTCAATAATGTCACTAATTATAAGCATGGGAATATAAGCCTTTTAAAGCAGTAAGGGAACCTCAAGATTATTTACAATTTATCCTTTGCACAAAAGAGGCTCCTGAGAATAAAAAAGGTCAGGCTACTTGCCTAAGTTTCATGGAAAATTGCAGTAGAATTGAGACAAAAGTCATGGTTTCCTAACTTATTACCCAGTGTTCCTTTCATTTTAAGTACATTTACTTTAGGACATTAGGAATGAAGTAATTGAATATTGCTTAGTTTTTATATTTTCTGAACAGTGGTTAAATTTTTAGTGTGTTATTACTGTGCCATGAAATTACCAAGAATCTTTATAAGGATGCATTGTTTAAAGGGTGATTTTTGTTTTAACACATCACTCTTTTCTTGACACGAATTGGGCTTCATATGACATTTTTGCAACAAACTGATCTGCCCAAGAGCTTTTTTAAAAAAGCAGTAAAGGTAGAGTTAAAATTTCAGAGTAAATACTCTCTCAATTCCCAAGGCAACAACTTACAGAGGCCAGTGGAGGAGGCTCTAAGACGGGCATTTTGTGGCCCTCGTGGAACTTTGCACCTCCTGAAATCTCTGGAGGAAGGGAAGTCATTTGCGTTAGCACTGCTGGGGTGGGATGGTCCCTGAGGGTAAGTTAGGGGACTGCTTTGGATGTTGCTCTTTGCTCTTTCCAGCCCCTACGAGACTTCTTAGCATGCTTGAAGCAGTAAGGGAAGGAATCAATTCAACTTTTGTGCTTGTAGAGCAGATTGAGAGATAATACTTGTGTGAAAACATTTTGGTTTCACATTGCTAGAATTGATGGTTGTACTCAATGCTGTTGTACTACTTTGTCGGGGCTGTTATAACAAAATACCAGGGACGGGGTGGCTTAAACAAGTTTGTTTCTTCAGACAGGGGTACATGGACTGGCTCAGCTTGCAGCAAGGAGCAGGGGAATGTTGGACTTCAGAGAGCTCAGCCTCATGTCTACCACAGCCATCCACTCCACGGCTTGCAGACCCATCCCTTCCTACCAGTGCCCTTGCCTTTACAGAGGAAGGGAGTCAGCACAAGGATGGTCAAGCAGGCTGCGGGGTTATTAAAACACCATAGGACTGGATTGGATGGGTTTGTGGTGTTGGCCAAAGACTGGACCGAAAAATGGCCCCTCTTCCTCATCTCTGCATCCCAACAATCCCAGGACCAGAAGAACTACCTTCTCCTGTCCTCAGAAGTCATCTGTTTTCCCACCTCGGGATAAGTGGCAGGTTTTTTTTTTGTTTTGTTTTTTGTTTTCCCGGAAAGGACTTGTTATACTCTGTTATACTCTCCACCCAGTTTAGAAAGTTGACACAATCCTACGAGAATCCTTTACTGGGAATCAAAGTCAAGCACAGCTGGTAGAGTTATGTGACCAGAGCACTCCTGGACAAAATCATGAAGGAAGGGGACAACTGTAAAACCATGCCTGTCTGTGGAGAGTTCACCTCAGGCATCACAGAATTTGGGTGAAAAACTGTGTATTCAGAAAAACCCATCTTGTTATTAATTTTTGAGAATAAAATAAAACGATACATACAATGTTCATGCAATGGGATGAAATCATTCTGATTTGCAATCAGAGCTACCCCAAACCTGAACCTATTTAAAAATAGATGAGTCAATCTGCCAGTGACAGGGCAATGGCAGGATTTGTGCTTGGATTGTTCTTTCAGTAGATCTGACCAAATGGCATTAATGTGATTTGAATTCTGCAGTTCCAGCCAGAGCCTAAAAAGTGTTTTGCTCTGTTCCCCTGCTACCTGGAAATCACGGAGTTGAAAAACGCCTCCAGTTCTAATCCATTAAAGTTAACAACTTTCACAGCCATTAGAGGTAACAACTTCCTCTGTCACAGTTTCTCATAGGAACCCCCTGTGAAGGGTTTATGCAAAAAGCAGATCAAAGGAAAATAAACAAATTCAAATTGTGTGACACACTGACAGGAGAGATGAGGGGAAAGTGCAGGGTCCAGGTTTGTGTGTACATTCTGCTCTGACAGGAGCCTGACCGTGTCGTCTTTTACTTCAGGATGGAAATCTGTGCCTGAAAGTGGGGAGCCAGGCTTTAAGAGGCACACCTTTCTTCCCTTGGTGTCCACAACCAACCGCAAGATGGAAAGAGAGCTCGTCATGAGGAAGGCTGCAGTCCTTTGCTGGAAACTCATTCCTTCAGAGAAGGTGATGTCCCTGGATTCCCCCCAAGCCTGCCTCCTGGGGGCAGGGTGCTCCCACAGCTCCTCCTTCAGAGGTTCTTCACGGTGGGGCTGTCTCTTGCTGGAATTTGCTTGTTCCAAGGCTTAACTGTATTATTTTTATTCTTTTCCATTTTTCAGTGGTCAGAGAGCACAGCTTCTGCCTCAGATAATGTGCCCTCCTCTTATCCTACCACATTCACTCCTTTCTTATCCTTGACCCAATTCTGTACCTTCAACAAGAAACCAAAATCCATAGCATTGTGAAAAAGAGGGCCTTCCTTAGGCGCTCCTTTAAACCTGCAAACATTCAACATGTTTTTCTTTATACTGTTGTAGATTTTTATTTTATTTTATTTTATTTTTTTAAAAAGATTTTATTTATTCATTTGACAGAGAGAGAGACAGGAGAGAGGGAATACAAGTAGGGGGAGTGGGAGAGGGAGAAGCAGGCTTCCGCTGAGCATGGAGCCCGATGCAGGGCTCGATCCCAGGACCCTGGGATCATGACCTGAGCCGAAGGCAGACGCTTAACCGACTGAGCCACCCAGAAGCCCCTAGATTTTTTTTTTAACAATTCAATAGGAAAATGACATTTTTAGAGTAAAGGAGGCTATGTTTTCATTCTACCTCAAAAACAGTATCAAATATTGGACTATAAAAAACAGAACAGTTCATAGACACTGAAGTCAGACTTGACTGAGTTCAAATCCTAGAGAATCTAGGACTTAATAGCTCTGTGACTTTGGGCAAATCGCCCACACGTCTGTGCCCCGGTGTCCCTGTCTCTAGGGTGAGGATGGGGGTATTACCTGCCTCACAGGTAGCAAGTGGGACGCTCTCAGCCTGACACAACATAAAACATTTTCTACCTCTCTTCTGATGCTTAAAGCATTAATTAGTCCACAGATTCCAAGCTAAATTGTATTCATGTTGGTGAGACTAAAGGAAGAATGCTTGTCTCTCTCAGTTCGCTCACAGAGCAGCTAGAGATGTGTTCCTTACAGCAGCTGTCCACACAGTAATGATATTCACAGCCTGTCTGAGGGAGTCTGAGAGTCACGTTGGAATGGCAGAAACCAGAGTAAAGGGAATAATAATGGCGAAAGGAAGACAGTTGAACATGTGAGATTTAGGAGGGTCACTCAGAAAAAAAGGCATATTTCTGAGTATCTAAAGAGGCACGGGAGAAGTGAACCAGGGAACCAGACCTGGCAGTTTTACTGAATACAAAGCAGAGCATAAATAGCAGATGAGAAAAGGTGTTTCTCTGACCATAAATAAATAAGCAAGCTTGCCTGTCAAAGCCATGCCTCCCTGAGTTCTAACATGGTGGCTTTGGGTGCTGGCTCAGGGAACACCACCAATTAGGTCCCTGGAGATGTCTCTCTCACCTTTTTCCCTCCGGACAAGCACACGGGCTATGCTGTTTTCATGCTTCTAACATACGAGTAGCTGCATGAGTAATTTTGTGTCTGTAACATTCATTTTAACATTTTAACAGGCCTATTGGGAGCTGCCATTTCTATATATCATTTATCCAGCTTCTCCTAATCTGAGCATTTTATGTTACCACAGTGCAATTACTGAGACCGGGAAACCAATACTAATGCAATGCTATTAACTAATCTACAGGGCTGAGCTGAATTTTGCCAGTTTTGCCACAATCAGTACAGCAAACTCCAGGAAAATCTAGCTGATTTTTGTCTAGAATTTTTGGCGATAGGGAGAGGAATCACAAGTCCTCTGACTTTTGTGGTTCCATTTTGTCTTTAGGATCCCAACTTTGCACGATCCAATTTGAAAATGGGGGCTTCTTCTATCCTGCCTGCTTTGTCTTCCCTATTTTGGAAATATAGGCACTTTTCAATGCCTTCCTTTCCTTTTGTCTATATTTGATGTCATTTGGTTTTGTGTTTTCAGATTTGAAGTGGATTTAATATTTCTTTCTTTTAAAAAAAAAATTATTAAGTAGGCTCCATGCCAGCATGGGGCCCGATGTGGGGCTTGAACTCAGGACCCTGAGATCAAGACCTGAGCTGAGATCAAGAGTCAGATGCTTAATCGACTGAGCCAACCAGGTGCCCCAGATTTAGTATATTTCTGGCAGTGGTTTTAGATCATCCCTTGACCCCATCAGTATTTTCCCTCTTCTCTCTCCCATCATTTTTTTTTTTTTTTCCCTCCATTTGCTTTTGTTCATGGCAGAGCCTGGTAGTGAGGTAGGGACGGGGTATGAGGAGGAGACAGCATGTGCTAGGATTAGGAATTTTTCTTTATACACAGTTATTTAAAATCTGGGTAGTCTCTCTTAAGTTATGCTGAGGGCCTGGTTTTGTGTCAATAAACTTGTCTTATTTTTTTTTTTAAGATTTTATTTATTTATTTGACAGAGAGAGACACCGCGAGAGAAGGAACACAAGCAGGGGGAGTGGGAGAGGGAGAAGCAGGCTTCCCGCTGAGAAGGGAGCCTGATATGGGGCTCGATCCCAGGACCCTGGGACCATGACCTGAGCTGAAGGCAGATGCTTCACTACTTAGCCACCCAGGCGCCCCAACTCTTCTTTTCTTATTGCTTTTATTATTTTCCAGTTACCCAGAAATTCTCAGGGTTTTTTGTTTTGTTTTGTTTTATGGATGAAAAAGACACAGGTGGTAACCGGCCAGTATCCTGAGGGGTCCCATGATCTAGTCTCCTATCATCAGGGAATGTTTGCCCCCTTCAGGTGCTACGTGATGTGGACTTAAGGAAAGAATATTCTGTTAAAGATAAGGCTTACAAAGAATCCTGCCACATTCTCAAAAATCTCACGCCACATGGAACCTTATTACATTGTTTCATCATGTAGGTTCAATAATTTCAGGATGATATTAAAAAATGTGGGCAAACATAGTAAGCAGCATGTCATGGTTGAAAGTTAACTGCTAATGAAATATAAGGATTAATTTTGTTTTTGTTAAGTTATAGGGAAAGGAAAAGAATCTTATTCTTTGCCAGAACTGCAAAGATGTAATCGTTTTAACAAGCAAAATTTTCTTTTGGATTTTTCATTACTTACTAGTTAAACAAACTTTCATCTGAGTATTCCTTAATGTAGCGGATGCTTAGTGTTACAGAAGCAATGTTTGTATTCCCCCAAAATGCATATGTTGAAATCTTAACTTACAATGTGATGATAGTAAGGAGTGGGTCCTTTCGGAGAATATCAGGTCCCAAGGGTAGAGCCCTCATGAATGAGATTAGTGCCCTTATAAAAAAGACCCCAGAGAGCTCTCTTCCCCCTTCCTCCATGAAAGGATACAAGAAGGGCGCCTGGGTGGCTCAGTCGTTAAGCGTCTGCCTTCGGCTCACATCATGATCCATGGTCCTGGGAACCAGCCCCGAATGGGGCTCCTTGCTCGGTGGGAGACCTGCTTCTCCCTCTCCCACTCCCTCTGCTTGTTTTCCCTCTCTTGCTGTCTTTCTCTCTGTCAAATAAATAAATAAAATCTTAAAAAAAAAAAAAAAAAAAAAAAAAAGGATACAAGCAGCCAGAGGCCTGCAGACCAGAGGAAGGCCTCACCAGAACCCTGTCCTTAGAATTTCAGCCTCCAGAAGTGTGAGAAATCAATTTCGGTTGCTTATGAGCCACCCAGTACTTTGTCATAGCAGCCTGCACTAAGACACTTAGCTTGTTACACATAGTAAAACAGAGTTAAAAGTCAAAGTTTCAAGGTCTTTGTTCATATATACCATATATCTACAATTTTTTATCAGATTATTTTTAATGTTAGCCGCAGTGACCACCATGATTTATGACCTCACTTTTTCTGCTAATAGTTCAAGTGGTGTGTTAGGGGAACTCATTTGTAAGTGGACTGTATACAACACCTAACTCTGGTTGATTTCGATCACCAGCTCCATTGGTGGGATGGCCGATCTGTATTTTAGCACCATTAATTTTCAAATCATGCCTATTGCACCATAAGGATGATAAAAGCCTAAGGAACTTGAAGTCATACTGCACATGACTTCAGGGTCATAAATATGTCATGTTCACTACACTACAGTCTGTCAAGTATTCTGATGCTAGCAGAGATCTTAAATCCTTCATTGCCAACTATTTCACATGACACAGGATGGAAAGGATCCCAAGATCTTACATTAAGCCCCACTCTTAAACATCTTGATCTTAACCACTTTACAGATGTTTTTTTTGTTCCTAGCGTTACCAACTTTGTCTTTTCAAGTAAAAGCTTCTCCCATTTATGTGCTCCATATAACCTTAACTCTCCCCTTTTAAACCATTGGAAAGAGGTTCTCAATAAATCACCACTTCTCTTTTAAGTTATGTCAATATTTAAAGAAGCAAATTTCTTTTAGCTCTTTCGACTGAAAATGGAATTATATCAATTGTTGGCCTATGAACCATTCCCTTATGTATTTGGAGAGTTTTGATATAAGAAGGAAATGAAGCTTCAGAATTACAAAAGTTCTCTCTATGATTTAGCTTCTATCCTCCAGATCCTTGATTTTCAGTGTTTTACACAATAACGTTTTTGGTGGTTTGCTTTAGTCTACTCATCACTGTGGTGCCCTTCTTAATCTTGGATTCACATTTTCAGTTTTATTTTTCTGATCTTATGCCCTATTGATTCTTCAGCTTGTTTCTTGTTATCGCTTTGCCAGAATCCATATCCTTGTTTTGAGATGAAGTTTCAACCAAGAGTTCTGTATGGCCTAGCAAACAGTATTGACTCTTTTAATTTTTTTCATTTATTATGACAACTTTATTAATCAAACATGATATGACATCCACTGTGATAAACTGAGGATGGAGTCCTGCCTGCCCTGAAGAAATTCAATCTAGTGGAGTAGATAAAAAAAACTAGAATACACAAAGAGAGTGTTAAGACTGAGGTATGGACAAGGTGATGTGCCACCACAGAGAAGGCACAGAGAAAGGAGAAGACCCTACATTAGCTGGGGGTGGAGTCGGGAGCAATCAGAAAGATTTACAAAGGAGCTGGCTTTTGATCTGAGTCATGAAAAATTAATAAGTGTTTAATAAGCTTCTTCTCCCTGTCTACTAACTCTTTCAACAAAAGCTTTGATTTTAAAACAGCATTTTTTATTCTTTGTCTTTCTCCTGTTACCACCCAATTTCACTTTTTTTCTCATCAGGACTCACCTTCGTGAAAAAATAGTCTGCTCTATTTTTTTAACAGCCAAGCACTCACCCATCACAGCTCTCCAGATTGTGCTCTAGCCACTGAACAAAAACTATCTGTCAATTCTCATAGATGACATCCTAATTGCCAAATTCAATACCAACATTTCTTTCCTATCTTATTTGACCTTTCTGTATCATTTGGCACAAGATGTCATTTCTTTCTTGAAACTCTGTCATCTATTCACTTTCTTACTATTACTTTCTCTAATTTTCTTCATTTCTGGATGGTCATGCAGAAGTTTTCTGTAGGTAATTTCTCTTCCACCTTGTACTACTTAAAGAATCCTGCAGAGCTCTAGGGTTCCCTTGATTAATTAGATACTTTATTTACTAACAGCTCTAGAACTATCTAGAGCTGAGGGCTGGGCCTGCATTTCTCTGAAGCAGATAACTCTGTCTGCAGGGATACCATTATTCTGACATCAGTTGATGCATATGCAGTGTCTTATGGGGTCTACTCAGTGTAAGATTCTAAGGACAAAGGAGGTGTGTACATTACTAGTTAACAAATTATATGTGAATATCAAATGGGGTTGTATTTGTTTTCGTTCTTCTTCTATAAATATTCTTGGCTGTCTTATTTGTTTGGCAGAGAGAATTTTGGCTTATGTATTTACACTTGCTTTTATTCAATCCATTGGCTTTATGGTTCTTTTCTATTTGCAATGTTTCCAGCAGCAACTGACTCAACTCCTATACAATCCTCAGTCATGTATTATTCACTCCTTCTATGTCATTAAGAATAATGCTGAATTGGAAAAGGATGATGATCCATCCTAATAGTACCTCATTAGACACTCCTTTCCAACTGTATGGTGAGCTATTTATTCAGTCCCCGTGACCAGCATCCTCTTACCCACCTTTCATCAATAACAACTTTAACCAGGCTATCATTATTTACCAATTTCCCAAATTTCTTTTCTTCATTTTTCTCTTTAAAAAATAGAGCCATATAAAACCCATTATCAATGGCTCATTGATTTTTATGTCCCTCCCTATTTGTTAGCAGGCTTTTATTTTCTCTGCCCTCTTTTTTCCTTTCACTTTCAATATTTAAAAACTCTACTCACTAACTCAGTCTGTGCGTTTCCCTCTGTCAGTCTTCCCCACTTTTTCAGATTCTGTTCTTTGGTTCTTAAGAGACTTTTATTTGTTCATGTATCTTCTAAGTTCCATACTAGACATTAAACTATTGGAGAGAAAGGAAAAGATGATGTGCATGCTTTTAAAGTGAGTGCTTCACAAATGATGTCTTTTGAGGTGATAATGAGTGAGAATCACAAACATGTTTTATGAAATTATTCCCTCATGTTGTTCATCTTTTGGCAACTCTTATTTTCAGAAATAGAAGCAAACTCCTAAGACACGGGAGGGGTTGGAGGAGCTGAGAATCTTTAGCTGTAGGAGCCACATTTTAAGGACTTTGCTCTGGCTTTGCATCTTGCTGTTGCAGCAAAGATTGTTGTCATTGATCATCACATCCCTAAGTGGTGGAGAAAATGTTCTCCACAAAACCAACACCATCTGCTGAGTTTCGTATCTTTTACAATTTTCATATTGTGTTTCATATTGTGTATTTAAATATTTTAATTACTAGTACCTTTTAGTTTTCATGCACTTAGGAATTTTTAAAGCAAAGGACACTACTATACATATTAAATAAAATAATAATTACAGGGAATTACATGGAAGGATGTTGTAGAAGTTATCAGGATTCTCCAACAAATTACTGCATGCCTCTCACTCTGCATATAAAAAATTTAATTAATTAAACCTTTCCTAAGATACTGCAATATGAAGGGGGAACTCACTCTTATAGCTCTATAAAGATTATACTCAGAAATTTTGATTTTTAATTAAATGACAGTGTTCTTACATTTAATTTGTGTCTCCTAAATCAGAGATACTTTTAAATTTCTCTTTTTCCTTATACTCCCAACCATTACATAGGCCTTACTTATTATAATATTACCTTTTTCTACATTAAAAAGTTGAAATAATTGTGGTCTAATATTATTAACCCTTTTCTTTTCCTTTGAGCATTCTCTTTATGGTTCTCAGTATTTGCTGATTCCATTTGTTATTCTTCCATGGCATGTGAGAACTTCCCATCTTACAGAGAGCCTCATTAAGAAAGGTTTTCCTAAGAAGGAAATGTGAGTATATACAGGAAATTTAGAAAATTAAGTCAAATCCAGCCTTAATAATATTACTTCCATATACATCATCCCTACCACCTCCAATTTTGACTTTTCTTTCCTTTTTTTTTTTTTTTTTTTCATTTTGGGAATAGATTTCTTCTGGAACTATCTTTCAACTTTTTTGATTCTTATGACCTTCAAAACCTAATGAGGAGTAACTGATGCTGAAATTTCTATCCCACAGTAACAACTAGAAAACGGAATGAAATATATAAATAATTGTTTTCAAATACTGAATGACAGAACAGGGCTGTGACTCTGAGTGGAGGGAAACAAAGTGAATCCTCTGATTAGCCCTGGCTTTCACTGTGAATCTTCTTTCTGGGCTCTAGTACAGGGAGGGGGAAACTCAAGTAGATCACCATAATATTGCTGCTTTGAAGAGGTAGAGATCAGACACTGGGGAGACCAAAGTGGCAGGTAACTGTGGGGCACAGTGGCATAGAGAATGGACTTCTGCATGTAGAGAAGGAGATCAACGAACATTTATTGGGATCATCTGGAGTCTCTGCTGAATACTAAGCTGTGCAAACACTGGTTCTGGAAGAATCTATTCAACTTGCCTCTATTCTAGAAGCAAGCTAGTTCTAGGAGAACAGCATAGAGCAATTACCAGGAAGCTGCAAGATAAACTGTTCCCACCTCTCGAAAGTGCTTAGAGACATTCAAGTGCCAACAAAGCAATAATGGAGAGACGTCGTTAAACACTGGCATTAAGCAGAGAGACCAGAGTGGACACACTTTACTGGAAAGGATAAAACAGCCCTGGATAAAGACTACTGTAGATAAGTTCTGGCAAAGTCTAAATGAATAAGCCAATCAACAAATAAACTCAACTGCCTGATAAAACGCAACTCTATTCTACTTTCTTAAATAAGAATGCAAAACTCAGACTCTTGATAATGTAATTCTCATAATGTCAACATCTTACAAAAACTGCTAGATATGTGAGGAAACAGTGAAATCTTGGCATAATTTAGAGAAAAATTATAAAGAGATTCAGAACTGACAAAGTAGTGGAATTGGTGAAGACAAAACTTTAAAACAGTATAAAAGATCGGAACATGAAGGTACTGGCATTGAAACTATCCAAACTGAGAGGAAAAGAAAAAGGCTGAGATGTATAAACAGAAACTCTGAGACAGGTGTGGTAATATCAAGGGAGATAGAATGGAATCTCAGAAAGTAAGGTGCCCAGAAATAAAATGGAGTAAATAAGGGTTCTATTTTTCAAAATTTGATGAATAATTTTAACTTTTAGATCTGAGATATTCAACAAATCACATGCATAATGTCAATGTTACATTATAAGAAGAGCACGTAGGATGGAACCTATATTTATATGGCGATTCTTGGAAAATATCATCTATAAGCACAAGGTCAATGTATAAAAATGACCTGTACTTCTCTATACCAGCAATGAAGATTTGGAAAATGGATGATTAAAAAATACCACTTATAATAGCTTAAAAATAACATGAAATGATTAGAAGTAAGTTAAAACTACACGTGGAAGACCTGTACAATGAAAACTACACAATAGTGTTGAGATAAATAAAAGAGGACCTAAGTAAACGGAGAGATATACCCTATTCTTGGATTGAAAGTGTCAATGTTGTTAAGATGACAGTTTTCTCCAAACAGATCAACTACCCAAGGGGATTCCATTCAAAATGCTAGCAGGCTTTCAAAATTCAATTTATTTATTTAGGAAGGGAGTAGAAAATGACAAGCTGATTCTAAAATTTATACAGAATTATAAAATATCTGTAATAGTCAAAAGTAGGTTACAGAAATAAAAGTCATCCACTGTAAGAACTAATGGAGGAAAGGTCAGCATTGGTGTACTAAAATATTTAATTTACATTTTCAGAAACCTGAAGAAAGAATGGTAATAAAACCTTCTATACGCTTACAGATTATTTTTAAATTTTTTACTATTGGAGAATGTTTTCTACATTAATAATTCCCTTTGTATATTTTTTGAGTATAAACATCTGTAATGAACGTTTTGTATGCAGATGTGCGATATATAAGTGGGAATATAAACTCTTAATATTCCCAATTTGCCCATTTTAAGTATTACAGATGGTTCTAAATATAAAGCTATTTACTTTATGCCTAACAAATATAAAATTAATATTTTTGTTTTAATAAAAAAATAATTGCACCTAGGCAAATTATTCCTTCACTTCTTATAAAAACTAAAGTCTCAGGGCCAACTATTATTTACCAAGAATCATAAGCTAAACTACCACCACTTTGCAATTGGATATTGGTCTAGAAATGTCTTTTGCTGGCTTACTTTTGAGTCACAGGAGAGACCTGCATTTGCAGTGTTAGATGCTTTGAAGGAGACAGAAACTTAAATATTCACCTAAGATGTTAGTGAGATAATGACCAGGAATTTTTCTAAAATGTTTCTAGGAAATTATGGATACATGGTGAACAATGATACATAGACATCACTTCACAGCCTCAAAACCAGCAGACTAGAAATATAAATCCCCTGACACTACCTGCTCCTTACCCCTGACCAAGTAAAACTGCTTTATTTGTATTTGAATTTATAAAACCATTTTGGGTTTCTGTGAATCTCTTCTGTATTCGACCTATATGATTTAATGTTTTCCCCAGTAGCAGTTTTTCCCTTCGATTGGAAACAAAATGAATTAGATGCCCTGCTGTAAAAATCTGTATTTATTTGTGGTGATTAGGAGTAGAGAAAATATCATGGCTTCAAGTCTGTATTTCTTTGAACTGATATCTAATAATTAGGTAGAGTCTGAATTAGCTCATATTCTTTACTGTGATGATCTGCTATATTATTTCATATGCTTACACATATTTTAGAGTGTATCAATCTTTAAAGCTCATGTGTATTATTTTATTGCATGTTTAGAATTGGCCTTGTTTCTTAGATATTAGCTTTTGAATTTTCTAAATTTGCGAGTTCAATTTTAACTCCCATCATTCATAATTATACATATTTCCACTGAATTTATTAAATACTTATAATTGAAGAGATGAAACATTTGAAAATTGTCTTCTTTTAAAGTAGTGCTTTCAAAGACCATTCCATTAATATTATAAATGACATTAGCAAAGAAAGCCTGCACGTAGGAACAATAATTTGCTTTCCTCTGTGATGGAATAGAATCAGAGCTCTACCAAATTTCATTATACGGATCAAACAGCGTCTATTAGACACTATTCTACATTTTGTGGAATTATTTTGCTAATATTGTATCGTTTACAAGCATCATGTTTTGAGAACTAAGAAAAACCAGAATAGCTGTTGGGGGGTATTAAATTGTATCTTAAGCTTTCCCTTCCCCTAATAGTGCTCAATAAAATTTTACCAGATTCAATTTGATCTAATAACTCTAAGAGGAGGCAAGCCAGGCAATCGCCAAGTAATGGTAATATAAAAATACGGTGTGTGTGTATATATATATATACATATGTGTGTGTGTGTTTGTATATATATATGTTATAAAACGTATTTTTAAGTTCATCTAATAAATATCTGTCGAATATCTATGTATCAGGAATTTATGAAATATAATACATATTTAAAAACTTATTAATATGTAAATCATATTTTAATTACACATAATTTTCAAAAAAAATGAAAGTACATAAAATATTTTAGTATCCCTTCTTTTCCTGTTTCTTTTGTAGCCACTCTCCAAAGGAACCAGTTGTAAAAATTTGGTACATATCCTTCCAAACTCTTTCTGTGATTTTACTATCACATAAACAACATTTGTATTCATTCACATTTATACTAGATTTTATATATATCTGCATATATAAATGGAATCATTAAATAAATTGTTTTATTTTGTTTAGTTTTCCTGAGAGTTGCTTTTTGATCTACTTAAAATATGCCCTTAATACTTAAAATACTTAAAAGTATTTCCATGTCAGTACATAGAGTCTATCAGTATTTTTAATTTCTTCTTTTTTTTTTTAACATTACCTTTATAACCCTTAGTGTGAGTATATCACAATGTTCCCAGTTTTTCACTATCAGGTATGATACTGAAATGTATATGCTCATGATTTGGTTACTGTAATTCTCCCTCCACTGATTCCTGGGGCCTGACCAATGTGACTGGCAGGGCACACAAACTCCTCTGGAGGGAAACTCTCAGAGAACACAACACATTTCCCACAAAGAAGAGTCTGAGTACTGCAAACCCACATGAGATCAAGCAAGCTAGTTCTAAAACCATCATTCACCAGAATGCAGCTAACAGTGAGTACTGCTTTCTTTGGTTCTAATATACCCAGGGAATTTGACCCAGATCATCATCTAAAGTAAGTTAGTTTCTGCATCTTAGTTCCTATTTTCTATGTGGTTTTAATGTTGTACTTACAACAGTACTTCCTCCTTTCTAAGGCAATTCTTTTCTTCTTTCACCTAAACTCTTGCATTGTTGAAGGGGGCCTTATGTATCCTTTATCATAGTTTCCCAAATACTGAGAATAGTGCCTGTGAGCAGTGATCTTCCAGAAGGGCTGCTGAATGACTATATATTACATATAACATATCTGTTGTTTATTTCTGTGAAAGGGAAGGTAGTACAACTTCAATGTCATGCAAAGCCATGATAATTTGGTTCATCAACATGTGAGCTATCCTATCATCTATTTAGAAAGTTGGTTTCAATTCATTGCTTTACTTTTTCAAAGGAAAATAAAAGGCTACTCATTTTTTGTGAAACACATTGTCTTATAAAGAGAAAGAAGGAGCCATTTAATTTTTTTGATGTTGGTAGATTTAGATATTTAGATACCTTTGATCTAGTAAGATTCTGACATCCTGCATTCAAACTTTAGCTCCGCTCTTTCTAAGCTGCCAACTTAGTTTCTGAGGCTCAATTTTCTCCTTTTTAAAATGAATATAGAGCGCCTGGGTGGCTCAGTTGGTTAAGCGACTGCCTTCGGCTCAGGTCATGATCCTGGAGTCCCGGGGTCTAGTCCCGCATTAGGCTCCCTGCTCAGCAGGGAGTCTGCTTCTCCCTCTGACCCTCCTCCCTCTCATGCTCTCTGTCTCTCATTCTCTCTCTCTCTCAAATAAATAAATAAAATCTATAAAATGAATATAAATGTACTTTCCTATAATGAGTATTGTGTGGATTAAATGAGATATGGCTCGAGTAGTATGTCAAGTGCCACAGTCTCTGACAATAAAAAATGCAATATTAATACTAGTAATACATTAATAACAGCATATAGATTAATACATAATAACAATGATGAGTAAAAATAAGAATAGGCATAATAACACTTATTGAGTATTTACTATGTGCCAGGAACTATTTTCGGTTCTTCACATACATTAACTCATTCTGTCCTTATTACGATACTTTAAGATGGGCTTTGTTGTGTCCTTATTGTGTAGATGAGACAACTAGGGCTCAGAGGTAAATACATGGACCAAGATTATGCGGTTAAATACAGAAAACAGGCTTCAAATTCAGGAACCAGTTGCTGGTGATACTGCAGATGATAGATAAAGAAAGAAAGATTGCTATTTCTATGTGAGTACTTCCAACCATTGTCTTTCAAGTTTAAAGGCAAGTGAGTTAGAATGATTCCAGCTTTAAGAATTTTGCTAAATGTAATAGTGAATTCATAATTCTCAGAAGGTATACAGTTACTGATCCTTTATTTGCTTCTATTAGTTGCTAAATTTTCATCTTGCTGTCAGATTAAGCTATGTCATAATGAAACACATAAATTTATTTGAGTAAATTAAATGTATTAACGGAATATGTAAGACCATGTCAGTAACCTACATCCCTATAGTAATTCAGTAAAATTTGCTTCTATCAAATTTCCATTTTTTTCCCTGGTCTTGTCCTTTATGTTTGTTATCTGGATATTGATACAAACAAAAACACTGAATTTCTACTTATGGTATCATGCATTTGGTTAATTATTCCTCACACTGTTTAACATAGTGTCAGATTAGCTCTAACTTTTAAAAATTAAGGAGAAAATAAAAAAGGATTGCATGATTAGTATTTTTCCTTATGTATCTTGATCTGATAAAAAAAATTCATATTTCATAGATGGACATGGAAGAACATGATAAGAAATACATTCTTGTATTTCAATAGCAAGTTTTAAACTTAAAATAAAGAAAGGGATATAATTACTTAATTGTCTCCTTAAAAATAGTAGAAGTTAGGTTAAACTGATGATTATATTAAGGAAATCAGGTAAATCCTGCTTCACCCAGACCTACAGTACTGCTGAGAGTGTTTGTAGCCATAGCCATGAACATAGTGTTAATTGTAACATGGTTATTTTCATTATGGATTGGGAAATTCAACACTATTGTGTAGAATGTGGGATATTCAGTATATGGTTTTATGGAGGGATTATAATATTCAGTTTTCTATTTGTAAGTAAGCAAAGGGAAAGATTATTGTCATCCTTATGGAATGAAATTCTATTTGGGAAGATAAAGTTTATACCTATGGATGGCTTAGAAAACATTTAAAGAAACATATAATGTATGGACATATGATTGTAGAAAAAGTAGATATTCTGAGTATGAGGAGGATACAAATTAAAGATGTGGTTTGAACTGCACAGAGGGAATAAAGAGTAGAGGTTTGTGGAGTAGTCTCTTCCAAGCCATGCTTTGAAAGGGTTGATGTTATAATCAGAAGTTTAAAGAAAGATCATTTAAATTCCATTCCCCACGTTCTCCGCAAATCGACTTCTTTTGATGTCCATGTAAGAAAGCTGCCTTTACCTACTCCTTTGCAGGACAAATAAAATCAAAGCCGATGAAGAAAAAGATCCCCTGAACTTCCTCTCAACACCCCTACAAACTTAAATGCATGCACAATGATTCCCATATCCCCCTTCTAGGAAGGAACTGATGCTTAAGCTGCTGGGTGTGCTGTTACCAGAGAGACTGCAGCTGAAATCCCTTCTGGGTTGGTCTCAGCTGTAGAGAGCCTCCCTGCCAAGTTCCCACCTTTACCAAGACACCAAACCCAGGACTGATCACAGTGGGACTGTATAGACCTTGGACAATCTGAAGGGCCATTCTAGCTCCAGGGCTCCCTATGGGATGAGCCAAAGTGTCATTAAACCTGCCATATAGTGTTCATTCTTTTTCTTTCCAATAATGATCCCTTCCCCTCTTTTCCAAAGCTAGATTCTATTAGTGCCCCTTAATTAGCACCCTGCATACAACATTTAACATTGTCAGCCATGCCTTTTGAAACAGTCTGGCCCCTTGTCTTGGAAGTCAATACATCCCCCTAATTTTCTTCACAGTCTCATCTCCTTCACCTAACTTTTTTCCCTTTCCTTTCCGTTTTTTCTTTTTCTTTCTTTCTTATATAAGTCACAAAACTACACTTTCAAGCCAACATTTTTCTCCTGTAATCAACATCTACAAATGTAACTCCTTATTAGCTTTATAACTGGAATGCCCACAGTGGTCTACAACTCTCATTTATGCCCCCAACATTCAGTGATTCAGTGAACCACTAAGTCTTGTTGCATCTAGTTCAAAAAAATTTTTGTATTCTAAAATCTTTCTTTCTTTTCCTTTTTCTTTTTTTTTGGTTGGGGGCTGTTGAGGATCCTCATCTTTATTAACTCTAGTTCAGGCTATCACTCTTTACCCTTCTGAATTCTCTTTATTTTCATTCACCTTTATACCATCCCATTGATTTAGAGCTGGGGCCAGAAAACTTTCTTTGTAAAGGACCAGACAGTAACTATTTTAGGTTTTGTGACTTAAACAGTCACTGCTGCAAGTTCTCAATTCTGCCATGGTAGCATGAAAGCACTCATATGCAAAATGAAAATGAATGGTCATGCATGTATCTCAATAAAACTTTATTTAAAGAAGTAAAACAGGGTAAAGGCCAGATTTCCTTTGCTTATCAATGCCTGAATTGCTATTCTTCCCAAAACTTTTCCCTAACTTCTACTCTTTCTTTAGATCTCAACTTAGATATTACCTGCCTCTGTTCCATTGCATGTGTTTCCAATACTTTATTTCCCCTATTACATTTTATTTCAGTTATGTATTTAATTGCCTGTTACCCCATTAGCTTACAAACTGCAGTAGAGTAGCAACCAAACTTAGCTTGATAATCTTTATCCCTAGGATTCGTACAGTGTTTGGCTCAAGGCAGGCACTAATGAGTATATCTGGATGAATGAAAACATATTCAAAAGTATGGATTTGGGAATAAGCTAGATGTATGGGTAGCAATTTGATGTGAGATATGATCATACTTTCCTAGAAGATGCATAGAATCAGTGAGTTATCTTGAAAACATTCTAAGGTTTGAAACAGCCTCAGGAATTATATATTGCAGTGGTGAACTGGACTCAAATATTATTTTGCTTCCACATGATTCAAAGGTACAATGCACTTCCATCAATACAGCACGCCTAATGAATTTTCAGTGTAGGTTGGAGGAGTTTTGGTGAGTGTAAAGGAAATTGGTCCCAGGACCTGACTGCCTGCCCAATTTGGACTCAATCTAATTGTCCTTTCTCATGCATATTTTCTCAAAGCCAAATGCCTCATTTCAATTACTTTCACAGGCCTTTTTTTCCCCCCTGCCTCTGAATCTTTTCATCTGCTATTACTTCTGCCTTAAGCAACCATCCCTCTCTTCTTCATTTGGCTTCTTCCTTCTCAGCCTTCAAGTTTCAGAGGGGATTCTTCGGGTTAACTAACTACATATATACCGATCATCCTACCCCTGAGGTCCCTTTTCACTGTATCAGATTCCTTTTTAGAACCAATCACCAGCTATTGGAAATTGACAGTGTTACTGGAAATGCGTTGTGCCCCAGATTCTCTGCGAGGAGAAGATAATGATGGTACTTACCACATGGGTTTATGTGATAATTGAATAAATTAAAGTCTTGAAATTTTTCTGGAAAATAATATAGGTTGGCTATGTAAAATAAAGATGGTTAATTTAAATGTTAATTATGGGATTATTAATGGTGATTGTATTACTACTTACTAGTTAACAAATATTAACTATTGTTTATTAATGATCTCCCTCACTAGACTATATAATCAATTAGAAAAGGGCCATATGTGATTTTTTAAAAATTATATACCCAGTGCCTATGACTGTGACTGGCCCCGCAGTTACTGTTGAATGAATGAGACAGTCCTGGTAGCCTTCTGTCCCCTGCCCACGGTGAAAATCCTAAAACTAACCAGTGTCCGGGGCTAGAGGGCTATACCTTGCTCAGGTCACCTCATCAGCAGGTTTGACGTGGGGAAGTAAACTGGAGAAATTTATCTTGTCCAGGCCTGCCTATGTCAGGTTTTTATTTCACCAACTGCTAAATATTTACAAGGTTTTGAATGCCACCCAAGACTTCCCATTTCTTTACCAGTTTCCATTGGTAAAGCAGTTGTGTATAGAAAGTCTTCATTTTAAATACTGTCTCACTCCGAAGTTTGTTCCTAAGTCCTAGTTTATGAGCACAAGGGGGCATTAGATAAGCCAGTTACTGGCTTCTACCAGAGGTCGGTTATCTCTGGTTCCCTCTGGTGTGCACATGTTTGTGTATCTGTGAAATTTCACAAATAGAAACTTTTGTACTTAAAATTAAAAGTGAGCAAGAAACCAATGGCAGTCAGTCTGGCAAAGTGGGAGTTGCATGGTTTGCACAAAACGAATAAAAGCATTTCTAGTACTAGAGGATGAATATTCCAAACTACATAGCTTACACTTGATTGATAAATATATATGTAAAATATTTGACTGATGCTAAAGCAGCTAGTTAATTCCTGAGAAAACTGTTTTGAAACTATTGCATAGATACCAGAGGAAAAGCAGCTTATCTATTTTGGAAAATAAGACTGTTACATTTACTTTCAAGCATACTGGTAAACAAACATTCAAGGTTACAACTTACAATGTATTTTTACGGTAACAATATTTCCCATTAAGCACAACACAATAAATCTTTTTAAGGCTTTTTTGGATGTATTTTTCTCTGAGCTGTATTTAGCATTGAACAAGGCATCCTGATGAAAAAATTTCCTAGAAACCGATGTTGAAAAACAAGAACTTATGAAATCCTATTTTATCTACAAAGAGACAGCAATGAAAAGAAAAAAAAAAAACTTCTTAGAACAAATGAAAAATTGTAACTCCTTTGCTACTAAAAATTCCTTTTATTGTATTAACACACTGTCAGAACACATAAACCTATTTTGTATAGCAATCAATTCTAAAACAATTACAAAGCTTGCAACACAGCTCTGGAAAGGATCTTTGAGTTATCCTGGCTGAAAAAAATTCTCTGAAAATAATAGAACAATAATTTTGAAGGAAGGGGCCTAGGAATTGCTTTTCTTAGGGAAAAATACTTAAAAAAATAAATATTTGAGTTTTTAAAATCAAACTAGGAAACACTGAAACACATAAAAATAGAAATCATCTTTAATATTTGGTATCCATGGGACATTTTTGTGTGCATTTGGGTATAAAACCATTTGTTCTTTTTATTCTGCATTATTGTTTTTTTCATCTGAAAGGGATGCCACTAACTCTAATGGGATACTATTTTGAGCAAGTTTGAATGTTTTTCTTTCCTTCCCCACCACAGAGCTAGATGAATATTATCCTCATAGAGAAACGCTTTTGCCAATATGGTACCTAAAGAAGTAGAGTAGCAATAACTGAAAGACAGATAGGTAAAACGCCTTGTTTCTCAGTTCTACACATAATTTGTAATGTGTAAAAAAGTTACCATGAATATCTCAAGAAGAGCACAGAAGTGCATGAGGTTAAATTTGCATATCCAAATAAACCAGGGATTAGGAACAGAAGTGTGTTTTGTAGGATTAGAAGCCCTGCTGGGAGGCATCGGTAGATCTAAGTGAAAAACAAAAAAGCAGAAGCAATGAGCTGTCTACTAGAACTGAGAACAGCACTCAGACCAGATGACCCTCCCTAGGGTGATCCAGATACTCAAGCTCTTGTGGAAATTTAGATTAATCCTGGGGAGAAGAGGAGGTGAAGAAACTTGAAATGACAATAACAATCACAAAGAGACTAAGATTGCATTCAGTGGGGGGCTCAGTTCCCATGAATTGGAAAGCTTAACTTTTTTTGGCAACAGTTAACAGAGGGGTCATGAAGTGATTCTAGTGTACTTATGGATAAAGAGGATAAAGAGACCTCACCACATAACCAAGATGCATATTTTAACCTGTTATGTATACATTCATAAATATAACACTGTTTCTCAAATGCCAATATATTTTATTTTAAAATTTACTGATTTATTAATTTATTATCATTATTATTTTTTTTTAGTAATCTCTACCCCCAATGTGGGGCTAGAACTCACGAACCCAAGATGAAGAGTCACATGTTCTACCTACTGAGACAGCCAGGTGTCCCTCAAATATCAATATATATTTTTTTAAAGATTTATTTATTTATTTTGAGAGAGTGAGAATGAGAGAGAGAGAGAATACATGAGTGGGGGAGGGTCAGAGGGAGAAGCAGGCTCCTCGCTGAGCAGGGAGCCCGATGCGGGACTCGATCCTGGGACTCCGGGATCATGACCTGAGCTGAAGGCAGTCGCTTAACCAACTGAGCCACCCAGGCACCCCAAATATCAATATATTTTAAACATTTTTCCATAGCAGTATCTCTACCAAATAATTTAAATTTAATGCCCATATAATTTTTCATTGTATGAGTTTATTGTAATATATTTAACAAATTCCTTATTTTTGGATATACCTTGTTTTTCACTTCTTTATATAGGTGTACACAAATTATTTTCATCTTTTCCTTTAAATTAAAAATCTAACTCTTTAATTGCTAGATCACATGATAGCTTGAGTTTTTTATGTGGAATATCAAATATTCCTCTAGAAATATTGTACCAATACACACCACTGCACAGTATCCATAATGGATCTTGTCACTGTATCTGGGGAGTGATGAATAGGAAACTATTTGGAAATTTGATAAGCATTTAATAGTAACTCAGGTTTTTAAAGTCACTTTTATTACAAGTGGATTTAAATGTTTTTCTTTAGGTAATTGGCTATTTTTCATTTACTTATTTTTCAAATGATACTTATTATCTAATTGTTTTTATATACAATATTAATATTGATTCTGCCTATCATATATTAAAATATCTCTTGCTTTATTTTTAATTAACTTTTAAGAATAACTTTAGTTTCTCATAACATTAGGTAACACAGTAAAAGGTTCCTGTACACCCTCTACCTAATTTTCCCTAATGTTACCATTTTACATAACCAGGGTACATTTGAAAAAACTAAGAATTTCACTCTGGTACAATATATTAACTAAACTATATACTTCATTTACACTTCACCAGTTTTCCCACTAATGTCCTTTTCTGTTCCAGAATCTAATCCTGGATACCTCATTTCATTTGTTAGCCTGACTTTTTAGTCTCCTTCAGCCTGTGATAATTTCTCTGTCTTGTTTTTCATGACTGAAACTTTTGAAGACTACCAGTCAGATATTTTGTAGAATGGTTTTCAATTGTGTTTGCCTGATGTTTTCTCATGATTACACTAAGATTACTATGGGTGTGGGGGAAGAATACCACAATGGTGAAGTGTACTTCTACCATGTTTAGTCTTATATGTCAGCTTTCCCAGTTTTTAAATCAAACTGTTAGGTGTTATTGTGAAGGCATTTTGTAGATATGATTAATATCTAAAACTGACTTACATTAAGGAGATTATTCTAAAAAAATGTGGGTGGATGTCATCCAACCATTTGAATGCTTTAAGAGCAAAGAGAAATTTCCTGGAAAAGAAGGAATTCTGCCTTAAGGGTGCAGAATCAAATCCTGTTTGAGTTTCCACTACCCTACAAGTTTTAGATTGCTGGTCCCAACAATCACCTGAGCCAATCCCTTTAAATAAATCTTTATCTCTATATCGCCAAATCTAGCTACTGTCTATTGTTCATGTATCTACCTTCCAACCCACCTACCTACTACTGTTATTATTTTCTGGAGAATACTGACTGATACATTCTTCCACATTTATTTATTCATTTAACCTTTTATTTGTATCAATATCGATGAATATATATATATATCTTGTATTTGGGGCTGTAATACAAAATTATCATTTATTTTATTGCTCAATTTTTTCCAGGTGTGGCCATTGGGAATTCTTTTAATTGGTTTCTGTGTCCTTTTTACACACCCCCAGCTATGCTTTGCTTTCTTTGAACTTTCTTCCTGGCACTTCACGATCTGCCAAATCATCTTGTCCTATTTTTCAAGCCCTGAGAATCAGTCATTTTTCCAAAGGACCTTAGTTAAACTTACTGAGGAACTGTCTTTGGAAACTAAGAGCTGAGTTCTCGGTGTGCTCACTGCTGATATGTCACTGTTTGTAGGCCCTGTCAGTGGACAGAGCTAAGAAATACGTGTATGTACACAAAGCTATGCATATGCACACATCTGAAGTGTTTCCAGTGCTAATCCAATTCCACAGGACATTTTAGAACTCCTCCCTTGCTTATTTTTAACTTTTTTATTTGACAGTGAGGAAACTGGTTATCATTAACTATAATTTATTTACTTGCTGCTTTAACTGTAGAATACATGTAAAGTAGTTTCAGAATTGGTAACCCATACTCATGGGAAATCAATTTAATAACTAGAGTACAATCTTTATATATGGTTCTTTTTGTCTGTGGCCTTAGCAATATTTAGTAGAAACACTGTTTCCAAACTACTCAGGTCAGTTCCTTTTTACCTTCACTTTCTTCAGTGAAGTCATACTGTATGTTTGTAATACATTTAGATTTATATGTCACCTTCTGTACTCCAGGTTAGGATCCCTTGACATTATGGTTGAAATTTTAAATTTTGCCTACCATGAAGTTCACTCTCTATGGATTCTGACAAATACCAACACTGTACCCAACACTACAGTTTCATACAGAACAGTTCTGTAACCCTAAAAATTCTCCTGTGTAGCCCCTTTTTCATTAACCAATTTCCTCTGCACCAACCCCTCTGACAGCTTAAAACAAAATTGTTAATTTGCAGTTTCTTCTACTCAAGGTAGGGACAATGCTCTTTGCAATTCAGCACATCATCAAATTGATTCTAGAAGTCTGGAATTGTTGATAAAAGCTTCAAGGAATTCAATGGGAAATACTCTTAACAAATTGTACAAGATCAACTGGATATCATATACTTTTAAAAACTGACCATTAATTCATACCATTCTCAGATATTAACTTAAAATGGATTATAGATCTAAATGTTTAATCAGAAATCATAAAATTCTTAGAATAAACTCATTTAAAAAATGGGGTAGGCAATGTTTTCTCAGGTAGAACACAAATAATGGAAACCATAACATATATCTTTAGAACTAGCTACAGAATCACATATCTATAGCTATATCTATAAATTTGACTTCATGAAAATGAAATCTTTTCTTTCTGAAAGACACTACTATGAAAATAAAAAGGTAATAATTAGATTAGAAAAGTACTTTTAAGACATTTATCAGACAAAGAAACTGCAGAATGTATAAAGATCTCTTAAAATTCAATATTAAGACCACAAACCATGATTTTAAAACATTGATAGAACCCGGGCACCTGGGTGGCTTAGTTGGTGAAGCGTCTGAGTGGTGGTTTGGCTCAGGTCATGATCTCATGGGTCCTGAGATCCAGCACACACCCCCAAACACCCTCCTGCCCTCAGTGGGTGAGTCTGCTTGGGATTCTCTCTCTCTGCCCCTTCCCCACTTGTGTGCACCCACACTCTCTTTTTCTCTAAAATAAATAAATCTTTAAGAAAAACGTTGATAAAACCTCAGACACTTCACAAAATATGCAAATGTTAAATAAACACATGAAAAAAATGCACAGTATTATTACTTATGAGAGAAACCGCCAAATTAAAATCTCAATGACATAGCACCAATTACAGTTAACTAAAATTGACCTGAAAAACTCTTACCATGATTTTTGTTCTCAAGGATGTGGGCCAACAGGAGCTCTCATATACTATCGGCGGAAATGTTTAAGTGTACAACCATGTTAGAAAATACCTTGTAGTTTTTTACAAAGTGAAGCATACACATACTGTGACTCTTTGGTACTTACTCAAGAGAAATTAAAAAAAAGAAGTGTATAAAGATGTTTACATCAAAGTTATACCACCTTCATTTCCATAGTCCAAAACTGGGAACCAAGTGTTCATCCTCAGATGAATCGATAAACTGTGGTACACTTAAAAGTAAATACAGAAAGGCTGGGGTAGGGGTGTGTGTGTGTGGCAAACTGCTGGTAAATACAGATGTATCTCAAAATAGTTATTCTGATGGAAAGAAGCCAGGAAGGGGGGGAGAAAAGGACTATAGTACATGATTCCATTTGCAGATAATTCCTGGAAATGCAAACTAATCTGTAGTGACAGAAAGCCTATCAGTGATTGCCTAGGGATGTATTAGTGGAAGTGATACAAAGGAATACAAAGAGATTTTTGAAGGTGACAAATATTTCCTGTCTTGAAGATGGTGATGGTTTTAGATCGTATGCACATACATTCTGACCGTTTTTTAATACTTTAAAACTGTTTTTAAGAATGTACCAAGTCGGGTCGGAGGAGGGTACTGAGGGGTGTGTGTATATGCGTGTGTGGGGGGAACAACAAAACAAAACAGAACAAGACACCTCTACGATCCCAGCATCCCTTTCGTGCTGCCACTAAGATGGCGGCGCCCATGTCACCGCTCTTCCCGGGCAGGCCGGTGGGTTGGCAGCCCAGGGCCCTCGGAAGTTCTGCCTTTGGGGCTGCGTGATGCCACTCGCGAGCTCACGGTTGCTGGTGGCGCAGAAAACGCGAGAGTTCGGGGGTTCTCACCTGAGAAGGGAAGGGAGATGGAGCTCCCGCAGCTCTTCCACGGTGGCCGCAACTGCTCAGACCACCTTCAGCAGCTTCAGCCACGGCCATCTCACTTGAGGTGGGGCACCCGCCGGCGCTGCTCGGCCTGTTTCACTCCGGCGAGCCTGCCCCAGAGAGGTCGCACTGGTGGGAGGCGCCACGGTGCTCCTGGGACCTGAGCTGCAGACCACGGAGCGCGAGATGCGAGCAGGGCGCCTGGCGTCACCGGGGGCTGAAAGCGCCGGTGGCGGCTCGTGACCGGCCGCGCTGCACCGCTGGGCCGGCCCGGGGCTGCCTCCCGTGCTGGGCAACACGGCCCGGGAGCGGAAGCGGCCGCTGGTGCACTCCTGGCGGCAGGCGGCGGCCACTTTGCCGCGCGCGTGCTGCTGAGCGCGCTCCGCCTCGCGACCGGCTCCAGAGCCGCGAGGGCGGATTGGGCTTACCGCTTACAGCTGGGGCTCCGGCCCTTCACCCCTCCCGCCCGAGCTGGAGTCAGGTCCCGCAGGGTGGACTGATTCACTGGGTGACGTCGTATCCGGATGCGAGTTCATCTGCAGGGTGACTGGAAAGACGTCCTCGGGGTCGGTGCTCCACGAATTCCGACTGGAGCGAACCTGGTGAAGTGGGCGGGCAGCGCTGTTTGGCCAAGTAGACCCCAGACGCTCGCGTTTGCAATCGGTCACTTCTTTGCCGGGCCGTGAGGTGATTCGGTAGAAGGGTACCCGAAGCTCTTCCCTTTTCGGCCCCTTCCAGAGATTGACCATATAATGCAGCTGCGAGTCAGAGAGACAGAAAAACGGGGTTCTCAGAAACGACTTGCTGCGAAAGTAATAGAACTTGTTCACGGACGAGGACGGAGTCCTGCTAAAAGGTCTACAGAAGCCCATTGCCTTGGGAACACAGATGCACTGGAGGTCATGTGTGAGCAGCAGTTAAAATGGCTGTTTAAAGATTTATTTTCTTTATAAGTTCTTGACCCTGGAACGAGCATCCTGGGTACAGGCTGCAAAGCAAATGCCATTCCAGGGTAGTGGATGATAACACAGGCGGAATCAGTGTAAATCACAGACAAGGAACAAATCCTGAGAGCATTTTATTTGTTGGACAACATATTCTTAAGAATGACTTCCATTAATTAAAATAGGAAAAAAAGGAATTGCTACTGGCTTCAGCTGTGATGAAAAATCCTGATTGTTCAAACAAACTTACCCGTCATTCATTCTTAAGATAGACCGAAGTCTGGCTCCGGAACTTAACACCGTTGCTTGCCCACATCAGAGCAACAGGGAATGAGCATACTCTAGGCCTGCAGTGTGAGTAATTTCATTATTTATGTAGATTGGTTAATAAGTAAGGTGTTTGTATCATGAGGGGGTATTTTATTTTCTGATCTGCAAACATTAAGGACTACCATAGAAAACCATGAGTTCCTGGGTTAGTCTCTTTTAAAAATAGTACTTTATGAAAAAAACTAAATGCTGCCTTTTGTATCCTACCTTTCTTGATCTCATTTTTTGGAGATGAGGAAGAACAATGAAAAAGAGGTAGTGTAAGGAATTACGGATATTTTTATATCAGGTAGTGCATGTAGCTCACTGATCTCACCAGTGTTGTACTGTTCTAAAACCAGCAGCGCCTTTGTGTCCACATTACATTAGAAATATGAAATCTGGGGGTGCCTGGGTGGCTTAATCGGTTAAGTGTCTGCCTTTGGCTCAGGTCATGATCCTGGGGTCCTGAGATTGAGCCTCAGGTTGGGCTCCCTGCTCAGTTAGGAGTCTGCTTGTCCCTCTGCCCCTCTCCCCGCTTATGCTCTCTCTCTCTGAAATAAATAAATAAAATCTTAAAAACATAGAAATATGAAATCTGGTGTTGGAAACTTGTAAATCTCTAATTTTTATGTTGTTTAGGAGGTGAAGATAGTTCTCCTTAAAAAGAGGAAAAGTATTAGGTAAAGCCAAGTTGATATTAGAAATTACAGTAGACATTGTTTCTTTTCAAAGAAAATAACAAAAAAGTCAATACTTGACTTTTCAGAAAGTTTCTAATTCAGTTTTCCAGCCCCTTGCCTATGTTCTAGTATAATTAAATTTATTACAGTCTTAAAAGAAAAGTACCAAATGGACATTACTGAACTGCAAAATCCATCTGATGAAATTCAACAGCAACTTGGACATAATGGGTTAAAGAATCCAAGAACTTGAAGGCAAATATAGATAGGTTATTCAAATTAAAGCATGTAAAGAAAACCAAAAAAGAAAACCAAAAAAGACAATAGTTTCATCTGTGGGAAGTATCAAGCTAGTATCAAGCTAGGTAATGTGTATGTCATTGGACTAGTATTAGAAGTAATAATGTTGCCTGCCTACAGTACTTTATTTACTATCGTATCTAATTTCTTGCTTAATATGCAGCTCTAGGGTTTACCCCCAATGATTTTCTGACCCCCACTCCTCCCATAGATATCAATGGCTAGTCATTCCTTTGCATTACTTAATTTTACAGTATTATACCTTTATTTTTGTACCTTTAACAATTCATTGAATGCTTTATTTACATTTGTCTGTCTTTGCCACTATAAAACTGAGACAGGGACGATGTCTTATTTATATTTATTTTATCTAGTATCTAGTACAGTGATGACACATGGTTATTCTTTAATGATTATTCATCACATGAGAGAAAGAATACTAAAAAAAGAAATTTGAAAAGATAAAACGCAAGGAGAAAAATACCTAAAACTCATTACTGTGAAACCTACATGGATATGAGAAACTACTCTGTGAAAGAGACACAGGGCAAATTATTACGCTTGATAAATAATGGATAAATAAATAATTCTAAATAATTCCAATTCCCTTAATATTGATTTAGGGTAGCATAGAAAACAGACCACATTTTGAGCTGATAGAGAGCATGGCTTGTGAATCAAAACAAATGAGTTGCTTCGTGTTTGTGTAACACACGTCTTTCATTGACGTTCATCTCCTTTTTCCTGTCTGGTAAGTTAGATTGCTTAGCATAGGTCTTTTATTTATTCTGTTAACTTTAATCCATTTTGGGGTTAAAGTGTTTGTTCTCATTTTAAAATAATTTAAAAGCAGTTGTCTCTAGCATGCAGCGAGCTAGCTGTCTCACACTGTTCCTTGCTGGCCTATGGAGGACGTGGGAGTTCTTTCCAGAGGGGTCCTCGCCGGGACATGGAAGTCTCATGATATGTGAAGTGATCTTCTGAGAGTTTCCTTTTTTGGTGAGGGACGTGGTTTAAATGGCTTTTCTCAACTCAGGGAATTTCCATAACACATGCTTATAAAAAGTTTCATTACAAGTATGAGACCAGAATTTTTTTGTAAGCTCCCATCTCTTTATTTTGAGCATTGCTTTCTGAGTCAGGTAAATCCCTACCTTACACTTTGATTATAATGAGTATCATGCATGCCTTATACAATTAAGAACAGAGGGACATAAAAAGGCCCATTGGTAGGGATGCAAAGTATCAGGTAGAGTGGACTACATGCCATTTTATGTCTTTCCATTTCTAGTACTGTATGATGCTCAGGAATCAGCAGGATCTCAGTGAAACAACAGGCAGTGTCATCAAATAATAATGCTGATTGGAACAATCAGATCTTTAGAGAGTACTACTATCTAGCATAGAGTGGCTGGAATCTTTAATTTTTTTTTTTAATTTTTGCAAAATGTATGCCTATAACACTTTTTTTTCTCAGTATGATTGTGGCGTTTGTGCTTACTCTCCAGAGTTTCCATGGAGACTTGGCACTACGGTTTGTTTTTGCTTTGTTCCCCTACTTACATTTCTCCTTTTAGTAATTTTAGTTCTCCCAGTGAACAAATTTGTTAATGATCTTCAGAAGAATAATTCTTGGATTTAGAGAGGTTGTCTCCTTTCTTGTCATTATCTGTGTGTCCAAGTACTTTGAATACATCAGTCACCTTGTTTATTACATGGACATTGCATGAAAGAATATATTTTATTAAATATTACAGAGTTCTGGGTATTTATTTACACTATGTTGCTTAGAACTGTAAAGTCTAAAAGCTGGGATGATTTATCTAATCCTCTAATTTTATGTATTAGGGAACTGAGTGGTAGAGAACTGAAATGATGTGTGTTAGGTCATATACCAGTTTGCAGAAGTCCCACAAGAAGCTAATTCCCTTGTCGGGTCTCTTCTGCCATGTCAGGTATATTTGGTTTGTCCCTGTCGCCTTTTGGGTTGGAGAAGACACCATCTCTGTTTCCCCATTCATAGAATTGTTCAAATGAAATAGAAAGCTTCTTGGTGGTAGGTGAACTCAGGCGTCTCTGCTGCTGAGAAATTTGCTTTTGCAAACTGTGAATCACTATGTGGCAGCTGCTTGCAGGGAGAGCACCTGTCTCTGTGTCTTGTCCGTGCTTTGGCACCTTCTCACCACCTCCGGTTGTAGTAAGAGCAACGGTTCTTGATTTTTAGAGGACACCAAGGTTCTATGCAGCAACTTTGTTTTCTCTTGGAGAGAAGTCCCCTTTTGGAATCCCTGCTCTTTAACAACATGTAAGGACCCATTTTTAGGTTCTTTTTTGTCAAGTTGTGACTGGACTCTAAAACATTACTTAATCTTTCCTGTGGTAAGCCCATCACTGTGGGGAAGACATATGTGATTCATTTTTATCTCACATTGGAAGTGCATACTCGCCAGCGGGCAACTCTTATAATCTCACAACTGCGAGTTTCCAAACAACCTCACTATGACATATGCTATTTTGCTGTTGGACACCGGGCATTATCATCGTAATCACTGGTGTTGTAAAGACAAACACATTAAGTATAATATAGACCAAGTAGAGTACAAAGTTTCTGCCTTCTGGGAACCTGAATTTTAATGAATGCTATTATTTAACTGAAAATGTATTATGCCAGAGGGTATTCCAACTTACTGTGAAATAGGTTGATGAAAATGTTATTTTTCATAACAAATCGAGGAAAATTGAACAAGCAGAGGGACTGAGCAGATTTCATTAGAAGGTGTAGTGTATCTCATTCAGAGTTTAGTTTATGGGTTCCTTTCATGTATGCTTAAAGCAGAGATTCATACCATGTTACGATTTCTCTAAATGAGATGACAAACGTAAAAATTTCCCTATTCATCATTTCCTACTCTAAACCTATCCACACTCGTCATTATTTTCAATAGCACAGTGGTAGATGCTCAATAAAGCAACTCATATATACATTTAGAGGATTCTGAAGCCAGCTTGGGATTTGAATATGTTATATTTGAGGATACTTGTTTAAGGAATGAATGGGGTCCCCAGTCCTATCCTGCCAGTCACCTCTCTTCTAATGAAATCCTCAAGGGAACTGAATAAAAGGGATGAGAGCGAAGGAGAATCAGCGTGTCCTTTTATTGCCAGCCGGGTAGATAACCAAATTCTAGTTAGCAACTTAGGCACACGCTTTATGTTGGAGGCCTTCAGGGGCCATTATTTCCCTTAAAGTTGAAATCTCAATTTTGAGAAAGTACAGTCCTATGGTTGCCTGCATAATCTTGGGACCTGAAGGAATTGCCAGCGTATGTAAGTGTTCAAATGGGGAAAAATACAGCCAAAAATGTCTGTCTTAGGATGGTAGGCTTGGGCCAGTTTATCTCTCTATTTCCTGTAGGAGAGGACAGGAAAGAGAACGTGGCTTTTTATGTTAAGTCCTTCTTGGGTCTTCTTTATATAAAGGTTAAACAGTAGGTGGTCATATCTTGGAAGGAGGCCAGTAAATTCAGATTGTTTCTACATATGAATGTATATGCTCTCAAATACTATTCTATAGTCTGAAATAATAGATTAATGCTTTATTCATCTTGAGAGAATGGAGGCACGGGGACTCACAGAGGCAGGCGAGACCTCTTTCTGGAATGGAGAGCCTCCCCGTTCCTCCTGCAGAAACAAACACTGACTACCAGATTAGACTGGTATTCAAAGGAAATACTTTATTATTCCTCCTGTAGAATCACAGAAATTTGGTCAAGTCTTGGCATTTTGTACAGGGCACTTCTCATCATTAATGGGATATAGCTTCTGGAGATTTTTAAATAGCACAAATACTTGAGTGTTTGTATTCTTAATGAATTTTCTGAGGACTAACAGTTTTCTAGTCTCTCTTTTGCAGTTTACTTGCATTTATTTCAATTCTCTGTTACTTCCCTATGTCACTAACAAATTTAAACATCTGGAAGAAGCCAAAATAGACCTCAAGTCAATAATACAAACTCTCATGAAAAATAGAACTCGCTTCTATTATACTAATAGACGAGACTCTCAGATCTTTACATATATTGTCTTATCTCAGTTTGCAAAGAAGTCTAAAATCAAGATTATACAAGATCTCAGACTGTAGGTGTTCAGAAAGAACAAATTGAGAAGGGGTGACTTATGTGCTGTTCATTGAGAATAGCAATGAATAGCTTAATAGCCAGAAGATAAACCTATAAAAAGGAAATATAAGACTCTTATAAGGCAAAGGATCCAAATCAGTTCCTGTAGGAATGAGCCAAGTTATAGGGCAATTGACCCCGCCTTATTAGGGAGAGTTTGATACATTCAATATTGTCTATTTATTTTATAGATTTTTAAATTTATATATAAAATATATAAAGATATGAAATAAAAATAATTATTTCATTTTATCCCTGTCTTATTATACATAAAACATAAGTCACCTGTATGTAGAATCATATATAAACTTTAATAAATAAAAATTATTAATATATTACATATTTATTTCATGATGTGAGTTTTAGTTGTTTTTAGCAAGTGTAGAGAATTCACTTTATCATCCTAAATATATGAGAAGTTGCATGTAAGAATAAAAAGGGGGACTTCAGAAGAATAGTGATTAAAACAAGGGCCTGAAGTCTAATGAGCCTGTGTTCAAACCCTCGCTTTGATATTTGACTCTCATCATTCCAGTTTCTTCCCCTAATACATCATTGTAGGTATTTAATGCTTATTCCCATCATTTAGACTTATTTTGATAATTAAATGATAATTAGTAGAGGCTATTTGTGCTATTGAGTAATCTAGAATAGAGGAATAATAGATAATGGGTATAGCTTATTCAGTTTATCTCTAACATAGAACTTGAGAATTAAGCACTTAGAACCAGTCTCCTAAAAATAAACGTACTTATTTGAGTGAATAAATGTGAATAAATACAGGACATAGAGAAACTGTTTGTTCTCTAGTGTCTGCAACTCTTGAACCCATAGCAGGCATCGTAATATCATGGCCAGCACTGTCCTTCAAGATGGAGGTGGCTGGGGATAGATGCCAGTTGCATGACTCCTCTTGGAAAAATGGCTTAAAAAATACTTATTTCCCAAAGTTAGTCACTTATCTCAGGAGAGTTGGGTTGAACCACAAAGCACCATCCAAGCAGAGAGTATGTGCACAAAGGCAGCCCCGTATCATGACCAAATCCTTTCCTCTTAGTGCTTTTCCACTAAGTGACAGGCAACAGTGGGGCTACCTTCACCCAAGGTTGTGACATGATATGTAATGTCTCTAAGGTTGGGTCACTGAAACCAAAGCATTTTTCTCTGTTCAACTGCTTTGCTTAATGTAATGGTACTAGCAATACCAGGAATTACATTATTGCTATCAGTAGTTCTCACCAGTGTTGTCAGTGTTCATTTTTTGCTTTTGTTTTTTTTTTAACTCAGAGTTCTTGCCTTCTATAAACTCTCTGGCACTTGTTCTATTTTTAATATATATATTGAAGTGTGAAAATGGCAGAATCTTCCAAATTTACCAAAGTTCAAATGTAAATATTAGGCCCTTTCTGTTTGAATATTAATTGCATACTATTGTCCTGGATTTTTTTTTTTAAGATTATTTATTTTAGAGAGAGTGAGTGTGTGCATGTGAGATGGGGAGGGAGAGAGGGTGAGGGAGAGAGAGTTTTAAGCAGACTCCATGCTAAGTGCAGAGCCCAACGGAACTTGATCTCATGATCCTGAGATCATGACCTGAGGTGAAATCAAGAGTCAGACGCTCAACCGACTGAGCCACCCAGGCACCCCAAGACCCAGGTTTTTTTTTTTTTTTTTAATGGAATCATTGGTTCAGAGAATTTCAGTCACATGTTAATGTATTGTCTTAAAATACTAGATATGTTTACAGAACAGTTAACAGCCCCACATAACTGTCAGTGTGTGTGTTTAACTTTTCATCAAGCACTGTTGTGACAGTTTTTCATCTGGAGTTAAGATGTTTGGTGTTAAACACCGTTGCCTCAATAATGGGGCAAGGAGAGCTGATAAATTCAATCATGCTGTGTCCTGGTTGCTGCATATCGAAAAAAAAAAACCTAATTGAGTCACCTAAGGATACATTTGTGAAAGCAAGACTCTAGGATAAACATGTTGCAAATTTCAGAAAAATTCTGGCTTCCCAAGAGTGCCAAAGTGCACCTTATGATTAGTGCAGTTGAAATATTAAGCATAAGTTTACACTAACACTGCACGTGGGGTTGAAACCTTGTGCTTCTTGAATCTGTAGGGACACAACAGTGAGGAAGGGCATGTTTGAACTTTAAGAACAAGAGATTCTCAGTATTACTCCCATCTCTAAAGACTCACCTTTACACATCTGAAATCCAGAGATACTGCTTGTTAACGTTTTGGCAAATACAATTCCATTTCAGTGCTTTTTTTTGTGTATATCATTTATATTTTAAAATTTGATATTTTTAGGAATAGGTAAATACATTATAATTTTTACTATACTATTGTTTTTTAAAAAATTGTTAAATATTTTCAAAATTCTTAAAAACTATAATTCTAATATGTTTGTTAATTTGTTTCCCCTGGTTTGCTATTATAAACATGAACATCTCTGTGCACACATTTGTGTATATAGTATTGCTAGAATTAGAATTAATGGGTCAAAGAATATTGGACTTTTTCTCTGGATAGTTTATATCTATTTATGTTTTGCTGGACAGAAATGCTTTACCACACACTTACCTTCACTGGGTATTATTAACATTTTTCTTAGAGTTTTAGGAAAATTGTGGGATTTGCTTTCTAAATTAAGCAATATATACAAGACATCATTCTTGTATAAAATAATGTGGGACCACGTAGAAGCTAGCTTTTGGTTCTTGTATGGATTACTATTCTACCACCAGCAAAAAATGGTGGAAAATCACGGTCCTTCTAGACCCATGCCAACGCAGAAGACTGACTATAAGTTAGTATCTACCGAAGAACAAAAGGAGAGTCACAAGAAACACTTTCTTCCTTACACATGAAATTAGAAAGACTTTTCATGGAAATAGTTTGTAACATCATTAAGTAGCTATTGATAAGGTTCCAAATGACTTAAAACTTTCTTGCGTCATTCAGACCATAATGGTACATCGTAAAAAAAAGTCAGCCTTTGGTCTAAAGTAACCGTTACTTGTAGTGAAAAAAGGTTTAAACTTTCTGAATATTATTTTAAGACTTTTGGATGAATCAACATTAGATAAACAGGTAATATGAAGCATTATGCTTTTGGAAGTTTGCTTTATGGTTTTGTGTTTTTTTGTTTTTTGGGTTTTTTTTTTTGATGCAGGAAGCCTGGTATTTCACCTAGTGCTTTAATCTTACTATATGTAACCACCTGACTCAATTTATGTTTGCTATCATTTCAGACAGGACCAATCCTGTCCAAAAACAACTTTAAAATATGAATTTGTAGGTCTAGTGTGCTGAAGCTGAGTTAAATAAATCTAATAATGCCATTCCAAATGGTAAAGATTATGACCTGTTACTTTTAGTAAAGAGTCTGCAGTGATATAGGAGTGTCTTAGATCAATTTAAGATCTGTTAAGGACAAAAGAATAAAATCAAAGAAAGAATCGTAGTAAACCCAAGGAAAACTGTTAATGAATTAACCTCAGGGTTTAGGACAGCCACAAGCAAGAGTCCTGGTAGAAGGATTCAGACCTGTATTTAGATGCTGGTGCCATATATCCTCAAGGAATGTTATTGCAGCTGTGAGCAAGTGTAAAAATAATGTCCATAAACACAAGTTGTGGACTGAGGGCAGGCTTTGGGGTATAAGAGGCCTTGAATGGCTCCTGGGAGGCAGTCAAACTTGAGTACTAAGTATGACCTTCTCCATTCATTGTCCTGGCCTAAGAGACAAACCAAGTTCAACTGAGTGGCCTTGCTTTATTTTGGGAACATAAATGAGGAATTAATTAGTTCCATGGGGGGATACCATGCAATTATTCTCCTTGCAGACTTGCTTTCTATAAACTCTTGTGTTACTCATCTATTTTTATTTGCTTTTCAATATTTGTTGCCTTGAAATATTATATACTTAGGGTGCACAAAATACAGATGTAAAGCTAAATGGTTGACAGCACAACAAAACCAGGGTAACCATCATCAAAGTCAAAAACAGACTTGAAACGGTCCTCACACCCTCAAAACCCTACTAGTGCTCCATTCTAGATATCATTCCCTTTCCAGAGAATGTACACTCTATCCTGATTTTATAGTTTTTTTTTTCCATTTCCATGATTTTTTTTTTAATAGACTTAATTTTTTAGCATATTTTTAGGTTCACACGAAAATTGAGCCAAGGCACAGAGATTTCCCATATATCCCCTGATTCCACTCATGCATAGTCACTCCCATTATCAAGAGCCCCCACAGAAGTGATACATTTGTTACAATTGACAAACCTACATTGCCACATCATAAGTCCATTGTTTATATTAGGGTTTGCTCTTTGTGTTTTATACCCTATGGGTTTGGAAAATGTATGATGACATGTATTATTCACCATTATAGTTTTATGTAGAATAGTTTCCTTGTCCTAAAAATCCTCTGTGCCCTACCTATTCATACCTCCCACCCTCCTAAACTCCAGCAACTACTGATCTTTTTACTATATCCACACTTGAACCTTTTGTAGAAAGTCATATAGTTGGAATCATAATATGTAGCCTTTTCAGATTGGTTATTCACTTAGTGATATGCATTGAAGTTCCTTCCTGTCCTTTCATGGCTTGATAGTTCATTTTAGTACATAACATTCCATTGTCTGGATGTACTTCAGTTTATTTGTCCATTCACCTATTGGAAGTCATCTTGGTTTCTTCAAGTTACGGAAATTATGAATAAAGCTGCTATAAACATTAGTATGCAGGTTTTTATGTAGATACCAGTTTTCAACTCCTCTCACCAAGGAGCACATTGTTGGATCATATGGTCAGTGTATATATAGTTTTATAAGCTGCTGCTAAATCATCTTCCAGAGTGCCTGTACCATCTTGCATTACCACCGACAATAAATGAGAATCTCTGTTGCTCTACATCATTTCTAGCATTTGCTGTCGTCTGTTGTTAGTGTTCTGGATTTTGGCCATTCTAATAGATGTGAAGTGATGTTTCATTGTTGTATTAATTTGCAATTCCTTAATGATATGATGTGGACCATTTCTTCATATGCTTATTTGCCATCTGTATATCTTCTTTGGTGAGGCATCTATTATGGTTTTGGGTCCATTTTCTTTCTTTTTTTTTTTTTTTAAAGATTTTATTTATTTATTTGAGACAGAGAAAATGAGAGAGAGAGAGCACATGAGAGGGGGGAGGGTCAGAGGGAGAAGCAGGCTCCCTGCTGAGCAGGGAGCCCGATGTGGGACTCGATCCCGGGACTCCAGGACCATGACCTGAGCCGAAGGCAGTCGCTTAACCAACTGAGCCACCCAGGCGCCCATACATCATTAGTTTTTGATGTAGTGTTCCATGATTCATTGTTCTATCACCCAGCCACCCCATCCCTCCCACCCCACCCCCCACTCCAGCAACCCTCAGTTTGTTTCCTGAGATTAAGAATTCCTCATATCAGTGAGGTCATATGATACATGTCTTTCTCTGATTGAATTACTTCTCTCAGCATAGCACCCTCCAGTTCCATCCACGTCGTTGCAAATGGCAAGATCTCACTCCTTTTGATGGCTGCATAATATTCCATTGTGTATATATACCAAATCTTCTTTATCCATTCATCTGTCGATGGACATCTTGGCTCTTTCCACAGTTTGGCTATTGTGGACATTGCTGCTATAAACATCGGGGTGCACATACCCCTTTGAATCCCTACATTTGTATCTTTGGGGTACATACCCAGTAGTGCAATTGCTGGATCATAGGGTAGCTCTATTTTCAACTTTTTGAGGAACCTCCATACTGTTTTGCAGAGTGGTTGCACCAGCTTGCATTCCCACCAACAGTGTAGGAGGGTTCCCCTTTCTCCGCATCCCCGCCAACATCTGTCGTTTCCTGACTTGTTAATTTTAGCCATTCTGACTGGTGTGAGGTGGTATCTCATTGAGGTTTTGATTGGGATTTCCCTGATGCCAAGCGATGTTGAGCACTTTTTCATGTGTCTGTCGGCCATTTGGATGTCTTCTTTGGAAAAATGTCTGTTCATGTCTTCTGCCCATTTCTTGCCTGGATTCTTTGTTCTTTGGGTGTTGAGTTTGATAAGTTCTTTATAGATTTTGGATACTAGCCCTTTATCTGATATGTCATTTGCAAATATCTTCTCCCATTCTGTCGGTTGTCTTTTGGTTTTGTTGACTGTTTCTTTTGCTGTGCAAAAGCTTTTTATCTTGATGAGGTCCCAATAGTTCATTTTTGCCCTTGCTTCCCTTGCCTTTGGTGATGTTTCTAGGAAGAAGTTGCTTCGGCTGAGGTCGAAGAGGTTGCTGCCTGTGTTCTCCTTTAGGATTTTGATGGACTCCTGTCTCACATTGAGGTCTTTCAACCATTCGGAGTCTATTTTTGTGTGTGGTGTAAGAAAATGGTCCATTTTCATTCTTCTGCCTGTGGCTGTCCAATTTTGCCAACACCATTTGTTGAAGAGACTGTCTTTTTTCCATTGGACATTCTTTCCTGCTTTGTCAAAGATGAGTTGACCATAGGGTTGAGGGTCCATTTCTGGGCTCTCTATTCTGTTCCATTGATCTATGTGTCTGTTTTAGTGCCAGTATCATACTGTCTGGATGATGGCAGCTTTGTAATAGAGCTGGAAGTCTGGAACTGTGATGCTGCCAGCTTTGCTTTTCTTTTTCAAAATTCCTCTGGCTATTCGGGGTCTTTTCTGGTTCTATACAAATTTTAGGATTATTTGTTCCATTTCTTTGAAAAAAGTGGATGGTATTTTGATGGGGATTGCAAAGAATGTGTAGATTGCTCTAGGTAGCATTGACATCCTCACAATATTTGTTCTTCCAATCCATGAGCATGGAACGTTTTTCCATTCCTTTGTGTCTTCCTCAATTTCTTTCATGAATATTTTATAGTTTTCTGAGTACAGATTCTTTGCCTCTTTGGTTAGATTTATTCCTAGGTATCTTATGGTTTTGGGCGCAATTGTAAATGGGATCGACTCGTTAATTTCTCTTTCTTCTGTCTTGTTGTTGGTGGATAGGAATGCCACTGATTTCTGTGCATTGATTTTATATCCTGCCACTTTACTGAATTCCTGTATGAGTTCTAGCAGTTTTGGGGTGGAGTCTTTTGGGTTTTCCACATAAAGTACCATATTATCTTGCAAAGAGTGAGAGTTTGACTTCTTCTTTGTCAATTTGGATGCCTTTGATTTCTTTTTGTTGTCTCATTGCTGTGGCTAGGACTTCTAATACTATGTTGAATAGCAGTGGTGATAGTGGACATCCCTGCTGCGTTCCTGACCTTAGGAGGAAAGCTCTCAGTTTTTCCCCATTGAGAATGATATTCGCTGTAGGTTTTTCATAGATGGCCTTTATGATATTAAGGTATGTACCCTCTATCCTTATACTTGGAAGAGTTTTGATCAAGAAAGGATGCTGTATTTTGTCAAAAGCTTTTTCTGCATCTATTGAGAGGATTATATGATTCTTGTTCTTTCTTCTGTTAATGTATTGTATCATGTTGATTGATTTTCGGATATTGAACCAACCTTGCAGCCCAGAGATAAATCCCACTTGGTCGTGGTGAATAATCCTTTTAATGTACTGTTGGATCCTATTGGCTAGTATTTTGGTGAGAATATTTGCATCCATGTTCATCAAGGATATTGGTCTGTAATTCTCCTTTTTGATGGGGTCTTTGTCTCGTTTTGGGATCAAGGTAATGATGGCCTCATAAAACGAGTTTGGAAGTTTTCCTTCCATTTCTATTTTTTGGAACAGGTTCAGAAGAATAGGTATTAATTCTTCTTGAAATGTTTGGTAGAATTCCCCTGGGAAGCCATCTGGCCCTGGGCTTTTGTTTTTTGGGAGATTTTTGATGACTGCTTCAATTTCCTTAGTGGTTATAGGTCTGTTCAGGTTTTCTATTTCTTCCTAGTTCAGTTTTGGTAGTTGATACATCTCTAGGAATGCATCCATCTCTTCCAGGTTATCTAATTTGCTGGCATACAGTTGCTCATAATATGTTCTTAAAATTGTTTGTGTTTCTTTGGTGTTGGTTGTGATCTCTCCTCTTTCACTCATGATTTTGTTGATTTGGGATGATCAAATTATTTTTATTTGGTCAATGGCAAAAGGTCTTCCTTCTCCGGGAGGAGCCGTGCGGGAGCGCACCGCAGGGATCTGCTGGGTTTGGAGACTCCACCCGGGGTCAGGTGCCAGAGACAGAAACGCGCGGTCACAGGCCGGGTGAGCACGGAGTGCAGCCGGAGACCGGGGAGACAGGAGTGACTGACAGCTTTTCTCTGGGGGCTCACTGAGGAGCGGGGCCCCGAGTTCTCGGCTCCACCGGGGCAGAGACTGGGGTCCATTTTCTTAATTGAGTTATTCATTTTCTTATTTTTGAGTTTTAAGAGTTCTTATACATTAAAAATTCTTATATATTAGGAGGTCTTATATATTTAAGAGTTCTGACAGCAGCCCTTTATGAGATATTTTTGCAAGTATTTTCTCCAAGTCTATGGTTCTATTTGTATTTTCTTGACAGTATGGTTATTTTCTTGACAGTATCTTCTACAAAACAGAAATGTTTCATTTTAACAAGGTCAACTAATTTAATTGATAAAGTCAATTAATTTGGTAAAGTCAAGCTTATCAATTATTTCTTTCATGGATTGTGCCTTTGGCGTTTCTCTAAAAAGGCATTGCTATACCAAGAATATTTGGATTTCCTCCTAGGTTATCTTCTTGGAGTTCTGTAGTTTTGCATTTTACTTTTAAGTTTGTAATCCATTTTGGATTAATTTTTGTGAAGGGTGTAAGCTCTGTGTCTAGATTCCTTTTTTTGCGTATTCCATATAGCACATTTGTTTAAAAGACAATTTTGCTCCAGTGTATTGCCTTTGCTCCTTTTTCAAAGATCAAAGGAATGTTATTTATATGGGTCCATTTTTGGGTTTTATAGTCTCTTCCATTGATCTGTTTCTCTGTTCTTTCATCAATATCAAACTGTCTTGATTATTGTAGCTTTACAGTAAGTCCTGATTCAGGTAGTACCAGTCCTCTAACTTTTTTCTTCTCCTTCACTATTGTGTTCACTATTGTAGGTCTTTTGCTTCTTCATATAAACTTTAGAATCAGTTTGTTAATTCCATAAAATCACATGCTGGGGTTTTGATTGGGATTGCATTGAAGCAGTAGCTCAAGTTAGGGAGAAATAACATCTTGACAATATTGAGACTTCTTATCCAAGAATATGGGATATTTTTCCATTTATTAGGTCTTTGATTTTGTTCATCAGAGTTTTATATTTTTTCTCATAGGGATCTTGTACATATTTTGTTAGATTTACACCTAAGTATTCTGGTTTGGGGATGCTAATGTAAACGATACTGTGTTTTTAATTTCAGATTCTGTTTGTTCATTGCTGGTAAATAGGAATTAGATTGATTTTTATATTTTAGTCTTGTATCTTGTAATATTGCTATACTTGCTTATAAGTGCCAGGAATTATTTATGTTGATTCTTTTGAATAAAACAAAAATTTTTTTAATTCTTCCTTTCCAGTCAGTCTGTTTTTTATTTCCTTTTGTTACTGTAATGGCTAGGTCTTCTAGTACAGTTTTAAAAAGGAGTGGTTTGAGGGGACATCTTAGCTTTGTTCTGGATCTTAGTGAGAAAGCTTCTAGTTTCTGACCATTGAGTATGATGTTAGCTGTAGGTTTTGTAGATGCTCTTTATTAGTTTGAGGAAGTTCCCCTCTATTGCTCATTTATCGAGAGTTTTTGTTATAAATGGGTATTGGATTTTTGTCAGATGCCTTTTCTGCATCTATTGATATGACTATGTGATTTTTCTTTTTTAGCCTGTTGTTGTGATAGATTACATTTTTTTGGTTTTCAACAGTTAACTAGTCTTGCATACCTGGATAAATCCCAATTGGTGTGGTATATAATTCATGCTTTTCATTACTGCATTCAATTTTATATTTTGTTAAGAATTTTTGCATCTATGTTCATGGGGAATATTGATCTGTAGCTTTCTTTTATTGTAATGTCTTTGTCTGATTTTGTATTAGAGTAGTGCTGGGCTAATAGAATAAATTAGGAAGCATTCCCACTGCTTCTGTCTTCTGAAAGAGACTGGAGAGAATTGATATAATTTATTCCTTAAATGTTTGGTAGAATTCATCAGTGAACCCATTTGGACTTGGTGTTTTCTGTTTTGGAAGATCAGTAATTATTGTATCAATTTCTTTAGTAGGTAGAGGACTACTCATATTGTCTATTTCTTATGTGAGTTTTAGCAGATCTTATCTTTCAAGGAATTGGCCCATTTCATCTAGATTATCAAATTTGTGGCCACAGAATTTTTCATAGTTTTCCCTTTTTATCCTTTTACATCCTTGGGATTTGGATTTATGTTCCTTTCATTTCTGATATTTTGTAGTTTGTGTCTTCTCTCTTTTTTTCTTAGCCTGACATTAGACTTAATATTATCCATGCTTTCAAAGAAACAACTTTGTTTTTTTTTTTTTAAAGATTTTTTATTTATTTATTTGAGAGAGAGAATGAGAGACAGAGAGCATGAGAGGGAGGAGGGTCAGAGGGAGAAGCAGACTCCCTGCCGAGCAGGGAGCCCGATGCAGGACTCGATCCCGGGACTCCAGGATCATGACCTGAGCCGAAGGCAGTCGCTTAACCAACTGAGCCACCCAGGCGCCCCAGAAACAACTTTGGTTTTACTGACTTCTCTAGTGGTCCTGTTTTCAATTTCATTGATTTCTGCTATAATTCTTATTTTTCTTTCTCTACTTATTTTGAAATTTAGTTTATCTCTCTGTCTTTATTTTTCTTTTTGAATTTTCTAAGGTAGAAGCTTAGATTATTGATTTTAGATCTTTCTTTTTTTTCTAGTATGTGCATTCAATGATATAAATTTCCCTCTCAGCACTACTTTCAGTATATCCCACAACTTTTGTCAAGTTGTTTTCATTTTCATTTAGTTAAAAATAGCATTTAATTTCTCTTGTAATTTTTTCTTGCCCCATGTGTTATTTTTATAAGTGTGTTGTTTAGTCTCCCAAGTGTTTCTGAATTTTAAGCTTTCTGTTACTGATTTCTAGTTTAATTCCAACTGGAAATAGACATTTTATGATTTCTATCTTTTTCAACTTGTTAAGATATGTTTTATGGCCCAGTAAGTGGCTGTCTTGGTAAATGTTCCAAAATATGTATACCAATTGCATTCCCACCAGCGCTGTATGAAAGTGTTGATCCATATCCTTACCAATTGTGGGTTTTAGTTTTAATTTATTCTGGTGTGTTCTTAAAGAAATGTTACTGTGGCTTAATTTGTATGGCTGTCTTAGGTTGAGTTTCTTCTTGAAAACAGAGCCTAGGAAAAGAAGCTATATGCAGGATGCCATCCAAGTAGGAAAGAAGAACCTTAGGGACTGACCGAAAAATGAAAACCCAATATAAATGTGTGTTAGAGAGGTCACCACTGTGGGCAACTAGGGTTTGTTCCTTTCTAGGACCTAATGAAGAATGCATAGAATATCATTCAGAATCCTCTGCTCAAGGATCAACTAGGAGGATAATTACTTATTGACTATAGTCCTCCTTTGTAGAGGATTACTCAAGCTTCCTTGCACTTCCACACTTGCCCAGTAGGCTTTTACTGGTATTCTTAACATTGGAGAAGCCCTGAAGCAGGCAGAAATACATGAGACACTCTTAAGGCAAGATGCTGTCTGAGCAAGACTGAAAGACATGGCTGAAATTAGAGATAAAACAGAGGGGATATAGGGAAGTGCACAGTGGCTTCTAAGGCAAGTTCAATGATTACTAATGGAGCAAAGTACATTTTGTGCCTATTGACCATTTGGACTTGTCTTTTATAAAGTGATACTTGAAGCTTCTTGAACATTGTTTTATGATATAATCTCTGTGTGTTTTATTTTTCATTTGTAGAAATGTTTTATATAACACAGTTACAATTACTTTATCAATTAAATGTGCTGTAAATATAATTTCATCCTTTCACCTTGCCTTTCTACTTTCTTAACTCTGCGTTTGCTGAACAGGAGATCCTATTTTAATGTAGTCTAATTTCTTAAGCTTTGTATTTGTAATTAGTATTTTCATGCCTCACTTAAGGAATCTTTTCCTATAAAAAGTTTATAGAGATGTTTTATATTATTATTAGAAGGCTTTTGCTTGGGGCTCAGTGGGTTAAGCATCTACCTCTTGATTTAGTCTCAGGTCATGATCTCAGGGTCCTGGGAGCAAGCTGCCCCACATAGGGCTCTGTGCTCAGTGCAGTCTGCTTATCCCTCTCCTTTTGCTCCTCCCTCTCCCCCCACCCCCCGTTCCTGCTCTCTCCCTGTCTCTCTCTCTCTCTCAAATAAATATATAAGATCTTAAAAAGGGTTTTGCTTGTCTTCCAAGGTGAGCTCTACAATCCATGTGTATTGATTTTTATATATGACGCATTATATCATATGTTAATGTATATATTACATATGTAGTATTGTTCCCAGCCTTCTCCTTTCTCTTTCTACAGGGATCTCTTGTACATGCCACCCCCATATAAATGGTAACCTTGCAATTAGTGATTTTCTTTTCTTTTTAAAAAATATTTTATTTATTTATTTGAGAGAGAGAGAGCACATGAACTGGGAGGAGAGGGAGAAACAGGCTCCCCGCTGAGCAGGGAGCCCAATGTGGGGCTCGATCCTGGGACTCCAGGCTCATGACCTGAGCGTAAGGCAGATACTCAACCAACTGAGCCATCCAGATGCCCCAATTAATGATCTTCTTACAAGATCCAGGTTTCCTTGCCACAGTTGTTTGGATCAGTTGTGGAGGCTTGTTCTAAATTACCCATTCTTTCTCTGGCAGTGGATGCTCCAATGTAAAAGATTGGGATGTACCTCTATGTTTAAGAAACAATGAGGAGAGACTCCAGACCGAGAGAAAAGGAGTCGGAGTGGGGAGAGAAAGCACTGAAAACATTCTAGTCCTTAGTTTCTCATATTTTCAAGGTAACCATCCTGCCTTTTTTCAGATTTTATTCCTCAGTTTGTAAATCAGTGAGTCTCTCTTTTGCCCAAGCTGGAGTTGAATGTCTCTTGCAAGAGCAAAAACCTCTGTCTCTCTATTTCTATAGACTAGATTACTAGAAGTACTAGAAGTAAACGCATTGCTCATAACACATTCATATTTTATATTTCTATTTTATTGCCAGTTGCCTTCCAGCATGGGTTTAAATAATCGAATTTCAATCAATTATGTATGAGTAACTTTTTTCCTTACACAATTTCCTACCACACACATTATTAGCTTTTTTTCTTTTACTTTTTCTAAATCTGTTAGTCCCCCTAATTTCCATGATTGTTGCAACATTAGCCATTGGTTCAGTAAAGGGAGGAAGGAGCAGATGAGTCTTGCAGAAAAAGAGAAGTGCCTAAAATCCAAGAACTACAAGATTAGGGAAGATTTTATTTTTTATTTTATTATTATTATTATTTTTGTCCCAGAATTGATTTAATTTTCTTCTCTAACTTCAACACTGGCTTTTGACAATCTTAGGCCTAAAAATGAGAAGAATGATGAGAACAGGCTGGAGAGTCACCATTATAAATGTGTTGGTATTCAGCGCCCCTGGCCCCATAAGTGGACAAGCATAAGAGCAATTATATTCCCTTATGTTACCAAGACACAACTACTTTTTGGAAGTAATACTTGCATTTTGAAATTGAATGATTCTTATTATCTCAAATAGATATTTTATTTTTTTCTCACACAGATATTTTAAAATACATAGCTCTTATCTCCCATCTGGTATATCTCCTCTGTTCAAAACTACAATTTGGGGAGGACCTGAAATATGATTACGTGTCTAATTTTAATAAATGAACAGAATGTAGAGGACTAAGCTGGCCTCATGATAGCCTCTAATATCAAAAACATCTTCAACAATAACAAGCATTAACTGAGTGCCTACATGTTTAAGTGGGACACACATTTTACATTTGATAATTATATTATCTTTCACAATAGCACTAGAAGTATTATTAATTTATTCTTTTTTTACAAAATACCTTTTTTATTTTTTTTAAGAATTCTAGACAAACTCCATAGAGATAGGTATTAACTTTTTCAACTGTTCCACTGGCAGCTTCCATGAGTTAACCTGACATTATTATAGGGAGTCAGAGGAAATTATACTCTTGTTTGAAGATGGAAGAATGGAGATGTAAGCTCCTGTATGAGGTTTGAGGATGACCACTGTGTTATGACTCTGGAAATGTCGTAGGAAGTATAAAGCCTAAAAGCAAAATATTTTAGGGTAGAGAAAGGGTCTGGGAAAGTGTTTTAGTCAAGCAGAAGAGAGACATCTGATAAATGAGGTAGAAAAGAAAAATTATTTTTCACTGTGATATGTAATAGGTGGCATAATTCTAAATTGAGGACCATAGGTTTTCTAATTAGTTTTGTTTTTGCATAAGTTGGATTTCTCTGTTCCTACATTGATTCATCTTTAAAATCAAGATGGCAACATATTGATTTAACTAATGGGGAAACACAAAAAAATATATACCTATAATTTAGTCATTGATAAATACAAGGTAATGTAGAACTAATAAAATAATGTTCAGTAAATTAGAAGATGTTTCCTGATTTTGTATTCTGGAGCTATGGATAATTAAGAATTTCTGACAAGCAGATCATCTGAACAAAGGATTCAGTGGCTGTTAATTGAATTATGTCTGTGTGTTTGTTATTTCCTTTTGTTTGCTTGCATCAATTTAAGTTCACAATAATAGATACATTAAAAGTGCTTACCACCCTATGTGGGCTGGTTAAAGGATTAATTAAGTCAGGTTGAATGCAATTCAATTAATGCTTTTTATCTGGCTGCTGTTTGTTTGCTTCTAATATTTTTGCTAGTGTTTGTAATGAAATCAGATGCCAGCCATAGGTTTTAGGTATGGTGGGGGCAGTCAGAATGCCTGGGCCTAGCAAGTTCATTTCTGTCGATTCATGATATCTCACTGAAGCATACACTTAGGGGTATGGCAAAAACCAAACCAAACCAAACCAAACAAAACAAAAACCAAAAAAAACCACCACCACCAACAAAAAACACTCAAGAAACAAAATGATGCAGCTGCAAGCTTCCAACAAATAGTACAGATCTCACCTGACTTACGATGGGGTTATGTCCTGATAAATCCATCATAAGTTGAAAATAACAGAAGTCGAAAATGCGTTTAATACAGGTAATGCACTGAACACCATAGCTTGGCCTAGCCTACTTTAATCATGCTCAGAACCTTCACATTAGCCTGCAGTTGGGCAAAATCATCTAACACAAAGCCTGTTGTATCATAAAGTGAGGAATATCTAATATAAATCATTGAATACTGTATTGAAAATGAAAAACAGACCAGTGTATGGGCACAGATGGTTGTCAGTGTATTGGTTGTTGACCCTCGTGATCACCGGCTGATTGCGGGCTACAGCTTACTTACGAAAGAAGAGTGCATCACATATCCCTGGCCTGGGAATAGGTCAAAATGAAAAATTCAAAGTACAGTTTCTACTCAATGAGTACCACTTTCACACCATTGTAAAGTCAAAGAATCATTAAATCAGGACCATCTGTATTCCATAGGTAGCTTGCCTTTGTTTTAGAAATATGAGAGAGGGCACAAAAATTTGACAGTTTGTCTCTAATATCTTTTAGTTTTCAGGATGGTTTGTTACAGAGTGGGAGGAGTTCTGCACAGTGTCTATAGGCTCTGCAAAATTCTGGAATCAGGGGTGTGTGTGTGTGTGTGTGTGTGTGTGTGTGTGTGTGTATGGGGGCAATTTCACAGCTCTTTCTCATTTATCAAGAATGAAACAATTACTGTATACATTTTCATCTCACTTGCAATATTGAGTCAGTATCAGTAGAGGAAAGAAAATCCAGTAATGACTTGGTCTTTTTATTTCTTTAGAATGAATCTTTGGGTAAGCACAATAAATTGTTTCACAGCATAATTCATTAGGGGCTCTTGAGCTTCAGTTTGTATTATATATTCATAGCTTTTGTGGTGGCCATAGGCCATGAGTCTTAGGCCTGACATGATGAGTCTACAGGGAGAAGGCTGCAGTTTGTGTTACAGATGCCCTTAAGAGAGTTCCCAGCTGTGTACTCTGCTTTTAAAATGGATGCAAAATTAAACTTACCATAATGACTTCTGTTGAAGTCAGTGAGAATTAGTCTTCAGCTATACAGGTGCTACAAGATAAAATGACTTATTTAAGCACTCATAAGAGATTTCTGCAATTGAGAATTGAGAAAATGAACACACAAGTTTAGTCTACTGCATCTTTTTTAATCCTTGCAATGAACGTATAAACTTCTGAAAAAGAAAAGGAAACCCCTATATGAAGCCAGGTTAAATGAGGGGAATGAATGCTATTCCAAAATTCTTAAATTCTAAAAGGAAGTCTTCCAAAGAGGTCAGATGAGAAAGATCAATTTAGAGAAGTCTAACTTAGGGAGAATCTTTACAAAAGGTCTGTTGTTAGGTTTAGAGAAAGAGAACTCCATTGTTCTACCCAAGGATAAGATTGATAGATGTTTCTGCATGGAATGTATCTATGGATATGGCTTTAAAGGGCTCTACTGGAAGGTATTCATCTGTATCAGGGTGGAAAATGGCATTACTCTTGTCAAAATCTTGGTCGTGATATAGTAGGCATTCTTCCAACATTAGTCAGAGTGGTGATAGGAACAATCCTAAGGAGTATTCTTCTGAAGAATTTTAGTGGCATAAGGAATAGGGAAGCAAAAGCACTATCTGGAGTTAACTTGATCTTCACTTCCGAATCCTAGAAAGTACACCAAGAATTGTGGAAACATCAGTTTATGAAATGTGGAAGGGTGCGCCATTGAAGAACCATGCTCAGTGCAAGTGTTTTTACAGTTCCAAAACTAAGGTGTCACATTGCTCTTAAGTCATTTGGGATTATGAAGCCATTTTGGCACCCTATGTTCTAGCCATATAAGTAATAGTTTTTCTATTATTCATAGGCTCACACAGCTTTTCTCCTGGGCTGCAGATACAATGAACTACAAAAAATTAGCAGGAACAGGTGGATATCTGGAGCTAGGATTCAGAGCAATCTTCCTAAATATAGGAATTCTCCAAGATTCGCCAAGATTCTGTGAAACATGGAAGAAACCTAATAAACTAGAGCAGTATAAAATCCAAATAAACAATAGAGTTCCTGAACTCAGAGAAGTTTCTGGTCAGGAATTCTTAACTTGAGCATAAACTATGTAGCTGTGTCTATTTCCTGGGCAGATATATCTGGAACCTAGAAGAAGAACTGATGGTGTTTAGAACTCAGCAAAGCTTGTTTTTATGAGAAGCCAGTCAGAGTGAACTTGCCCCAGTTTGGATTTACTTGCCCTTCCAGATGTTCTTAACTCTAGATGCCACTTTCTTCTTGGTTGCTTGCCCTGCTTCCTGGATGAGAGGCCCAGAAATGCCTTGGGCCATTGCAGGGTCATGAAGTTTCACCCCACCATTATTACCTCATCTCCTATCATGATCTGTGACTCAGCCTTCCTGATGGTAATGTCAAGATGTTGGAAACCACAGCAGTTCCTGATTCCAAATCCCAGTGTAATAGGACATACAGAACCTCTGGATATCTCAGGTAAGGCCCACAGAGTTGGAGAAATAGACAGTCTCCACTGGGGTTCTCTCTCTTGGGAAAATGTGGAATGTTGTAAGAGAAGTGATATAAAGGAACTGGAAGAGAAGGTTTTTCACTTTTCCTTTATACTTATGCATTGTCCTAAGATACAGCAGTTTTACATGGTCTCCTAAAGAAACTTATTTTTGAAAACCAAAAAGTTATATTTTCCTGAGATATTGTGGCCAGTTTGACTATGTACAACATTATATTTATGCATCCTTTCTTTTTATCCCCTACTTTTCTTTCTCCCTCATTCTTATTTCTTTCAATTGAACCCTACTCTCAATAAAACATTACCATGTAAGTTTGGCCTCAAGTTCTTTTTTCTAGGAGATTAGGTCTAAAATAGAACTTAACCAAAGAAAGACAATCAGATGGACAAGATTAACCTAGTCATTAGAGCTTAGTTTAAAGGAAAAAATATGATTATAGGATGGCATCATTTACTTCCCAATTTAGACTCTACTGTACCTATGTTTGCCATGTAAAATAGTAGAACAAGGGTCTGGCTTGAATATGAACCAAAAAACCCCTTATTCCCTTAAAAAGCTGTGGGACTGGAGCACAAACAACACTATTTTTGATGCGCTGTGAACACTGTACCTTGTAACTATAGACTTACACTAAAATAATTAGATTTCTAGTTTAGAACCTTTTCATGTAGCAAACCCCAGGCCCAGTTGGCTTCACTGGGGAATACTACCAAACACTTTTGGAAGAAGCAATATTGCCACACAAAATCTTTTGAAAAAAAAAATGAAAAGGGAGGATTTTCTGATCTTGGACAATTTTCAGATTCTGGACAGTGTCCATATAGTTCTTGAGTTGTGAATGGAAGAAAGGAAGTAGGCATAATTTCACCCCTACATCAACCAAGCATTGAATGGGGGCTATACTTGGAGGAGAATTACAGTCTCAAGCAAAGCTCCTTCCTTTGGATAAAGGCAGTCTCTGGGGGAGGAACTGGACTTTGGGCTCATACTACCCAATCTTCCTAGCAGCTCAGTGAATGAGTATTTTACCCTGAAGTTGGGTGTCTATGTGGTACACTGCAGTGCCCACCACAGATCTCTTAGTACATGACTGAGGATGATTTAGATTGAAGATACTAGAGGGGGAAAAAAATTCCTTCTAGGTCTCCACCACATCACAGACTTGGTAGTGGTCAGTAAGCTTTGCAAGTACTGGTGAGCAGGAGGTAAAGACCCTTTAGGAACAAGTGTTATTTGTCGAAATTGGTGGAGGTGGTTTGTCTCATTGGAAGCAGCAGACCTTGTGGAGTATGGATGCCTGCCAGTAGATGGTGGACAACAGGAATGGATCTCCTTCGAGGGGAAAGAAGAAATACATGGCAAATGCTAATCAGTAGTTAATATTCTTTGTTTACAAGAATTCATGTTGCAGCCTTAGAACACCTCTAGGTCTTGTTGTTGTTGTTGGTGGTGGTGGTGATGGTTGTGTGTACATGTGTGTTTATTTGAAACCTTAACTGAGACTTCTGTTTTCCTGGGCTTCAGTTTTTGCTTCAAATCAGCCACTGTGTGCTTCCATTCCAGAGGGTCCTGTTCCCATTTTTCCTTTTCGTTTCTGACCTTTGAAATGGGGCACAGTGATTTGACCCTTACCCACCTACTGCTACGAGATGTTTTCCACTGTTATGAGGCCTTAAATAGGCAATGTTTCTTTTTAATGGTACTCAAACCCAAAACCCAGAGCATCACTTTTTATAAATCTATGCTTAAGGACAGTAAGTAACCATTATTTGTGTTATTTAAACAGATCCTTCTTGCTTGTTTCCATAATAAATTTAATTATATTCTAGATAGTATACTAAATTTTCTAATGGCGGTACTTCCAATTGAGAAAATGGAGCTTTTGCTGTAAAACAGTATATGCTTTCCTGGAAAAAAACAAAACCCAAAACAATCACACATTCTGTAAAAAACAAGTCCCATGGGAAAAATAAGGTTGAGCCAGACCCCTCAAAATCTATGCAACTTTATATTTAGATTCTTGTTGAAAGCCATTATTGGTTTGTCAACGGGTAACTTGAAGAGTAGCCAGACATCTCAGGGTGGCTGAATGCTGCTTCAGGAGCTTTAAAATGCATTAAAAAAATAGTGTCAAAATGAGAGCTTCTGAGCTTTGAGAAAATGTGTATGGACACAGAGCTCTGAGCACAGGAGAAAGTGCCAGGTGCCAGAGGTGACAGCAAGGTTGCTTCTGTGTAGATGAGGCCTCTGTGCAGCTAAAAGTGCTCCTGTTTGTATAGTCTTTCTTTTTCCTGCAGAAGATTAATATTGTGTACAGACTATTCTAGCTTCCAATTGCATATGGACCAACCCAACCCTCAACTGAAACTGAGAAAATTATCTTATTTAGCAATCACATAGGAACTAATTCATGTAAGAGAAATAGGTGTTTTATCAAAATAGACTATAGCTCCAAATATAACCTATTCAATTTACATTGCTTATGGGCTTAGTATTAATTATGGGCCTGAGTGACATTGGCCATGAGCTTATGAACTTTGTGAGGCAGATTCTGCCTATGCCATATTCACTTACAGGCACAACAGAGAACACCATGTTTTAAACTTAATTAGATGCTTAAATTTTCATGAACATTTTTTTTTTATAGTTCAGACAGAAACTAGTATCTCACATATGCATGCTCACTGATGTTTTCATTTACATTAACCCATGAATTACAGTAGGTTTATTACTGAATTTTTACATATATGAATATCAAATCTCAGGGACTTCAGTGACCAAAAATAGCATTAAACATTAAAGTGGGGAGTAAAAACTCCCACATTATATCCTTCCACTCCATGTTGTCTTTCATGAAGTAAATTGCAGGTTATTTGAGGCTTATATGCAGTTAAATAAAAAGGGATAAGATACTGTCAGGGAAATGAATTACAGATGATACACTCTGCTTGAAATATTAAAAGTAGATAAAGTGACTGATGTACATAAAAACTGATGTGAAACTGAAAAGAATAAATGTGGGAAAATCACTGGATTTAACATCTTCTTTATATAACCTGAATTGTTCTTTAAATACCTGCTGGCCCAAATGATTCTTTATCAGTTATCTTCTTAATCTTGCTTATTTTAAATTTTTGAGAAAGACTGGAAATTTATGAATTTATAAAAGCGTTTATGTACAATGAAGCCGTCATCCTCGAATACTCATACATACATAGACACCAACACCATATAAAACAGTGGGACACTAACATGTAACACATAATAAGAGTCTGAAACTGCTTAAAATGCAGGATGGTATTATTGAGATTTTAAATGATTTAGGCATGGCTGCATAGGTAGCCTGCCTGCAGGTCTCAGGACTTGGGAGCCAATTGTCAATTACTTTAAGTGTCTAAACTCATAGTATTCATTATTGTGAGTGTTATTACAGGATTTTACTGTATTTATATATAATTTGACCCTTAACACAATTTGTAGTGGTGAATGTAATTTAAATACCCACCTTTTAAATTAAATAATGTAAATTTAGATAAAGAATTAGAGATGAATAGCTATCTTTCCAATATGTAGGAAATATTTTTAGTTCTTGTTTATTCTTGTAGGCATTGTACAAACATATTTATAAAAGATTTGCTTACACTCTTAAAAAGTATCAAAGAGGAGGGCCAACATTATCCTGATCCTAATGCCAGAAAAGATACCAAAACACAGCATTATCTTGATCCCCAAACCAAAACTACTAGGAATGAAAACTACTGGCTAATATCTCTGATGGATATAGACGCAAAATATTTCAGTGAAATACTAGCAAATTAAACTCAGCAGCACATTAAAAGAATCATTCACATGATCAAATGGTATTTATCCCTAGGATGTAAGGATGGTTCAATATATGCAAATCAATCAATGTGATACATCACATTAATAGAATTAAAATAATCATATGATCAGCTTAACAGACACCAAAAAAGTATGTGACAAAATTCAACATTTATTCATGATGATGATAAAAATCTTAACAAATTAGGTATAGAAGGAACATATCTCAACATAATAAAGGCCATATATGACAAGCCACAGCTAACATCATACTCAGTGGTGAAAGGTTGATAGCTTTTCCTCTAAGATTAAGAATAAGGGAAAGTGACACACTCACCATTCTTATTCAGCATAGTACTAGAAGTCCTAGCCAGACCAATCAGCAAGAAAAACAAATAAAAGGTATTAGACTTGGAAAGAAAGAAGTAAAATTGTCTCTTTTGGAAGATGACATGAATTTATATTTAGAAAATTCTGAAGACTCAACCAAAAAACTGTTAGATCTAATCAGCAAATTGAAGTTGTAGGATACAAAATTAACATACAATAATCTGTACACTAACAATGAATTTCCTGAAAAATAAATAAATAGATCCCATTTATAAGAGCATCAAAAATGGTAAAATACCTAAGAATAAATTTAAGAAGGTGAAAGATCTCTACTCTGAAAAGTAGAAGACAATGATAAAAGAAATTGAAGAAGACACAAATAAATGGAAAGATACCCTGTGTTCATAGATTGAAACAATTAAAATTGTTAAAAAGTTAATACTACCTAAAGCCATCTGTAGATTTAATGCATTCCCTCTCAAGATACCAAGGACAGTTTTACAGAAGTAGAAAAATAATACTCCTATAATTTATATGGTACCCGAAAGACCTCAAATAGCCAAAGAAGTCCTGAGAAAGAATAACAAGGCAAGAGGCATCATGCTTCCCGATTTCAAGGACTATATTATAAAACTATAGTCATCAAAATAGTATGGTTACTGGCATAAAAACAGGTGAGTAGGCCAGTGGAGCAGATTTAAGAGTCCAGAAATAATTCCAAGCATATATTTGACAAGGAGCCAAGAATACTTAATGGAGGAAAGATTGTCTTTTCAGTAAATGGTGCTGGGATAATTGGATACTCACATGTAAAAGAATGAAACTGGGCCTATATCATATACCACTCACAAAAATTAACTCAAAATGGATTAAAGATTAAATGTAAGTCTGAAACTATGAAAGTCCTAGAAGAAAACAGGAATAAAGCTATTTGACATGTTTTTTGGCAATTATTTTTTTGAATATGACACCTAAAGCACAAGCAACAAACTCAAAAATAAACAAGAGACTACATCAAATTTAAAAGCTTCTGCACAGCAAAAGAAACTGTCAACAAAGTGAAAAGACAGCCTGTGGAATGAGAAAAGATATTTGCAAACCATATCTGATAAGAGGTTAATATTCAAAATATATAAAGAACTCATACATTACTATGTTGTACACCTGAAACTAATGTAACATTACATATCAACTTTACAAAAACAAAAAAACCTCATACAACTCAATAGCAACAAATATAAATAAATAAATGAATCCAATTAAAAATGGGAAATGGACACAAATAGACGTTTTTGAAAGAAGATACATGAAAGGCCAACAAGTACATGAAAAGATGTTCAATGTCACTAGTTATTAGTAATATGCTTCAGTGTGATACCATTTCATGCCTGTTACAGGCCATCAAAAGATAAGAGACAACAAATGTTGATGTGAATGTGGAGAAAATGGAACTCTTATACACTGTTGGTGGCATTGTAAATTGGTGTAGCTGCCATGGATAACAGTATACTGAGTTCCTCAAAAAATTAAAAATAGAATTACTATATGATCCAGCAATTCCACTTCTGGGAATATATCTAAAGGTAATGAAAACACTACCTCGATAACTTTATCCCTATGTTTATAACAACATCATTTACAGTAGCCAAGGCAAGGAAACAACCTAAGTGTCCAGCGATGGATGAATGGATAAAGAAGTTATGATGTATATATACAGTGAGATATTATTCAGCCATTAAAAAAAAAGAAATCCTATCATTTGTAAAAACATGAATGGACCTTGAAGGCATTGTGCTAAGTAAATAAGTCAGAGAAAGACAAATACTGTATGATCTCACCTATATGTGGAATCTTAAAAACAACAAGATAGAAAAAGAGATCAGACTTGTGATTACCAGAGGCAGAGGGGGCAGGGAAGGGAATCGGGGGAAGGTGGTCAAAAGGTACAAACTTCCAGTTATAAAATAAATACTAGGGTTGTAATGTACAACATACTGGCATGCAAACACTACTATATAATATATAAGAAGTGGTTAAAAGAGAAAATCCTATGAGTTTTCATCACAAGGAGGAAATATTTTTCCTTTTTTCTTTTCCTTTCCTTTTTATTGTCTCTCTATGAGAAGATAGATGTTAACTAAACCTATTATAATTATTTAACAATATATATAAATCAAACTATGTGTTATATACCTTAAACTTATAGAGTGATATATGTCAATTATTTCTCAATAAAACTGGAAAAAAGATTTAATTACATATCCAGGTGGAAATCATTCATATATAATTTACAGAAGAACATTCGTAGCTGACAGCATAGTTGTAACTGATATATTGTGTTGAATATTAAAGACTTAGGATAGGATCAAATATTTGGGTAAGAGAGTAAATTGTCAAACATGAAACATTTTGTGTGACAAAATAAAATAAAATGTTTTTTTTAAATCAAATATAAGAACTATAAACACAACATCAGTGATAGATATTTTCCTTTATTATGGAAATAAATTTAAAACTTCTATGCTTTCTGAAATATGGTATTATGAAATCATATATTTATAGAAGCTATCCCTACTCCCGATATATATGAAGTAGATTTTTGTAGAATGAGTGAAGACAATAGTTTCACTTTTATTGTTAATTAAATATAATTTTCAGAAAAAATATTCTGTATTTGATTTGTTTCATTTATTCTATGTTATTACTCTTTCATTTAAGACCACTTATGTTGATGTATCCAAGTAGCATTAATATCACTTCATGTTTATGTTGTTTGTTACTGATTATATTAGCTAATATTTGTGCTTGGAAGGATAAATAATGAAAACAACTCTCAGTGCAAACTAAAAGTGAAATGGATTAGGCTCTCAAAAATACTGAAACCGTAGCTTTCTTGTTTACCCAAATCAATGTAATTAGAAAACAAATTTCAGGAGGGTTAACTTACTATATGAAATAACCAACTTCATAAAAAGTCTATCTTTAATACCAAAAGTAAAATTTCAAATTCATGAAACTGAAACATTTACATAAGAAATGGAATTCTTAATTTTTTAAAAATTCTAACTTTGGAAATGGAGAGAAAAATGGTGGAGTAATTAAAGGAGGAAAATACAGTTTTGAGAACTTTGAGAAATGTGAATGCATCATCATGATATTTTTAGTGATTATTCTTTTTTTTTTAAAGATTTATTTATTTGAGAGAGCGAGAATGAGAGAGAGAGAGAGTACATGAGAGGGGGGAGGGTTAGAGCAGGGAGCCCGATGTGGGACTCGATCCAGGGACTCGATCCAGGGACTCCAGGATCATGACCTGAGCCGAAGGCAGTCGCTCAACCAACTGAGCCACCTAGGCGCTCCTTTAGTGATTATTCTTAGGTGAAAACTCTACCTCTCAGGATTATTCTGATTCTTAACAGTATAGGATGAATTAAATATTGAGATGAAAAATATTCATATGCACATTTTGTAAATCTGAAGAGATTCTAAATTTAACTTTACTTACACTTTGTTGTAATGTCAGTATATTGACATCTCAGATATTGCAGTGTCATTTAACTCTGAGAAAATAATATAGAAATTGTTGAGAAATCCAGAGTTATTGGGAAATATGAAGAAGTGTTTAGCTAAATCATTTTGTTTTTATAGGTGTTTTGTTCAAATAGACAGTTTATTATAATGTATAAAATTTAAAATTTTGTGATGATTTTCATCTTTAATAAACTTAGTAATAAATGATTCTGTTCAAATACAACCAAGACAGAATATTTATAGTTAGAAGCATAGAAACATAATACTAAATCTTGCACACACTAATAGCCATACTCAATAACTCCGAAACAGTCAGGAAAATGACATTAAAAATCCTTGTTTTCTTTATCAGTGTTTTAGTTGTGAACATGTGCTTCTTAATGAAAAAAACATCTACACTCAACTATTAACATGAGCATCCACAAATTTGCACAAATGTATGATAATGGATATTTCATGGCAATTAATTATGTCAGTTTATTGATAAAGGCAAAACTGAATAGATTAGGTATACTGTTCATTTTTTTATTAAAATTTCCTAAGAAATGATGAAAGATTGATTACTTATATCCATCATTCCACCAAAGGAAAATAACCCTGCATTCTTTCATGCTGAAGTATTTGTAAGGTATTGATTACAAGTAGTGGTTGAAGGTCACACTAAAGGTATGTGAGCTAAATTTTTTAGTACTTGAAATATTGACACTAGATCTGTAAAGTTGCTGATGCCAGCCTCTGTCCAAATCCAGATACACTACTGGCCATTTGGTATCCCAAAGAAATAGATGAATGAAAGAATATGAAGTTGGATGGGTAAATGGTGGTGTGGGACTTTTTTAGGTGAGTATATGATAACCAACTGGTCCTACCTTGTAGGTTTAAAAACTGCTATGGTATAGAAAGAGATCTGTATTCATGTTTGTGGCGGAGATCAAGCCAAGGCTTCATTCCAGCTACTTCCCATTTTACCTGTCACATGACATCAGTAGCTTCTGTGCTGTTGAAACAGTATGATTTCAATGATGTATGAATTTTGAAAGAACACAAACATTCTGTCCGTAATGGCTCCCATCAGATGTTCACTTTAGCTGCCAGACAAATTTCACAGTGCTTATTCTGGAGTAACCACATTTTGGTAGGATTTAGAAATCTCTATTTTTGAGGCATTAAACAAGTCTGGCTATTTGGGCATAACAGTGTTCTTCTGGAAAGTCTTAGACATGATTGAAATGAGAAGGGGTTGGCACCACTTGCTTGATGAAGAATTGGTGTTTAGGGGACAATCATGCTTTTCTTGTGTCTGGGGGGCTATATTGGGGAAATACACATTTTTGTTGGATTAATCTTGCATTATCCCTTTGAATACCAAATATTGGTGGCAGGAAAGTAAGAAAAATATTGAAGACAGCTTAGTAAACTAACTTGTTTTATATAAAAATATGTTAGTACAGGAGAGGAAGTGGGAAGAAAGTGTTCTTTTCTGGATGAATTTTTAAAAGCATGAAGGGACGATTTGGGGGAACCTTTTGAGGGTGTAAGAATACATACCTCCACACAGAAATTAAGGTGAAAAGAGAGAAAAAAAGAGAAGATGAAAAAAAGTTCCATCTACTGGATTATTATGGAATTCCTTTCCCCACTGCCATTCTTTAAAAGACTTTCAAGGGAGAGATAAGTCTCTATCTTTATATAAATTGTCACACTAGTTATTATAACTCTGTACTTGGATTAGCCCTCAAGGTATTCAGCTTTATTTGGGTTACTTTTATTTTGTGTGTTCTCACCTCAATTTGAACCTATAGTCAAATGTTCATCTGCACCTGAAATTTAGCAGATTAATTCTGAGCCTAGGAGCACATTGTTTCCATTATCATAACTGATGTGCCAAGAGGTTGAGGCTGTTCAGACATGACATGTTGAGTGTTTTTAGAGTGCTACAACAAAAATAGAGGAAAATAGAAGTCCCTGAGATAAAAATTATAAGTTTTCAAACATTCTATGTTTTTACCAGAAAATGCTGGAGAATTAAAATATGTCCTATGTGAGTTTATGGAAATGGAATAATCTTAAGAAACAGGGAAATCACAAATTAGACCTACTTTTTACCTAAGTTTCAAAAGCACTGATTTCTTAATGCATTTGAACCCTTTTTGGATAGATGGGAAAAGTGAATGTAGATAGCTCTTTAAGGAAGTTTTACTAAAAAGGGACACAGTAAAATACTGGAATGGCTGGAAAGGGAAGAGCCAAAAGGGATGTGTTTTTTTTGGAGGGGGGTAGGGGAGCGATTACAAATTTTATATATGTTTATGAGAATGACAGCAGAGAACATACAAGTCAGGGTGTGGGAAAGAGTAGAGTCTGTCACTAGGTGGTTATTGAGTTAGCAAGTGGGAAGCATCTGGTGCCCCCATAGGGCTTTTATCTTAGATGGGAACTGGGCACTTATCTCTAGTAATAGGAGTGAAAACAAAGCATGTGAGTACAGCTGCAGGTGAACAGTGTAGTAGGAGTTTACGGAAGTCCTCTTCTGATTATTTAATTTTATAGAAAAGTAGCAAGTATGTCATTATATAAATATGAGATTGTGGAGGTGGAATGGGTGTTTGAGGAGTAAAAAGAAGGAAAAATATGAATTATCCACCTAAGAGAGTGAGAGAATAAATGGACTAAGAGACATGGCATAATTCTTGGCCATTAAGATTCAACCTCCCAGATTTAAAAGATGCCAGGCAAAATAGATTTGAGTTTTTCTCTAACCATGTTTAGGTACACAGGTGCACTTGTGTAATAACAGCAAGGGTAAAACTACTAAGGTTATAGATTTGTCAAAGAATGGTCTTTTACAGAAGTTCAGTAAAGCCAGTGAAGAGCAAAGGAGACAGGAATATATACAAGGAACTGATTTTTAATGTTTGTCCATAGAATTTATTCTGCATGGGATGAGAAAATAAAAATCAGATGTGTAAAGTACAAAGGCAAAGCAAGCTGTCTCTATAAATTTTAGTCCAGGTGAAGTTGAAGAATTTTTAAAGCTGGAATATGTGATGAAATAAGCTAAAAAGATAGGAGGAGATAGTCTGATTTAAATTGATATTACAGAGTTTACATTTACTGGTAATGAATGAAAAGTTCTAGTGTAGGGTCTCTCAATCTCAGCACTATCAACATTTTGGGCTAGATAATTGTGTGTGTGTGTGTGTGTGTGTGTGTGTGTGTAGGCTACCCTGTGCAATGTAGGATATTTAGCAGGATGCTCACTAAACTCTACTCATTAAATATCAGGAGCTACCCACCTCCTTTCCTGACTCAGTTGTGAGTACCAACAATGTATTCAGACATGGCCAAATATTTCCTGGAGAAGCAAATTGTCTCCAGATTGAGAACCACTGGTCTAGAATATGACCATGGGAGTGAGTGGCAGAGGTGAAGTAAAGGGCAAGATCACCAAGGATGTAGAAGTAGGAGAGAGAAGACAATTATCTACCTGTGTACTGAAATAATCAAGAATTACAAGAAAAGTAGTGTTGAAGAAAGCTTCAACATAGCTACAATTATACACAAGTGATGGGGCAGTGTTTCAGGAGTTATGATAGGGCAAAGAAGGGAGTGGAATATGAGCCATGTTTGTGGGAGGAGTCTAAACCTTCTTGGGAACTGTATACATGGAATGAAGAAGGAGAACCTGTTGAGCTGGGAAGTCAGTGTTTGAAAGCCTGTGAAAGGTTGATGGGTCAAGTAGAAGAGGTTCACGGTATGTTATAGACCCTGAAAATAGACTCTCAGAGGCCTGGGAGATGGGAGGAGTCTTATTTGCAGCTCTTGAGACTCCCTCTTGACTCATCTCTGTGAAAGGTATAAACCTGTAAAGTATGGTCTTACCTCAAGAGAACTGGAATCATTCTTAACTCTAGTAAGAAGGTTGATTCCTTCTTGACCCCTCTCCATAGACAGTAGAAAAGATAGAGAGGCTAGATCTTACTCTGAATGCTATTTGTTTTGATTCCTATACCAGAGGTAAGAGGGACTAGGAAGACTTGGTCTTACCCCCAAAGTTTCCCACTTATTAGGAAGAATGATCTTGAGTTGGTCCCTATCAGTGCAGGAGTCCGAGAGGAAGACCAACTCCCATGGGGTAGAAAAGATATAGAAAAGTGGTATTTGATTGGATTGTGAATGATTAAGGGAGTGGAATCTATTACAGATGTTGGATAGAGTCACAAATACTTGATTAAGAAGTAGTACCTAATGGACAGAAAGAAGGAAATTAAATTCTTTCTTCATCTTTACAATTCTCACCCTCCAAATTAGAAAGAATTGCTGTTAATGAGTATATTAGGAAAACAGTTAAAGAAGCATGATAGTTTAAATTGGTCTACCTAGGGTGCCTGGGTGGCTCAGTCGTTAAGCGGCTGCCTTCGGCCCAGGTCATGATCCCAGAGTCCTGGGATCGAGTCCCACATCGGGCTCTCTGCTCAGTGGGAAGCCTGCTTCTCCCTCTCCCACTCCCCCTGCTTGTGTTCCTGCTCTCACTGTCCTGTCAAATAAATAAATAAAATCTTAAAAAAAAAATCTTTAAAAAAAATAAACAAATTGATCTACCTAATGAAGAGAGAAAGGGTACTGAGAAGGATAGGTGAACATTTTTGGCCTAAGGCAGCTGCTGAATGCATGAGATGTGTGTATGTGTGTGTATATATGTACATATATGTGTTAGGGTGTCTATGTCTGCATATACACCTGCATACATTTATAGAGAGAGTTCAATACATTGATCGTAGATGTATCGGTTACACATTCCAAGTGGATACCATACACACATATATATCCATATATTACACATTTGGAAAGAGAAAGAATGGATAATACAAGTTTCAAGAAGATTGAGTTGCTTTATAAAGGGATCAACTTTACACATTTTGGGTAAACTTTATTAAAAATTGAATTATTTAATTACTTTTTAAATATTTTCAGTATTGGATTGTCTTTTCCAGTATTTTTTTTTTTTTTAAATGTCTGTGATTCCATAGCAGGTTATCATTGTAACCAAGATGTTACAATGGTTTACATTCTTAGGGGTATTTAGAACTCAATAAAACTTTGGGATTAGAAGAATGTTAGGTCAAGAGACTGCCTTACTATGATTTAATGTTTTCTTTTATTTGTTTAAATCCCACACTTTGGGGACATGAATTCAGCAATGTATCTAAGGAGTCATTCCCAAGTTAATTCACATCACAACCCATATAAACCAAAGTGAGCTCTATAGGCCCTTTTTCATAACCAATGTCTTTATTATCAATTGACTCTTTCTATAAACAACTCATGGAAATTTGGATTAGGAAGCACGTTGTAGAATTTAGGTAAATGCAGACCGAGGTTACATCATATTTGAAGAGATGCTATGATATTTAATGATACTACATAGACTGGTACTGTCCAAGATTTTAATCTGAAACCTGTATATTTTTGCTTAATACATGACAGTGGATGCCTTTGTCTGGGTTTTAGCCTCATGTTCTGAAAATTTGGTTTCTCACAGACCTGTTAACTGTGTCAAAGATCCAGGTATTTATTATATTAATCATGTTTTCACTATCAATAGCTAAACACCCTATCAAAACAAGCAAATAAGAAAATGACTATAATCGCATATCATATTTAAAACTGGGTTATATTCCAGAGTTTATAGATATCCACATCCAAGTAATTATTTTCCTCACATCTCCATCACATTTACTTTTTCTTTCCAATCTATGGTTTATCATTTAAAACTCCTGGGAATATAGATCACCCCCTTGTGCTTGTAGATGGATTTCCAGTGAATTTGCTTTTTACTTATGCTAGGGTAAATCCTAGTTTCTTTCTCTCTCTCTCTCTCTCTCTTTTACTATCTGATTTTTGAATTATTAAACTACTTTCCAATTATGATGGTTATTGGATTGCTGCTTCTGATTTTTTTTTTAAAGATTTTATTTATTTATTTGACAGAGAGAGACACAGCGAGAGAGGGAACACAAGCAGGGGGAGTGGGAGAGGGAGAAGCAGGCTCCCTGCAGAGCAGGGAGCCCGATGCGGGACTCGATCCCAGGACCCTGGGATCATGACCTGAGCTGAAGGCAGTTGCTTAACCAACTGAGCCACCCAGGCGCCCGACTGAGCCACCCAGGCGCCCTGATTTTTTTAATATGTGTTTTTTGAATGACAAGCCAGGGGCCCAAAGAGTCAGATTGATACTGTTTCTTCCATGATCAGCAGGACGTACCTGCATGTGTTGATTCTATGCAGTGAGATGCAGGTACCATCATCTCCCAACTGAGATGGCTCTTCTCTGACCTGATGCCCCTTTCACTCTCCATCTAAAGCCTGAAGCTCTTGGAAATGTTTTGCTGAATGGATGTCCCCAAACTACATGAGACCATTAGATCCTAAGATTTAGAAAGATCTTACTTTTATTAGAAGAGAAACAAAAAAGCTTTTAACAGAAAATCTTTTAAATTGAATTATTTTGCAATTTCTTCAAAGACACAATGATCTCCAGATCGTCTTGCAGTTGGGGCCCATGGAAGTTGCTCCATCTTGAGTCTTCCCGAGGAAACGTTATCACCACTGACTCATGCTGAAAACCTTGTCTCCTATACCACCTGGCATGATGGTGAAAAGCATGACCTCTGGAGCCAATGCATGGTTCTGGGATTAAAATCCCAAGTATCTCTAGCATCACCCTGGGGAGATCCATATTATTCACTCTTTGGGGGTAAGGTAATATATCTGCCTATGGAAGTGAAAAGATTAATTAGAGGAGGTATCTGTGACTTCTTTAAAAGCTTAACTCAAATTTTGTCTATTAATTGTTTTATTCATGGCCTTAATAGAATGGAATTCGGTATGAGATTGGGTAAAACTGAGAAAGGTCTTGGTAACAGAACACTCACAACCTGCAAAGTTCAGTCATCAACGTGACCTGAAGTAAGATCAGCATTGCTGGGGTGGGGAGATTATGGGTAAAAGGGGAACATACACTGAGCAAAGGAAGAGGGATAATTGAAAGGGAATAGAGCAAGGCTGAAGTTAAAACACTTAACAAATTTTGATTCTCGCCAATAAAGATTACAGACTACATGTCCTTATGTGGGTGGAGTGGGTTCCTCTGACTGACATGCTTGTGGGAGTGTGAGCTCCACTGGGGACCTAGGCATATTCAGCCATCAGTTTGGTAAATAGAGTGTTTCACTTTCTACCTACATAGCACATACCAGAACACAGGAGCCCTCTGCTGTGTACCCTTGGGGAGAATGACACATGAAGATCATTCATTTTTTCTCTGCTTCAAAGAAAATAAGATGAATAGAGAAATAGATTGTAAATGAATAGATATTTAACGTGAGGTCCTGCTGGTTTCACTCTTCATGGATTCTTTCTGTGTGTTACTTTCCTGTCCTCTACTCCCAAGACACAATGTCATACTTCAAGCAGTTAGATTTCCTTCAGCGTGACAAGCTGTCTTCACTCATCTTCCGAGTATCAGTGCAGAGCATGTTACCAGGTGCAGAGCCAGCAGCCTTGCCCCATTTACAGTGGCTTGTTTGTCCAAGTTCACAGCTTAGCAACATTCACTGTTATTCTGACTTTCTCTACAGTGTTATGGTTGTAATTATTTGGTGTTATTCTGGGAGTTAATTGCCAGGAAACAAAATTAAGGGAGCATGTCTGATCCTTTCCCTCCTCTGAGACTACTGAAAAAAGAATTGAAAAGAGGTGAGCCTTAATATCAATCCAGCATGGACCATTTCTCTTGTCATTGGTCTCATTGAAGGAGCTCACTTCAGGAGAGTCACAAAGAGGTCAGAAGATTTTAAACTGCCAACTTAGATCTGCATTACAACTCCCAAAGACTTTTCAACAATTTGGTATGGATATGCTGAAAATCTAGCTCAGAGATTGCAGAATGAGATCCTGGTTTTCACTGTGCTAATAGAGCAGCTCTTGGAGAAAGATTTCAGTGAGGTATTTTAGGAGTGATTGTCTTTAAAAACCATTATATATTAAATTATTAGAAAAAAAGATTTAAATCGTTTGAGATAATTGAATGACATCATTGATAGAATTTAATAAAATGGTGACTTAGGCTGAAGAATGTGCGAAATATATTTTTGGATCGTTAAGCCTAAAAGAGGATCACCTCAAACAGGACATTAAATTCAGAAGGGTTTATGTCATCACTAGAATATCCATCATTGTGGGGTTACTCAGAGTTTACAGAGAAACAGGAAAAGTGCTACATCAGCCCATTTTGCTCTTATGAGAGAAAATTGTTTCCTTCTTGTAGCAATCCCTTAGTGATGCTTGGATCTGTTTTGCCTTGACCCTTACCTCACTGTCAACCGCAGAGGGTGCCTCTCAGCTGCTCAGTAGTGGTAGGATGCTCTTGCTCATGCTTAACTTCTTCTTCCTCCCTCAGCTTCATATCTGTGATGGCCTGAGCTTCTCTTAATAACCGAATGTTCAATTCACATTCAAACAATTAGAGAGGAAACTATTTGTCTTAATTGCTGAGCCTCCAACAGATGTTTTGTTAATAGTGGTGATGCCCTCATCTAAACTATTGCTTTAAGATGGGAAAACACTGCCTGGTGCTAACATTTGAATTGTTATAACTTTGAAAATGTTCACATTCTACTTTGAAGGGCAAATACACTTAAAATTAAGGCATCATCATATAATTTAGTAATATCCCATGAACACACAGTTGATTTGTATATGCTTTCTACATTCATAGAATTTGTGCTTATGTCAAATCATACTATGGGAACAATTCTGTTATGATGTAAAAGTATTGATTTTGGGGTGGAACAGAATTTTTTAAACTTCTTAGGCTAGTGAAGACTTTTTGTCAGGTGATAATGTAAATTTTAGAGAATACAGTATTTTCATGAATTCACTAGTTTTTATAAGCTAAATATTTAAGAACATGCTAAGTTTTTGTTTGTTTTTAGCCAAACAGTACAACTTCTATGTACGGTCCTCCTCTCAAAAAACATTTTAAGTTATTTTCCTTTTTTAAACCACTTAATAATCAAGGTCATGTGAAAGGTACAGATCGATCATATTCCTGATCAAGAGGGTAAGTTTTCATTTCCAAATACTTGAAATTGTTCCTCTTCCATTGGGACAAAATGTAAGCCTAAGAATGTGAGACTTTGTAATTAGGCTGAAACACTTTAAATAAACTTTTTTTTTTTTTTTTTACCACCACCTTTGAGTTGAGACTGTTAAGGTATATAAAGCTTATTATCTTCAATAATTTATTAACAAATAATCCTCATTGCTTCTTATTTTGATTTTGCTTATTCACATATTGAGTAATATTAAGAATGATGTGCCAAATTATATTTGTTCACCTTGTTTCAAGGAAGACATCTATCAATCTAGTGGCAACCCTTGATCACCTTTACTTAGCAAAGCAGGGAGAAAGAGGCCAAAGATA